>NW_024737068.1:1227832-1543319 GCF_018991925.1 Homarus americanus
AGACCCACAACACCAGTGTTATGTTAACTGAGGACCACAACACCTGTGTTATGTTTACTGAGACCACAACACCTGTGTTGTTATGTTTTACTGAGGACCCACAGCACCTGTGTTATGTTTACTGAGGACCACAACACCTGTGTTGTAACTGAGGACCACAACACCTGTGTTGTTTGCACAGACCACAACACCTGTATTTATGTTTACTGAGGACCACAACACCTGTATTTGTTTGCAGAACCACAACTGTGTTATGTTTGAGACCACAACACCTGTGTGTTGTTTACTGAGAGACCATAACCTGTGTTATGTTAACTGAGACCACAACACCCTGTGTTGTTTACTGAGAGACCACAACACCTGTGTTATATTAACTGAGAACCCACAACACCTGTGTTGTTTTACTGAAGACCACAACACCTGTGTTATGTTTACTGAGGTCCCACAACACCTGTATTTGTTTACTGAGACCACAACACCTGTCATATGTTGACTGGGGACCCTGCTTCTGTATTTGTTTACTGAGAACCACAACACCTGTGTTGTTTTACCAGGGAACCACAACACCTGTGTTTGTTTTACTGAGATTACAACACCTGTATTTATGTTTACTGAGTCCCTGCTTACCTGTAGTATGTTTTACTGAGGACCACAACACCTGTGTTATATTTACTGAGCCACAACACACCTGTGTTAGCATCATTTACTGAGGACCACAACACCTGTGTTATGTTTGCACTGAGGACCACAACTTGCCTGTGTTGTTTGCTGAGAACTGCTTACCTGTGTTATGTTTACTGAGACCACAGCACTAATGTTGTTTACTGGACACAACACCTGTGTTATATGTTAACTAGGAACCCACAACACCTGTGTTATGTTTTGAGATCACAAAGCCTGTGTTATGTTAACTGAGAGACCACAACACCTGTGTTGTTTACTGAGACCACAACACCTGTGTTATGTTTGCACCAAGGGACCACAACACCTGAAATTTGTTTACTGAGAGACCACAACACCTGTGTTATGTTAACTGAGAGACCGCTTACCTGTGTTGTTTACTGAGACCACAACACCAGTGTTATGTTAACTGAGGACCACAACACCTGTGCTTGTTTACTGAGAGACCACAACACCTGTGTTGTTTACTGAGAGACCACAACTTACCTGTGTTTTACTGAGAACCACAACACCTGTGTTGTTTACTGAGAACCACAACACCTGTGTTATGTTAACTGAGGGAATTACAACACCTGTGTTATGTTGGCAAGGACCCACAACACCTGTGTTGTTTACTGAAACCTGGCTACCTGTGTTATGTTAACTGAGGACCACAACACCTGTGTTATGTTAACTGAGACCCACAACACCAGTGTTACATGTTTGCTGAGGACCACTAACACCTGTGTTGTTTACTGAGAGACCACAACACCTGTGTTATGTTAACTGAGAGACCCACAAGCACCAGTGTTATGTTAGCTGAGGACCACAACACCTGTATTTGTTTGCTGAGACCACAACACCAGTGTTATATTTAACTGAGGACCACAACACCTGTGTTGTTTACTGAGACCACAACACCTGTGTTATGTTTGCTGAGACCACAACACCTGTGTTATGTTTACTGAGACCACAACACCTGTGTTATGTTTTACTGAGGACCACAACACCTGTGTTATGTTTACTGAGGACCACAACACCTGTTATGTTTACTGTGGACCACAACACCTGTATTTATGTTTACTAGGGACCACAACACCTGTTATGTTTACTGGGGTCCACAACACCTGTGTTATATGTTTACTGAGGACCACAACACCTGTGTTGTTTACTGAGAGACCACAACACCTGTGTTATGTTAACTGAGGACCACAACACCTGTATTTGTTTACTGAGACCACAACACCTGTGTTGCATAGCACAGGAGACCACAACACCTGTGTTTGTTTACTGAGAGACCACAACACCTGTTTTTGTTTACTGAGACCACAACACCTGTGTTGTTTACTGAGACCACAACACCTGTGTTATGTTAACTGAGAGACCACAACACCTGTTGTTTTACACAGGGAGACCACAACACCTGTGTTATGTTAACTGAGGACCACAACACCTGTATTTGTTTACTGAGAGACCAGCACCTGTGTTATGTTAACTACAAGGACCACAACACCTGTGTTATGTTATTGGCGGACCTAACACCTGTGTTGTTTACTGAGACCACAACACCAGTGTATGTTTACTGAGACCACAACACCTGTATTTATGTTTACTGAGAGACACAACACCTGTGTTATGTTTTACTGAGAGACCACAACACCTGTGTTATGTTTACTGAGAGACCACAACACCTGTGTCATGTTTACTGAGGACCACAACTTTACCTGTGTTATGTTTACTGAGAGACCACATCACCTGTGTTATGTTTTGCACAAGGGACCACAACACCTGTGTGTGTTTACACAGGGACCACAACACACATGTGTTATGTTTGCTGAGGACCTAGCTTACCTGTGTTGTATGTTTTGCTAGGACCACAACACCTGTGTTATGTTTACTGTGGACCACAACACCTGTGTTATGTTTGCTGTGGACACAACACCTGTGTTATGTTTACTGAGGACCACAACACCTGTGTTATGTTTACTGAGGACCACAACACCTGTGTTATGTTTGCTGAGGACCACAACACCTGTGTTATGTTTACTGAGACCCACAACACCTGTTAGCATGTTTACTGAGGACCACAACACCTGTGTTATGTTTGCACAAGGAGTCCCACAACACCTGTGTTTATGTTTACTGGGGACCACAACACCTGTGTTATGTTTACTGAGACCACAACACCTGTGTTATGTTTTACTGAGACCACAACACCTGTGTTATGTTTACTGAGACCTACTTACCTGTGTTATGTTTACTGAGGTCCACAACACCTGTGTTATGTTTACTGAGACCACAACACCTGTGTTATGTTTACTGAGACCACAACACACACTGTGTTATGTTTACAAGGGACCACAACACCCTGTGTTAAGTTTACTGAGGAACACACAACAGCTGTGTTATGAATGTTTTTGTAGGACCACAACACCTGTGTTATGTTTACTGAGAGCCACAACACCTGTGTTATGTTTTACTGGGACCACAACACCTGTGTTATGTTTACTGAGGACCACAACACCTGTGTTAAGTTTACTGAGAGACCACAACACCTGTGTTAAGTTTACTGAGACCACAACACCTGTGTTATGAATGTTTACTGAGAGACCACAACACCTGTGTTATGTTTGCACTGGGGACCTAACACCTGTGTTATGTTTACTGGGGAGACCACAACACCTGTGTTATGAATGTTTACTGAGGACCACAACACCTGTGTTATGTTTTACTGGGACCCACAACACCTGTGTTATGTTTACTGAGGACACAACACCTGTGTTATGTTTACTGAGGACCACAACACCTGTGTTAAGTTTACTGAGACCACAACACCTGTGTTATGAATGTTTTACTGAGACCACAACACATGTGTTATGTTTACTGGGGACCACAACACATGTTGTTTTACTGAGACCACAACAGCTGTGTTATGAATGTTTACTGAGGACCACAACACCTGTGTTGTTTGCATGGATCTAACACCTGTGTTACATGTTTACTGGTCCTAACACCTGTGTTATATTTACTGAGGTCCCTGCACATGTGTTATGTTTACTGTAGCCACAACACCTGTGTTATGTTTGCTGTGGATCACAACACCTGTGTTATGTTTTACTGAGAGACCACAACACCTGTGTTGTTTACTGAGAGACCACAACACCAGTGTTATGTTTACTGAGACCACAACACCTGTGTTATGTTTACTGAACCACAACACCTGTGTGTATTTTACTGAGAGACCACAACACCTGTGTTATGTTTACTTTGAGGACCACAACACCTGTGTCATGTTTTACTGAGGATACAACACCTGTGTTATGTTTACTGAGGACCACATCACCTGTGTTATGTTTGCACGAGGGACACAACACCTGTGTTATGCACTGAGGACCACAACACCTGTATTATGTTTGCTGGGGACCACAACACCTGTGTTATGTTTACTGAGGACCACACAACACCTGTGTTGCCATTTTACTGTGGACCACAACACCTGTGTTGTTATATTTACTGTGAGACCACAACACCTGTGTTATATTTTACTGAGACCCTAACACTGTCTGTTATGTTTACTGAGACCTAACACCTGTGTTATGTTTTACTGAGACCCACAACACCTGTATTTATGTTTACTGGGGACCACAACACCTGTGTTATGTTTTACTGAGGACACAACACCTGTGTTATGTTTGCATAATGAATCACAACACCTGTATGTTTACTGAGACCACAACACCTGTGTTATGTTTTACTAGGACCCACAACACCTGTGTTGTATTTGCTGAGGTCCCTAACACCTGTAGTTATGTTTACTAGGGACCCCACGGCACTGTGTTATGTTTACTGAGGACCACAACACCTGTGTTATGTTTACTGAGACCCCACTTACCTGTGTTATGTTTACTGAGGGACCACAACACCTGTGTTATGTTTACTGAGGTCCACAACACCTGTGTTATGTTTACTGAGGACCACAACACCTGTGTTATGTTTACTGAGGACCACAACACTGTGTTGTGTTTACTGAGGACCACAACTACCTGTGTTAAGTTTACTGAGGACCCACAGCAGCTGTGTTATGAATGTTTTACTTAGGACCACAGCACCTGTGTTATGTTTGCTGAGGACCACAACACCCACATGTTATGTTTACTGAGGACCACAACACCTGTGTTATGTTTACTGAGGACCACAACACCTGTGTTAGGGTTGCTGGACACAATCCTGTGTTAAGTTTACTGAGGACCACAACACCTGTGTTATGAATGTTTATTGAGGACCACAACACCTGTGTTATGTTTACTGAGGACCACAACACCTGTGTTATGTTTACTGAGGACCACAACACCTGTGTTATGTTTACTGAGGACCACAACACCTGTGTTATGTTTACTGAGGACCACAACACCTGTCTTATGTTTACTGAGGACCACAACACCTGTCTTATGTTTACTGAGGACCACAACACCTGTCTTATGTTTACTGAGGACCACAACACCTGTCTTATGTTTACTGAGGACCACAACACCTGTCTTATGTTTACTGAGGACCACAACACCTGTCTTATGTTTACTGAGGACCACAACACCTGTCTTATGAATGTTTACTTTAGGGACCACAGCACCTGTGTTATGTTTACTGTGGATCCTAGCTTACCTGTGTTATGTTTACTGAGGGTCTAACACCTGTGTTATGTTTACTGAGGTCCACAACATGTGTTATGTTTACTGTGGACCACAACACCTGTGTTATGTTTACTGTGGATCACAACACCTGTGTTATGTTTACTGAGGTCCACAACACCTGTGTTATGTTTACTGAGGTCCACAACACCTGTGTTATGTTTACTGAGGACCACAACACCTGTGTTATGTTTACTGAGGACCACAACACCTGTGTTATGTTTACTGTGGATCACAACACCTGTGTTATGTTTACTGAGGACCACAACACCTGTGTTATGTTTACTGAGGACCACAACACCTGTGTTATGTTTACTGTGGATCACAACACCTGTGTTATGTTTACTGTGGATCACAACACCTGTGTTATGTTTACTGAGGTCCACAACATGTGTTATGTTTACTGAGGACCACAACACCTGTGTTATGTTTACTGTGGATCACAACACCTGTGTTATGTTTACTGTGGACCACAACACCTGTGTTATGTTAACTGAGGTTCACAACACCTGTGTTATGTTAACTGAGGTCCACAACACCTATTATGAATGTTTACTGAGGACCACAACCCTAATGTGTGTGTCTACTGTCATAAGAGAGAAATGTTGGAGGTGTAGAGAAAGGTCAAAACTAATATCCTGTATTGAGTATTATGATGGATCTGTTTATTGTTATTCATACCATTTTCTTAGCTACTTAATACAATAGCTAGCTACTTTCCTTATGACCATGCTTGTATTCTACAACAAAATACCTTTGAAATCCGACGAATTTATTTGTTATTCAGAAAAGTTCCAGTATGCAGTTCTGAAATGTTGATGCACATTTTCCCTGAACATAAATTTGGTGTTTTTTTCCACTGTTAAGCCAAGATTCCATTCACGCATTAGCGCCAAAAATAGACCACATTGAAATATATATGGTTGTTTCCATTGGTACGGTTGCTTTAGCATTATGTGTTTGCAGTACATGCCAATCGCTCCTTGTAGCGATTGAAAATGCAAACGCGTGAATGGAATCCAAGCTTTACACAGAATGCCTCGTGTAGCCTCACCATCATCCCCATCACTTGTATTGCCAGGGTTATTAATATTCGCTTCTGCATCGTATTGCTGTAACGCTTATTTTGTATTCTCATTAGTAAGGCCCTTGTGACAGACACCCTCCCTCTGCCATGACAGTTGGAGTATAAGGCTCTTGGTGTGCCTGAGTGGGCCTGGCCAGCTGTAGCTACACTTGTTTCACAAACATCTACCTAACAGGTCATAGTGACCACAGGAACCGTAGATATTAGTAATGGGAAAGTTGAAACCATTGCCACAGAAAATTCAACTGCTACATTGCAGTGGTCACCAAGAATGCAACATTTAGAATGTTGAAATTTGTTGAAAAGTTTTTACTTACTGTACTCGAGGGAAGTAATTTTGCATAAATGACTTTAACCAATTGTTATTTGGCCTTAGTACAGTATAGTACTTAGCTATAACAATAACTAACTGCATTAATGGCCTCCCAAGATCAGAAGTGTGTCATACTGTCCTGTGCTCCAAGTAATTATTAATTGATATTCATAATACTACTGTACTAGCTACTGTACATTTCATTTTAGTTGTTGGTGATGTTGACTGTATGAATACTGTTTTTTCAGATTGAAGAATGACATAAAATTCCAAAGTAAGAAATTTTAGTCAAGATGTCAGTTCGCAGTGGGCGTGTGGTCAAGACAGTGAGGACTCTCACGAGACCAACACATGAAGCAGCCTGTGCTTACACCACCTATAACTGTACAATGGTATGTGTCTTGACAGCTTACCTGTAACAAATACTACATTGATTTTTGTTTTTCATTACCATTATTTCCTTTATCTTATCTGCCCTCTATGATAATCATTATATAGTTGTTTTATTCACTGCCCATCTACCTTTTACTTCTTGTGCCTCAAACAGGTTCTTATTATCTTTACTCTATAGTTGCACTCCATATATGTCCTCTTTTCTGGTTCATTTATTATCTCTCTACATTCCCAGTGGTTATGTCTCCTGTAATAGTGCGTATCATCTTTTATATATTTCATTATGGTATCCTACTTTGAGAATGTTCCTTATCTGCTTCTAATTCCCCCTTATTGGGTCCTGGTTGCTACATCCCACCTGCCTTAATATACACTTTCCTGGACCAGACCCAAAAGCTTCAGCACCTCCTTCTGCCTGGGATGATTCTCACTTATTTTGTTTACATCATATTCAAGCTTTCACTCTTACAGTAGCTACCTTCATATTTAAAAGGCATTGTGTATTTAGTAGCTGTGCAGCTGGCTAGGTGTACTAAAGAGAAATGTGGACTGCCTCCTTCCTATCTAAATAAAATGAAATATCAAAGTTTCTTAAATTTTCTTGTCATTAATTGTACAAGTATTTGGTATCATAATGTTTCCGAGACATATGTACATGCTCCTTCCTTCTCCTAAATGAAAATACTGTATATCAATACTTTTTATTATTCTGTTTTCTCTTATTGTGTTTAGTGTCGAGTATTATTTCAGAGATGAGAATTTTTAGATTGTGTTTATATAAGCTTTGGGTAGAGCTCCCTTTTAACTTGGCTTATATATAAATAAGCTAAGGGGTTAAGTTACAAACCCAAATGGTCTTTCTTCATTTATTGGTAAACTAAAATGGTCTCTGTATTAGTAAATGCACCATAATTAACACTGTAAGCTGTGAGTGTTAGTTAAGGGCAGGGCTCAGCTTGACTGAGTTAAGTCACCCGTCCGATTCTCATGAGGCTCAAGTGAAGACTGGTGCTCCTGGGGGGAGGCTGGGCTGACCCTACATTCTCAAGGTCGGCCTACTGATAGAGGAATTTCCCCTCACGTGAACAGCACATGGCAACTCACAGCTTATGGAAAATTACTTTGGGGTGATTGTATTATATAAACTAAATGTATTAACCCAAATTTATATAATTGTTATTGCCATGAGACGGGCTAATACATGTTTGTTTGGTGTACTTTCTACAGACGAGACTGGATGGATTTGAGTATTGCAGCCGACATATTCTTGAGGACAAGGGAGCACCATTTCGTCAGTGTAACTACATATACACAAGTACAGGGAAGAGATGTCTGCGGCCAGCACCAACCAGTGACAGAAAAGAAGGGTGAGTCAGTTTGATTTAAGAGTAATGTTAATGAATGTATACACCGGCAGAATGTGTGTGTGTGTACGTACTTCATTCCTCTATGGAGTTCTTGTGTGAGGGAATGATCACAACAGACACCTGCAAGGTTTCTTTTGTGTCTCTGTGCCACGTGTCCCTGTATTATATCTAGTAAATATTGACACAAAGCAGAGTCAGTGTATGTCCCTGTACACCCACCCAGGCACCATGATATTTCACCGAAGTTTTACAGTTATTTTACCATGCTTGCCTGGGTTAGCATACCTACTTATATACTCGTGTGTGGGTAATGAGAAGCTCTTTGAGGTGGTTTGATGGGACCTGAGCGAAGGACACAGGATGAGAGGATAGTAAAAGGAGTAATCTAGCAGGTACTGTACATTGGATAGAGGGAGACTGCCATCATGGCAGGGAAAGTGGAAAGGTAAAATGAGGAGAGAACAGGAAAAGGGAATGGAAAGAGCAGAAGGGGATAAATAGTGGTTTGGGAGCTGGGTGACTCTTCTGTGGCTGTGTATTGCCATCAGGAGGAGGATCCTTACACTTTTCTGGCTCTACAATAGTTGCCATATTCTTTACTCAGTTATAATATGAGATTTCTGAATCAATCCTCCATATACTAAAGCATGAACACTGAAATAGACAGAAAAAACCCAACTTGAATGGATTTAAGGAACGTGAAATTACATGTCCAGCAGGTACTGTGGTGAACACTCCAGGCGGTCTCTGGTGTTGAGACAGAGAGCAGCGCGTAGGCGTCGATCTCGTGAAACTCCAGAAACCCTCCTGAATCAGCTGAGTCACCATCAGATGGACACACAAACTGCTGGCCAAAATGGTAAATAAAATGCTGGTTATATTTGTTAGTCTTAATTACTTTGTGTAATAAAGTACAGTACAGATACAGGAAGACTCCACTAAATGAATGGGTAATGTTCCTGAGGAAACGTTCTTTCGGTGGATATCCGTTATGTGGACAATATTCTCCCATTGAAATGCATGTACGTACTGTAGTGTATTTAGGGAAGATGCGTTCCTGGCCTAGAAATTGGAACATTAAGAAACACATTTTACTTTGAATAATATAGATACCAACAATTAAAACAGTTCACTGTAGCTTTAATGATGATCCAGCAATGAATTCTTCCCTGAGGCAGCTGGTGATGATGCTTACAGTGCTGTTCTCATGTTATGGTGAGTGTCAGAAGTAATGTTTTTAACAGCATCCAATGTTTGTCTGCCTCTCTATACTTGAAAGTTGTCACTCACACATCACTTTTACTGTTCTTCCCCGAGACATGAGAAAAACAGGGAGTTTGTGTGGGGGTCACTTTATCATTCTCTTCATCATCATTTCAGAGAAACAGGCACCTAATATTAGTTTTTCAAGTTTGGTTATAGTAATTTGTTTTGTTAAAAAGCTTCTGTCAGCAACAGAACAGTCATACATGTTAGTTTACATAGAATCTTGAGTCATTGTCATCACTTTCATCGTGTGTTCCTCCCTGAGGCTGGAGGGAAATGGAGACTAGTGTAGGGGTTACTGAAGCAAAGGGGCAGGATCATCACACTTGTCACTATCTTCATCGCTCGTCATCAAATCAGGGTCTGAAAACTTTTCCAATTTCAATCGAGCCTTGACCACTCTCATGCCTCTTAACCGCTTGTGTACACTGCTGAATAAAATCATCTGATGTTAGCCAAATAAGATATTAAAAGTGGCGTCCCTCTAGTGAAGGGGTTAATAATATTCAGCTTCTGCTCTAAACTCAAGACCTTGTGATCTTTTTTTAAATGCCTGGATGCCACTGGGTCCAGAGCAAGAATGTATCATTTTCACTCAGGCTTATTCATACATGATTCACTATTCATAATTCACTTCTGAACAGGCGAGAGATATGCTCGTGACAGAGGCAAAATTCAGGTGGGCTTCCACCTTCAGAGTTGGTAGCCACAATAGCATTACTGGATGGGCTCGTGGTGGAATCATTTGTATTATGTATTTTCTTCGGGTCCTTGGAATCCTACACCTCTCTAAAGTTCTTAAGTTCTTCGCTCCCTTGTTCAACTAAATGAGTTCTACATTCCATAAGATTTCCTGCAGTACTCACAGGCTGACTGTACTATTTTCTGTTACCTTCTGGCAGTGACACTGTCTGTCAGTCAAGCAATATTAATCAACATTGATGTAGCATAATATTTATTGGTTGTCTTAAGGTCAGGTCACATTATTTTATACAAAGGCCTGTCATGGGTCTATCAAAACTCAGTTCCCCATTCTGATGTTTTTCATTGTCCTGTATGTGTCCTTTCAAAAAAGTGCATACTGTATATGAGAAAATGTACAAGTGTGTGTAAATGAGAGTTGTAGTTTTGAATTCCTTAGTTACCCCATTTTATATAAACACTCGTGAAACCTTCCTGGCTCAGATCACATATGTAGACTTTTTTGGAGGGGGGCTATAATAACAGTTGGCATAAACACTGCTGTAGCTGCTTCATCTTGCACATTCTACACTCAATGTTAGGAAAGGAATAAAAACAATAGAATAGACTGGAATCATTGCATATTAAGAGTGTGGTTGATGATTTTCAATTTCAGTAAAAGACAAATATTAAACATGATAATAGGCCTTGTTAGACTCAGAAATTCGTCAGTCCGTACAAGATGTAGTTTCCTTTCTGTGACTTTAGAGATTGAACTGAAATTTGGTTTGCAGTTTTTTATATCGGTCATCCATATGTTGAGCTTATTGAATAGTATTTCCAGTGTTTGAGAGAAAGATTTTGGCAGGGTCAGACATAACCTTCAGTTAGTGTCTATTTGTCCAGTGCGATTTATTCTTTGCTTAATTAGCCTCAATTTACATGGCAATTCAGATTATTTCATTATTAGCCACACTTAATTTTGCAGGTGTGTAGATGATGGGTAACCCAACTGTTTGGTGACGATTCTGCTTGTGCCTCTCTTCCTAAAAGGTAAACTGGAGAGGATTTTCATGATTCAACTCAGTAGTGTTCTTGGAAACTACCTCAAGGCAAAGTTAGACTATGTGTACAAGAGGGGATTTAAGGGTACTTGTTTCCTTCTTACTTTTCTTATAAGTTAGTTCTTGGTGGGAAGTCACTGTGCTAGTCTCACAGACACTACTCTAGGATTGTGCAACATTTTAAATTATAATTCGTCATACAGAAGTTAAAAATTTGTTTTTGTAGATGGCTAAAATACTTAACTGGGAAGCATAATGTTAAAAATATTCATTTGTTCAAGAGACTATAAACAATGTCGATGTACCAGTTGCTGCAAACAGTATGCTGACGTTTGTATATAACATTCATTTTATGTATCCTTTTAATGACAGATAATTTTGTGTTAAACCCTTTACTGGGGGACTCTGCATTTAATATATTATATTTGGCTAACACCAGACGATTTTACTCAGCACCGAGATATCCTCCGTACACAAGGGATTAATAAACTATTTCCAGTAACCCCTTCACTGTGAGACTCCTAAACCTCTGTATCGACACGTTAAAGTAATTTAATTGAATAAAAGAAACATAAAGTAGTGTACAGGTGTGAAAATGAGATCTCCCAGCAATGTCAGGTGGGATATGAAGAATCTCTAACAGCTTGTGTGTGTGTTTGCAATAATAATAATGATTATTAACGGTTTATTGAAAACGTTCTGTAGCCCGCAGGCTGAAAATATACATTAGACAAAAATGACTTATTACATACAAAGGCATGGGGTAGGTGTGTGTGTGTGTGCTGAAAAGTCTTACCGGGACCTCATTTTAGGTTTGAAGTCTGCATGCATTGTGGCCAGTTGGGGCAGTGGTTAACGGCTGCCTCTCATGCTAATTTATGAAACTCTTTGGTACTGTGGGAAGAGTCCTGCTGGTGCCACGTGACAGTTGACAAGGTAGCTACAAGACCAGCTCCCTTTTGACTATTGAGAAAACTACCAGATTCTTAGTTAACTTGTATGTTAATGAAGTGACCCACTCCCCGTCGTACTGTGTTTATTGCATATATTCAGCCTTTGTGCTCCTATGTTCTTCAAACTCACACAACTCTTGACCTAGTTCATCTCCACTCTCAATACCCAGCTGCCCTCTTAAGTGTCTGTCACAGTACTCATCTATTCAACCATTCTCATTTCAGTTTGCTCAAGCTTATGCATGTCATCCTCTTTAACTGCCCATGTTACATTGCCATACAACATCCATTTCTCCAGCCAATGTTTTAAGAAAGATTTAGTTTTGTTTAAAGCTGTACAAGAAGAGCTCGATTTCAGTCATGACATGAAATGCTATTAAATTGAAAATTTTCTATAAAATTTCACTTGCCATACTTTATTAAGTCACACATTACTAATAGGATGTAAATGTAAGCCTTATTTTGCAGTGTGTATTTATAAGCTTATATACATACACTGATATTTATATAAGCATCCCACCCACATATTTCTGCAGGTGCTTCAGCAGTATTTCTATTAATTTCCTCCATCAGCTGAGTAAATTTCTTTTTTCCTCTCTTACAGGCCTTTTACCCACTGTAATGCAGAGTACCTGGAGTCAAGAGCATCATACAGTACTCCCCTATTCACTCTCTTTACATCTTTTCTTGTAGCCGTATCAGATGTGTTGTGCTGTGGTGTTCCCCTTCCACAACACAGATTCATGAGTCTAATCAGATTTATCCTTGTTACTTTTACATCACCCGAGGAACACATCCATCCTTGTCGTACATACACTGCTGCCCTCTTGGATGCCTCTCTCTCTTACCAAATTGTTCTTGCTACCCAGGTATCCAATGTGTCATTTATAGATGTGAATATTAGAAAATAGGTTTTTTGAATTAGAACATTTTGGGTTTTCAGCAATTCCTGACCCGGCAAGTGTGACAGGCGTGGCTTCAGCATCGCTCGAGTATGCAAGTGATACAGACAGTGAGGAAGAGATAACCACCTTGCCCCATGACACTCTGCCACGTCGTGAGGCTGATAGTGAATTAGATTCGGCTGATTCTGATGCTGATCCCCTTGAACACTCGCAAGTTTTTACTACGGAGGAAATAACAAGAATATATCTGGAGAAGTTGAAGAGATTAAAGGTGAATGTCATCATAAATGTATGTGTAGTTGTTTAAAGTCTTGTCTTACGTGTCATCTGGCATAAAAATTCTGTATTTCCCTAATTGATATCTTGAACCACTGTCTAAATCGGTCCAAGAGATTTATTTTTGTATTTTTTTTAATATACTTATACAGTATTTGGAGTTGTTTTATAAAAGAGGCATTAAAGTATACAAGCCAGGTGATCTTACTGACTGTAGAAGACATACCCATAGCAAAGAAACACCTTTTTTTTTTCTTTTTTTTTTAAATGAGAAGGTCAAGCATGGCTGGGAAGGAGCTGTTCACTCAGCAATTTCACCACCATTTGCAGAGCCTGACAATTTGGTTCTGTTATGGGCCTCTAGTAATCAGAAGTCTTTAGTTCACCTGTGTTTATGAATTGAGAGTTAGTCCTCATATCCCTGAAATTTGTGGCTTAGTGAATTTTAGGTCATTGTCTCTGAACTTAACCTAACCCCATTTTCAGTATAGATGCAATTAATATACATTACATGTGGTGTGTACAGTCCATGGGATGTATAGTGACATGATCGGGTGGGTGGGGGGGACTGCAAAAGTTCTGTAGGGTTCTTTATATGCCACACTGAAAAACTTGATCATGTTTCCAGGTTGTTTGATAAAGGTTCTCTACCCCAGCACACACACACTCTCTTTCTCTCTCTCTGTCTCATATCATTTATCTATCTTATGGCCAGTGGGGGGGGGATATGTGTGTGTTGCAAGTTAAACTCCATTTTTGTTTTTCTTTTCCAGTCCATGTATATTGGAGAGTACAAGAGACTTGCCCATATCTTGCGAGAGGGCAGAAGAAAGTATCTCCAGAGTGTGCGACAAGAGAAAGAAACCATGGGTAAGGCCTTTATATATCAAACCCTTCCATAGGTCTTGAAATTGTCCCAAAGCTTTCTGGTTTATTGGATTTCTAAGGGTTGTTGTTTCATATTGGTTGGCCTTGTTGCTTTCAGAGTACAGTGCTGGATGCATTTATAATTAGTTCAACCTTAATAGGGGACCTGAGTACCGGTTGATGCTGTGGGGAGCTTCAGATGTTTACCTTTACTCCTTACTCTTGAACTAACTTGAGATGGGCTATGTTAGATTGCTTCCATTCAGGGGTTCAAGCTGAGCATAGCTGTTGGAGCATATTGTCTTGGTAATTCCCACCTCCTTGTTGATACTTTTAGTTTATGGAGTTGCTTGAGCCACGCTGAATAATTCTTAATATTGGTGGGTAAATTTATAGAATCACATAAGGAGGTAGCTATTTGAAATACCATTGGCCAACTTATTGATCTGGGTATAAATTAACTTTGCTATCACAATTTCACATAGTATGCAAGAATTAGAATACAATACAGTCCACTATTATGAACCAGGTTTTAAAGAAATTATTTGTTAAACCCAACAGTGAGTATCCATGCTCAGCCTAAAACCACACCAGAGGAGAGAGCAGCATACGACCAGCTTCGGGCCATGAGTCGGTACCACAAGCACTTGGGGACGCATTCACTCTTATACCGGCAGCAGCTGGAACGTCGCCTCCAGGTGTGTACAGTATTGCCCCGCTTTACACGTTTTCACTTTCCGCGATTTCTGATTTCTCATTTACCATTTACGCGGTACCTTGCCAGAACCGGACTTTCACTTTCCACGGTGCATCTACTCATATACGCGGTGAAGTATAATTTTTTTTTTATTTAGCTCATAAAATTCATACAAATTACCCGTCCAGAATATAATTTACATTGCTGGAATTCTTACAATATGATGATCATTTTGAATATAAACATCATGGATTTTGCATTAGACATACAAATTTTAGATCTATTGTAATAATTTGGTTTACACAAAGCAAATATTTTATCTTTTGTGCAAAATATATGAAGTTTGCATTCAAAATATTCCCTGACCTGCAAGGAATACAGAAATGTCAATTATATTATCCTAACTTTAGTCTGAGGTATTATTTATTACTAAAAGTTAAAATCTAGTTTTTTCACCCAACATTTCTCTGGTAGGGAGGGAAGGTTGGGGGGGGAGGGTTGGGACCAACCGACCCAGCTGGCGTGAGTGTGAGGAGGGGGGGAGGCAAGGTGGGGTACTTTGATTGACAGATAGTGTCGTGAAGAATATTTTTTTTTTTATTAACGGAAGATATTTGTTTTAGCTCATAAAATTCATACAAATTACTCGACCAGAATATAATTTACATTGCTGGAATTCTTACAATATGATGATCATTTTGAATATAAACATCATGGATTTTGCATTAGACATACAAATTTTAGATCTAATGTAATAATTTGGTTTGCACAAAGCAAATATTTTATCTTTTGTGCAAAATATATGAAGTTTACATTCAAAATATTCCCTGACCTGCAAGGAATCCAGAAATGTCAATTATATTATCCTAACTTTAGTCTGAGGTATTATTTATTACTAAAAGTTAAAATCTAGTGTTCTCACCCAATCATTTCTCAGAGAGGTAGGAGCTGGGAAGAGGGGGGGGGGGATTTGAGTCCATTATTTGAATGGACATAAACCTGGCGACTGTATTTCTCTTAAATATTAATTGTGTGAGCATACTATCATAAAATTTAGATGTTATTTTTACTACAACATAGGTATTGTGTCGGAAAAAGTGGAGTTTGGGGGTCGGGCCAGTCTCTATTGGAATTAATCCCATATGTTCTGTTGTTCGCTTTCCGCAGTACCCTGTGGGTTCAATTGACCTCGTAAATCTAAATCGGGGTAATACTGTATTCTTTATACATTAAAGTCTATTGGGAAGTAGCTATTAGATAAGTACTGACTAGCATTCTACATGGAGGGTCTTCTAAGATTAGATTCCCCCCAGGCATTTCCTCTGATGGTTTGATAAACATGGACAACTTTGATAAAACTACACATTCCTGCCTAAAATGTTGGTGCTGAATTTCCTTCTTTTTTTTCCCCACCCTGTAAGAGCATGTTAGCTGAAACCTTTCCTGAGAAATCTGTGTAATTATTATATTTTTTGTACAAGGTAACTGAGGGAGTGAACTACAAGCCTGGTCCAAGTGTTGGCTGCGTAAAATGTGTGTATAGTGAAGGATCGTGGCGCTGCGGAGAAAAATCTGTTCCTCTCTCCAAATATTGCTCAAAACATATTTTACATGTAAGTACGATAGTACTGTCGGTCATTTTGTTTGGGTTGTATCTGAATTTATTTTTTAGCTTAAGTTAGATTTTTAATAATTTGTATGGTGAGTTTGCATCTTCTGTACTCAGATTATAGGTTACCACTTATGCAACAATAGTCACTAGACATGTTTTTCTTGTGACAAACTTGTACTGTAACTGAATGTGCCTTGTATTGACTCATTTCTTGTCAACAGGATCCTAATCAGGTGTTGTTTGGAGCATGTGGTGTGAGCAGGTGTGGTGATGATCAGTGCTCCATGCCAGTTATGTGTCTACCTTACACAACCACCTGCATCTACCATACTCCCATACCAGATCCTATTGTAAGTAGTGCTTTGTTAAAATCTGAATCCCATGTTTGATTTTTGTTTTACATCTGTTGTGCTAATAAAAGGAAGTACAGTATCTTTATATTGCCAGTAATATACTATTCTACATGGATTTAGCAATGCACCTACCTTCTAATTGAACCTGTTGAGCCCAGCTGTCTTATAAAGTACGGAGTCGATATATTTGACTTTTAACTCGTCAAATTTCTTTTTACTTTACCAGCCTGTTAGTTCACCACTCCTTGAAGACATAGAGAACAATGCAATAGACCTAAGTGCAGAGGAGCTGAGTATTCAGAGCTCTACTAGCCAGCTGCCTCCTCCTGGACCCCAAGAGATCATTGACCTCTCAGAAAGTCATAGCTTCATTGTTTCTGAAGTGCCACCTGAAAATGTCATGGAGGGAGATGGTGAGGAAACAGACGAAGCACTTTCTTCAGAGACTAAATCATGAAGACGTGGTGTAGAAGGCTTTTACCATAGGTCTAAATCTTTCAATATGCCAAGAGCTACACACCACATATATAAATTATTAATGAATTTTTGGGTGGAAACAAACTATAGAAACATTGTGAGGTTATAAAGCTGAAGTGTGGTACAGTATATCCATTCTTATGCAAGTGTTAATTTTAGTTTACCCTTTGAAACGCTAGCATAATAAGGTATGGGTAGGTAATCTATCTATCAGTTTGTTTTCTGAGTGCCTCTATACTATTTCTTATATGAAGCAACATCACTATAAGATATTTTGGTGAAAACTTGCCTTGAGTACAGTATATAGCATTGATGAAGTGCCAACCTCAAATCTGTGTCAGGGTCAAATATAATAGGGAGTATATTATGTGTTGCAGTACAAGTAATCATCTTTTAGTATGGATAATTATATGGGTGAAGTAACATTAATATCTCTGAGGTGAAATTAGTGGTACCCATTATCATACCTCCCAGATAACACATAAACACACAAAATTTTAATGAGAACAAAAATGTGAGGAATTAGATATAAATTACTTGACCTGAAAATTTTTACAGTGCAGTATACTGTATCATGTGACTCTTCAATATGAAAGTTTGTTTGACAACCTCTTGTTGCCATTTAAGATTTATGTGAGTTACGACAACGAAATACTGTACTTATATACAATATATTTTTTAACAAGTACAATAGTCAATATTCACAAATGATAATAGATTTTGTCAAAATTATATATTTTATTCTTTAAACTTACCTATGAATTTAACATTATACACAGAGTAATGTGATCTCATTCACAAAGAATTTAGCATTTATATTTTGCAGTTAACAGCCCAAAGAAAATTATTAAAAGTATAAGTATTTTTCCCAAGCAAGTAAATCCAAGATAAATTTTGCTTTATCTGAGTTTATAAGAAATTTAATTTTTTATAATCTTATCTAAATACTGTGCATTACATTTAAGATGTACTGAATGAATCTCGGTGTGACATCGGGGATACCAGTTTTTGTCAATTGAAGTTGTATATATTGAAGTTCTTTTTCTGATTTGTGATAACTTTTTTTCTTTGCTGGTAATATGCCAGATGAACAGTGTGTTTTCTGGAGACTCCAAGTCTTTAATGTTTTGTTATACCTTTATCATTATCACCACCCTCATCACCCGGGACTCATTAATACTGTTGCTTCCTGGATGTCCGTCTCCTTTGCTTCTGGAGAATCATTCAGCCATCACTCCTTGTTCCCTCCCCCTCTGTCATCTACCTTTGAGTTGTAAACTTTATTTTTTCTATTAATCCATGCCACATAGCCCATCACCTCGTTCATTTCCTTATTTCTGCATTTCTAGTTTTCTCCGTCCTATTCACCCCACATATCTTCAAACATGTCCTGTGTACTGTATATCTTTTATCCTTGCATCCAGAGTCTTTGCTTCACATATTAAATCCTTAACATTAACATCATCTTTAGCATTTTATCTCATGCACTAAGTGCAGAAGAGCTTATGACACCCCTGGTGTTAATGCATCATTGGAAACTATTTTAAGTTTTAGTTCCTATGTGTGTATATGCAGGTGAGTTGTTACCTTTTGGTAGTGCTCATTATTATGTAGCACATTTGATGTTGTTTATGAAACATTTTGCTGATAAAGAAGGCAGTGTATTAGTACCAAATAAAATTATATTATAAACTACAGTCTCTCTATGACATGCCATGAATCAAGCAAAATTTTTTTTTATTATTGGAATATTATACTGGTGATAAATATGTAACTTTCATAATTTTGCGTGAAGTTTCCTACATATTGGTATTAACCAAAGGATTCAATTTTAAAGTAATCAGATTTCTTATCTACCGTTAGACTGATCATTATTTTTTCAAGTAACAACACCTCAGTTTTTAAAAATCAATTATCATGAGTAAGTTCTGTTTGGAATTCATTTACTATATAATACTACAGTATAGTAAATCCTCAACAACTTAAAAGAGTTTAAGTTGGAAGGGATAAGGTACATTCATCATCAGCATTGTGAAGCCAACAAAAGGATGAAAACCTTAGGTAAAGTTTTAAGGCTCTCAGTTGACTGGTAATTGTGTGCTAGCTTTTGTTACTCCGTCTCTTAATTTACTTTAATATCCAGGTTCTAGGCGTAACCAAACATAAAAAGTGAAGTAAATTAAAAGGGAATAAAAATAAATAAAGTAAACCTTTAAAAATTTAATTAAATATTAACACAATAAAGAGCCTCGTAGGCTGTCACAACCAATTGATTCACTATCGAAATTTTTAAGACAAATGATACTACAACATCGAAACATCAAAAGAATAAAAATAAAGCATTGGATTACGTTACCGCATAAACATATAAAAACTAACACTGAAATTAACTAACTTGAAACAACACTGAATTACTTAAATGTAACTAAGCAAGCACTGATGGACACATGAGAGACATAAATAGGTACTCAAATAAATATACGACATTGGTGGTGACAGGAACAATCACAGAAATAAAATGAAGTATAACTAACAGGTGACAGGTGTCACTCAAAAGAACGTGAACTGAATGACAAGGAGGACTGGACTCCGGCAGTTGGTGGACCACTATATATAGGGCCAATTCCCGCCAAAAACCCGCCGGTGGGTCATTTAACGATGCAGATGGTCGTTAGAGAGAAAGAATGCTTGTTACAATACTAAATGAAGAAATAAGATGGGCTAGAACAAATAATAACAGTTAAAACCTTAACAGCACAGGGTAAGGTGACTAGATTATATAATAGTAAATATAACACATCATTACAGGAATAATATGGAAGACCATGGAAGCATGTTATATAAAAAAAAAATAGGAAAATACAGCACAGTCATAACACTTTCCATAGGCAATTAGTCACTAGAAACAAAGTTCTATGAAAACGTGGTGTGATGATATATTGTACAACCCCACTGATGCTTAGGCATATAATACAGCTCTGTGTGGCCCAAGAGGTTGGTGTAGTGCAGATACAGCCTGGCGTCAGACTTGGAGTAGTCTCTCTAGCCTTTTCCTGGGACAGTGTCTTAGTTACTGCTGAATTGTGGCTCTCTGGCCTTAAGAACAGAAATTTTAGTGCCTCAGGAGACCCCTTCAAGGTTTTAAAGGGTCATTTAACCCACTCCACCCTCTGGTTCTTATCATACTGAAATGCCTCTTCCTCATACACTACTATATGGTGACATGGCCATCAGGCAGTGGTGTGTCATGAAGATATTTGAAGGGAAGCATTGTAATCAGTTGCCCTCTAGAGCTGAAGAATGAATAAGGAAGCATATTGGCAGAAATAAACAAACATGTGATTATGTGGTCTAAATAGAGACATAACAAGAGGAATATTCATTTCTCCAGCATGAGAGACAAGTACAAAACCCCACTCAAAAGAATTATACTGTAGATATAATTAGTACAATAACTGACACGGTTTTAGTCAGAATATCAAGGGGGAGAGATACTTTAAATTTGGGGATATCTGATGGTGGGGAGGGTGTTGGTTGTGATTGTGGGGAGGGGTGTTGGTTGTGATTGGGGGGAGGGTTGGTTGAGATTGTGGAGGGAGGGGTTGGTTGAGATTGTGGGGAGGGGTGTTGGTTGAGGAGGTGTTGGTTGTGATTGAGGGGGGTGTTGGTTGTGATTGTGGGGAGGGGGTTGGTTGGTTGGGGAGGGGGTGTTGGTTGAGATTGTGAGGAGGGGGTTGGTTGGGGGGGGGGTTGGTTGAGATCAGGAGGGGGTTGGTTTGAGATTGTGGGGAGGGGGTGGGGAGGGTGTTGAGTTGGTGAGATTGTGGGGAGGGGGGTGTTGGTTGTGATTGTAGTGGAGGGGTGTTGGTTGTGATTGTGGGGAGGGGGTGTTGGTTGTGATTGTGGGAGAGGGTGATTGTGGGGGAGTGGGTGTGATGGGTGTATTGTGATTGTGGGAGGTGTTGGTTGGATTGTGTTGTGATTGTGGGGAGTGTTGCGGACAGTGATTGTGGGGAGGGGTGTGGTTGGTTGTGATTGTGGGGAGAGGGTGATTGGGGTGATTGTGCCGTGAGGGGGTGTTGGTGTGATTGTGGGGAGGGGGTGTTGGTTGTGATTGTGGGGAGGGGTGTTGGTTGTGATTGTGGGGAGGGGGTGTTGGATTTGTTGTGATTGTGGGGAGGGGTGTTGGTTGTGATTGTGGGGAGGGGGGTGCTTGGTTTGAAGTGCGGAGGGGGGTGTTGTTGTGAGTTGGGTGGATTGTGGGGTGATTGGGGGGGTGTTGGTTGTGATTGTGGGGAGGGTGTTGGTTGGGTGATTGTGTGTGGGACCGTGGGGAGAGGGTGATGGTTGTGGATTGTGGGGGGGGGTGTTGGTTGTGATTGTGTTGAGGGGGTGTTGATTGGGGAGGATGTTGGTTGAGATTGTGGGAAGGGTGATTGTGTTGTGATTGTGGGAGGGGTGTTGGTTGTGATTGTGGGGAGGGGGGTGTTGGTTGTGATTGTGATTGTGGGGAGGGGTGAGGTTGTGTGATTGTGGGAGGGGTGTTGGTTGTGATTGTGGGGAGGTGTTGGTTGTGATTGCGGAGGGGTGTTGATTGTGGGAGGGGGTTGGTTGAGATTGTGGGGAGGGGTGTTGATGTGGGGAGGGGGTGTGTGATTGTGTGGTTGTGATTGTGGGGAGGGGTGTTGGGATTGGTGATTGATTGTGGGGAGGGGTGTTGGTTGTGATTGTTGTGATTGTGGGGAGGGTGTTGGTTGAGATTGTGGGGAGGGGTGTTGGTTGTGATTGTGGGGAGGGGGGTGTGTGTGGTGTTGGTTGTGATTGTGGGGAGGGGGTGTTGGTTGTGATTGTGGGGAGGGGTGTTGGTTGTGATTGTGGGGAGAGGGGTGATGGTTGTGATTGTGGGGAGGGGTGTTGGTTGGATTGTGTTGAGGGTGTTGGTTGTGATTGTGATTGATTGGGAGGAGGGTGAGGGATGTTGCGAGGGGGGTGTTGGTTGTGATGTGGGGAGGGGGTGTTTGGTGTGGGGGAGTGATTGTGGGAGGGGTTGGTTGTGATTGTGGGGAGGGTGTTGGGATTGTTTGGTGTGATTGTGGGGAGGGGTGTTGGTTGTGATTGGGGAGGGGTGTTGGTGTGTGGGAGGGGGGTGTTGGTTGTGATGTGTGTGGGAGGGGTGTTGGTTGTGATTGTGGGGAGGGGGTTGTGACAGATTGTGGGGAGGGGGTGAGTTGGGATTGTGGGGGAGAGGGGGTGACAGATTGTGGGGAGGGGTGTTGGTTGTGATTGTGGAGGGGTGTTGTTGTGATTGTGGGAGGGATGTTGGTGTTGGTTGTGATCAGGGGAGGGGGGGTGACAGATTGTGGGGAGGGGTTGGTTGTGATTGTGGGAGAGGGGTGATGGTTGATTGTGTGTTGGTTGTGATTGTGGGGAGGGGGGGTTGTGATTGTGGGGAGGGGGTTGGTGATTGTGGGGAGGGTGTGGTGATTGTTGTGAGATGTGATTGGGGAGGGTGGTTGTGATTGTGGGGAGGGGTGTTGGTTGTGATTGTGGGGAGGGGGGTGGGGAGTGATTGTGGGGAGTTGATTGTTGATGGTTGTGATTGTGGGAGGGGTGTTGATTGTGTTGAGGGGGTGTTGGTTGTGATTGTGGGGAGGGATTGAGTGGGTGTTGGAGATTGTGTGTTGGTGATTGTGAGGGGGGATTGTTGGTTGGTGTGATTGTGGGGGTGTTTTTGTGATTGTGAGGGGGTGTTGGTGTGATTGTGGGGGTGAAAGTTTGATTGTGGGGAGGGATGAAGTGGTTGATTGTGGGGGGTGATTGTGGGGAGGGGTGTTTGGGTGATGTTGAGGGGTGTTGGTTGGATTGGGGATGTTTGGATTTGGTTGGGGGAGGGGGTGTGGTTGTGTGTGTTGAGAACAGTGTGATTGTGGGGAGGGGGGGTGTTGGTTGTGATTACAGGGAGGGGGTGTTGGTTGTGATTGTGGGAAGGGGGTGTTGGTGATTGCAGGAGAGGGTGTTTTGCAGGAGGGGGTGTTGATTGTGATTGGGGAGGGGGTGTTATTTGATTGTGGGGGAGGGGTTGGTTGTTGGAGGAGGTGTTGGGAGATTGTGGGGATGGTTGGTGTGGTGTGGGGGAGGGATTGTGGGGAGAGGTGATGAGGGGGAGTGTTGGTGTGATTTGATTGGTTGTGATTGTGGGAAGATTGGGGAGGGGGGTGTTGGTTGTGATTAGGGAAGGGTGTTGGCGATTGTGGGGAGGGGGTGTTGGCTTGTGATTGTGGGAGGGGTGTTGATTGTGGAGGGGGTGTTGGTTGTGTGGGGAGGATGTTGGTTGTGATTGCAGGGAGGGGGTGTTGGTTGTGATTGTGGGGGAGGGGTGTTGGTTGTGATTGTGGGGAGGGTGTTGTGATTGTGGGGAGGGATGTTGGTTGAGATTGTGGGGATTTGTGATTGTGAGGGGTGTGGGGAGGGGTGTTGGTTGTGATTGTGAGGGGTGATTGGTTGTGATTGTGGGGAGGAGGGTGAGTGGGGGTTGTGATTGTGGGGGGGATGTTGGTTGAGATTGTGGGAGGGGGGTGGTTGTGATTGTGGGGATTGTTGTGGGGAGGGGGTTGGTTTGTAGATTGTGGGAAGGGGGGTGTGGATTGTGGGGAGGGGGTGTTGGTTGAGATTGTGGGGAGGGGATGTTGGTTGTGATTGTGGGGAGGGGGGTGATGGTGAGAGAAGCTGAACACCAACAACATTAGAAAACAAATTTCAGTACAGCACAGCAGGAACAAAACAATGACAGCAGATGCAGTAAGCAGGCAGGGAGGAGGGACTAACTTTAGCCAACATAACCTTGACTACCAGAGCAGAGCTGAATCAGTAAACCTGTATGTCTATCTTGGGTTACGTCACCTGAGAGAATTTATAGAATAAGCAAAATGAGACACTGATCATAATTAGGGATGAGGAGATAATAACAAATACTAATGGACAAAGATGAGGGGAGGAGGGCCAGGGGAAGGCAGAGACCGGGATGGATGAATGAAATAAACTAAGTCCCCCAGAGGCCAGAGAGATACAAAACCTTAGAAGATTCGTAAAAACAACCCGGGAACGTTTAGAGTGGAGGACTGTGGTCTCCACCCCTAAGATCTGGGGACGGTTCTCTGACTAACTGGGACGGAATCAGGTCACAGTTTTCAGCGATACCCAGTTAAAGAATTTCAAGACAAGAGCTTTGATGAAACTGAAGCAGTACAACTTCCCCGTGCTTATTAGCTAACATTCGAGAGATAACTGTAGAAGCATTGGGCAGATCAAGATATCTTGGAGTTTGAGAGCTCGTAGCATACTATATGCAGCATTAGCCCGCCCGATTCATTACAGTACTGATAATTTTCCAACAACTGAATGAAGAATTTAGATATACAGGATACAGCAAAGACTAGACCAGAATAAACCTATTGCTGTAAAAAAATAAGGCAGGCAGAATGTTATCTGTTACCGCCACAGTAGGATAAACTACCTGTAGAAGGGAGAGAGAAAGGGAGACAGGAGATGTTTTTTTAGTTTAACAAATTTATTGACAAAGCTTGGAGTACAGTTTGCCTATACTGAGTAATTCAGTCAGGTCTTGATACTGAAGGTGGTATGACTTCTCACTGTCATGCAGGACAGAGGTTCATACACAAAGAAATACATCATATTCATTAACAGTATATATAGGTCATATTCATGTGGGTGATGTCACTGTTCACTGCCATGCAGGACAGAGGTTCATACACAAAAAAATGCATCATATTCAATAGCAGTATATTTAGGTCAGAGTCATGTAGGTGATGTCACTGTTTGCTGCCATGCAAGACAGTGGTTCATATACATTGGACGTCATATTCTAATTGAAGACTAATCAGTGTGGGCTAGCCAATTTGGGATAAACAGCAAGAATGTCCCCAAGCACCCCCGATTCAATATAGTAATTACAAAGTTCATGATACAATAAGCCAGGTGGCCTGAAGTCTTTGACAGTATCACTGTCACATTCAATAATATAGTGTTCAAGTGTATGCTTTAAAGGTTTATCACAAAGTTTACATGCTGAGTGTTCTGGTATGGGTACAGCGTTACTAACTTGCCAGATGTGTCTGTATCCTAGCCTAATTCTGGCCACGACTACATCACATTGTCTGGTTCTGTCCTTTTGCTGGCCACACTGGTACCTCTTGTCACAAAATTTGTCATATTTACTAATGCTACAACTGCCAGGTCTCTCTGCATTTATCAGTTCTTCTAGATCACTGTTCATGATTCTGACTTGAATGTTTTTAAGTACAGCATTGGACAGGCCAAGGTCACGGTCAACATTTTCTTTCTTACATGCCTCCTTGGCCCTTAATGCACGAGTCATAAAGGCAAGCATGAACTCCGCATGCTTCCCAGATGGGCGCTGTAAACGCTTCTGTGCTTCACCTTGCACAGGATGGAAGGGGGTTCCCAATAAACTAGCCCCCTCGCGGGCAATCTAAAACAAAGCAAAAAATCATTGGCCAGTCTATCAGACAGGAGAGAGACAGAGGGAGTGTTGACAACGAACTTTGCTGAGGTGATAAATATGAAACAGATGGGCCTCGCCTCGGGCTGACTAGCTCGACTAGTCTATAGCCGTCCGGTGAGTTATCAAGTCAGGGAGCTAATAAGTCCTACATTAGACCCGAAACACGTAAGCTTTTATATTGTTTAACACCCACTCTACTCAAATATATTATATGTAGTCGTTAATAGTGAAGGAACGTACGAGTGAATTAATTATCTCATACGTAACATATGTAATTTGTACTCCGCAGGTTTTGACCGAATAAAGAACAATCGAGTCCTACGTGCAAGGGTCTAATTATCCCACAGTCGCTCATTGGGCGGTTACATTATCTAAGGAATAAGTTTCTAATTAGTCTATTACTGTTTTATGTTTGGTAATAATATATTGTAGTGGATTCCTCCCCTACAAACTCCGTTTGTTGCTGACTGGCCGACCCCCGCGAATCTACCGGCGTATCCCTCGTGGTCAAGGTCAGGTAACCAGCGACGCCGAACAAAGCCACGCCTACCTCCGCTATATAAGACCTGACCTCGTGGTGACCTAGGACTCTTTTCTACCTTCACCAACCAGCAAGCAACACCTCCTCCTCCTCCTGCCTGGCGGCCCTCGCTCCCGCCAGCGACCATGGCGACCCACAAGCTAGTCCCCTGAGCACCCTCACCAACCAGCTCTCTCTACTCAACGCTTGTAACCATGCTGCCTTCCCAGCACCAAGCTGCATTGTACATCCAATACAATATGTATACAGAGAGCACATTGTGAGTTTCCTTTCTCCATCCCATCCTGAGTGTGAACCAAACATCTCGTACCCCACAATACTTCCGGCAACAAAACGACTGACATTCTTACACTCAATGGGAGGGTGCAACACAGTGTCAAGGATGGTATTTAGAAGTTTTAAATGCCATCCTTGACACAAAAACAAATCGTTAATAAAATAGAGCCCTTTGTTGCTATGGTCATATTACGTAAGTCATAATCATACCGCTCGCCCTTCCGTCGCACAGAAGTTTGTTAACACTTTTACTCAAAAGTTAGCCAAATTTATATATATATATATATATATATATATATATATATATATATATATATATATATATATATATATACATATATCTTAAGATGAGTAGATGACCTGATTTATTTTTGCAGTCTTCATAATTTTTCCTCGGTTTTCTGGATTTGATATTCACATCAATGTCTTTAGTTTATGTATTTTTTCTTTTTGTGCGACTTGTAATTGAATGCTAAGAAAATTAAGAGGAAGATCTGGGAGAGAGTTAATAATATACATAAATAAACCTTATTGTATAGGGAGTGTGCTACAGAGAGGAGGAGGAGAGAGAGACACACTACACGTGACATCTCTCAACTAGTGAGAGGCTTGTATATATTGGGCATTCCAACCACAAAACTAAGCCACCGACAATTATACCTTATTCTACAGAGTTTATTTACCTTAAAGGAAAGCACATCCCGCTTTAAACACCGTAATAACGACCAAACACACCATGACCCCGATAAACAAGGGAAAACGTGCCATAAGGAAAAATACTTTGGGTTGTAAAGCGTTAAAAAATTGTTACCATTCTAAAAACAATTAAAGTGGGCGTGCTGGTGTGTGTTACCTCCTCCTGCCTCCTTCATTACCCCCACCAACAACCTCTGAAGTGACAAGAAAGTGCTCAAGTGTAAGTAATGCGTATGGCCTACCCAGAAATGGCTGGTAGTGATAAAGGCCAAGGTGAGGGGCCACACACACACACACACACTCCCTGCTGATTTACGACATGATATTACACTCAAGACATTATGTAAGTGTATTACCAAGTGAGAGTGACTGACAACCTCTACATCTTACCACACTCTGACATGAATTAAGGTCATTCAGTTAGTAGACTATTGAAGTTATTTGAAGGTAATTGATAAAGTTCCCAAATCTTCCCTATTGTCAGTGTTGCTGTGATGGAAGATTAACCCAAATGTACGATTTCTCTATCAATTAGCTGTTTTTTATCTGTTGTTATTAAGACTTTGAACTTTATATTTTATCCTTTCCGCCACTGATCGCCTCATTAGCCTCTTGGGCGGTCAGTCACGTCTCTGCAATGTACTGCTAGCAACTACTGGGCATGTACTGGCTCCTGAATGTATCTGAACATGTGCCAGTGTTGAAAGAGCTCACACTCGGTGCTGTCACAACGTTCTCCGGCAGATTGTTCCAAGAGTTCACAATTCTCGGTCGGAAAAAGTGGTAATACGTGACGACAGCGGTCCAACCTCGGCAGCTACTTGACAAGATTTCTCCTTAGAACCAAAAAGTTTTCTTACCTTGAGAAACATACAGATATGCAGGAGGATTGTATTTTGTGAGTTGCCAGTGTATCAGTTTATGACTACGAGTTGTGCGGAGGAAGACAGCCAAACACGATATTGCCACGAATGCTGTGTTTAGCCTGTAGGAATGGTTATTTTCTCAGAAGGGATGTTTATTCTACAGGTACTCCTCGACTTACGACAACCCGGACATACGACCGCCGTAGTCGTATAAAATATTTTTCAAATTACGTATTTTCTCGTACCGAAACTTTTCCGTCCCGTACGACAGCGTGGGCTGGGCCGCTCAGTTGGTGTTTGGCCGTCGTTGTTGTTAGTGATCGCGCTGTGTACTGACGAAATTTTGGTTTCTAATTCCCTTTAAAATGGCTGGCTAGCGTAAAAGTGAGAGTTTTCGTGGTGCTCATAAGAAAAGGAGACAGTCAATTGCTTTTGAGATGAAAATGAAAATAATAATGCAATATAAAAATGGAAAAACGGTAGCAACCATTTCACACGACCTTGGCTTCTCTCACTCGACGATATCAACAATTTTGAAGGACAAGGCAGAGGCATTTGCTACTATTAATGAGGGACGCAAATGTTTGAAGAAATGGATCACAATGTTAAGTGTTTTGCAAAAGTTGACAGACTGATCCAAGATGCACTTGCTTGCTACAGGGAGATTTACAATGAAAAGGAAAGGCAAACTGTGCAGTCTAAATTGGACATATATTTTAAGAAGTCCCCCACTGCTGTCTCCTCACGCCCCACTACTGCTGCCTCTTCACTCCCTAAAGATGATCCAATACCTTCAACAAGCAAGCAAGTATGTTAGCCTGTCTGAAGAAAGTGAAATTGATGACCCACCCAGCCCTGTCTTCTCCTCTGCTTCATCCAATTAATGTAGTCTCCATGTTTAATTAAAAAATTATTGAGGCCCTGTGTGCATTCAGCTGACTACATTAAAGGTAAGTGCACAGTAACACTTTATTCATTTTTCATTATTGATTACTTTTACTGTACCGTATTTAATTTTAGAATTTCTCTGTATTATTTTCGCATTTTCGATATACGACCAATTCGACTTACGACCTGGTCGTCGGGACGGAACCCTGTCGTAAGTCGAGGAGAGACTGTATTTGACAAGAATAGATAAAGAAATAACTACCAACAACTGTAACTAATACTTTAGGTTAGGTCTGGTAAGTTCATTTTCTTTATTTTTTGAATGAAGAATTACAGATTGGAAGAACATTTTGTTTTTTGTTGACTACAATGTGTTTACATGTTGGGTGCCAATGGTGCCATATTTAAAATCACTTGATATTTTTTCTTCACGGTAATTTCAGGAAAGATTTGTTCTGGTTGTCCAATTATTCCATTCACGCTGTTTGAAAGATTCTGTTGGATGAATTGTTTTTTTATTATCCTCTTTTTTTAAGTAAAAAAAAAATTAGGAAGAACAACAATTTCTGACTGACTGGAACATCAGCTGCTCTGAGAAAGGTATAATCATGGTGTGGACGGAGGGTTGAGAGCTGCTCCTCCACTGCTCACAGAAAAACGCCCAAAATCGTAAAATTGAAGTGATGCAAACACATTCCTCGTGCAATTTATTTTTTTTATTCCTCGAGAAATTTCATCAGGTAGCTGTTAAGGCCAGACCACTCTCATTAAGTATTACCAAAACAGTTTATCTTGACAATTTACTGGACCTGTGGCTTCTTTAACCTGAAGCTGTGACTGAGTAATGTCCTCTGAGGTGCTTATAAACTTCTATTAAATTACCCCTTGTCCATAGATAGTACAGTATGAACTAGGCAATTTTAGGTGTTCTAATCTCTCTGGGTGCCCAAGGTGCCAGAGTGTAGGCAACAGTCTGATGGCCCTCTTTTGAACATTCTCAATCAATTGAGTCTCTTGCCAATTTCTGGGGCCAGGCGGGGTGACAGTATACTCCAAATGGGGAAGCATTTCACTTTTGAAGAGCATTATGAGTAGCGACCTTGCCTTGCCAGTTATGAGTGTGCCTGGAAATCCTACATACAATGCCCAGTTCCCATTCTGTAGAAGTGGGTTGGTGATAGGAAGAGCGTCCAGATGTAAAACTTGCATCAAGTTTCCCTCCTCCAAAGTGGAGTTAGAAATTCGGTGGAAATAAGCGAGCACAATAATGAACCTTTTATAATTGTTGCTCAGAAAAATACATTATTGTACCCCAGAATGTCCAGATAGTGTATCATGCTGTTAAAATGTCTAGGTCTTCTGGTAATACTATAGATGGTGTTTGCCAGAGAGTGATTTAAAAGTATGGATCTCTCTGGTTATTTGTATCTTCCTTTAGGTCTTAACAGGGATATCATATTGTTTCATATTTTTAATAGTTTTTTAGACATCAGATAAAGCTTGTTCAGGTAATCACAATAGGCTTTTCAGCTGCATGATAACAAAGTTAGTGAAATTTTATAATAAAAACTCCCTTAGTGAATTAGTGTCCATAACTTCTTTTACTGATAAAATTATTTTTACAGCTTTGACACTTGGTTGGTGTGAAAAACTTGAGAATTGAGGCATTGATGTCAGTCGCTAGCAGGAGTAATGGTCTTCAGCAAGGATTTTATAGGAGCATCACATCTGCCTTCTTTACAGGTAGGTAGGTGTCTTATGCCTTATGAAAATCAAACTTTTGTGACAGAGTCCACCTGTCACACACATTTGGTGATAAAGTGTTGGAGTAAGGGTTTCCTTCAATGGCTAAAACCACAGACCTTCAGGTCCTCCTTTGAAGTACTGTACAGTAATTTTTGTATTTTGGATTAAGTTATGTCAAGAAGTGCCTCATACAAGGCACACATCACACAAGTTATTAACATATAATTCTTATGTATTAAATACGGAAATATCACAGGATCATGTACGATGGCAAAAATATTAAACAATTCAAGTGTCACATCCAGCCATTAGTGTGCTGATGACAGGTGTTAGTCAGTGTAGGAAGACAGTTGGATGGAGAGGTTGAGGAAATATTACCTAGATATTATTAAAAATCCTGTACTGTATACTGTATGTTTAGTGATAATGACTGTTTACCCTGGTAACACCATGAGTTGGCCACCCTGTGATGACCAACATCTTGACTCTAGTTTAAGATGTTTTACAGTAAACATAATCTTGTTTAGATATGTTGTACTGTTTGGTTTGATCTACCATCAGCATTGTAGATAAAACATTGAGTTAATTTTAGTAATGACAGTCTGTCAAACCTGCCACCACCATCGCTTCTTGCCTCTTGCATTAAAGATATTTTTACTATTAACATAATTCTGCTGAGGTACTGTATTCTTCAGTGATTCAGATTTTGATAATGTTTGACTTGATCTGTTGTCCTAGCACTTTATATAAAACACTGACTGACACTCACTGACACTACCACTTCTTACCCCCCCTATACAATTGTTTGTTTAATTGTGTCTGTATAATTTAAGATATTTGAGATGAAGTATTATTTTGTTCGAGTATTCTTTATTATTGTGACAGAAAACCCAGCAGTGATTTGTGGTAACACAAAAGTTTGTGAGTTAAAGTTATGTATGTGAGTGTGTTAAGACATGTGGAGACAGAAGCAAGTAGGGAGGAACCTTGGCAGAGAGCAAACGTTCTAGTCCCATTTGTCCACTGCTGAACTGTCTTAGAGTGAATTTATGCTCTGTATTAAAATAGATGGTCACAACTGACAATGTATCAGTGAAACCTTTCAAAAAATAGTGTACTGTGTAAGTTGAGGCTTTACTGTATCTAAATGCAACTTTGAGCTATTCTGGCTTTGTTAGAGGAATTTTTCTGGAAAAATGCACATTTTATTGGCAATTTTAAACAAATCGGCTCTAACATCAAGCTATGTAATTTTGTCAATAATGTGACTACAGTATTTCGTCTGTAGATTTTTAGGTTCCCAAGTTCTATACCTGTACTGTATTTGCATGAGGACATATAATAATAATAATAATAATTAACGGTTTATTGAAAAAGTTCTGCAGCCCGAAGGCTGAAAATATACATTGGGCATAAATGACTTATTACATACATTGGTGGTTTAACAAAAGCCTTCATTAGAGAAAGGTAAAGGAACATACAGTGAACATACAGATTAATGTAGGTGTTGAACAGCAAAAACGTAGTGTAGTAACTCCCTCCCAGATGGTGTTAGGAGGGACCTCACGTGGTGTAGTAGTTCCCTCACAGATGGTGTTATGAGGGGCCTCACGTGGTGTAATTCCCTCACAGATGGTGTTATGAGGGGCCTCACGTGGTGTAGTAATTCCCTCACAGATGGTGTTATGAGGGGCCTCACGTGGTGTAGTAATTCCCTCACAGATGGTGTTATGAGGGGCCTCACGTGGTGTAGTAATTCCCTCACATGAGGGGCCTCACGTGGTGTGATGGTGTTATGGGGCCTCACGTGGTGTAGTAATTCCCTCACAGATGGTGTTATGAGGGGCCTCGTGGTGTAGTAATTCCCTCACAGATGGTGTTATGAGGGGCCTCACGTGGTGTAGTAACTCCTTCACATATGGTGTTATGAGGGGCCTCACGTGGTGTAGTAATTCCCTCACAGATGGTGTTATATGAGTGAGGTGTGGTTCCAGGCCTTCCTATCGTAGACGGATTAACACATCGCTGGTAGTTGGGTCTCACGGGCCGTTATCACTGGGTACCTGGGACCTCACTGTGTGAAAGGTCAACTTGGGTACCACTGTTACTGTTGAGTTGTTCTCACTGACTTAAGCACTGTTCACCACTGTTCACCTCTGTTTAACACTGGTTCCATTTCTTTCCTAAATGAAATAGTAACTTCTGGCGTGAACTTGTTGATATTCCGGTGGGGAGGAGGGTTCAGGGGAGAGAGTTGGTATGGGCCAACATAACAGTTGACCTGGCTGCTCCGAGAGGAGCGCCAGGTACGTCTTGACCCTTCGGTGGTCAAGGATGTAGCCCCCTATGGGTTTTAAATGGACAAGGCAATCACACTTCTTGGCAAACATTAGTGTTACAATTTACTTGGTTTTTATATACAGGTATTGCATAACTGTTAATGAAAGTTTTCCTTTGTTTGTCAAGCATTTGTATGTGTTGCAAGAGAGTTAAGTGTGCAAAAATAGTGTTATAAAAGACAGGGTACAGTACAGTGCATTGTTGTCTAAAACTGCAAAATAAACTAATATATAAGATGGTTCAATGAGATTTAAGGCGAGCTAGTATGAGAAGGGTTACAGTGCTCAAGTCCTTCGGGCTAATTGGAAAAAATTCTAAGAATTACCTGAGCTCAAGTAGAGATTCCTCTTCTTACATTTCCTGCTTGACCTTACTTAAGTATCTGCTTTACATTTCTGGCCAGGAGAGTAGCTCTTGAAAGACAAGGCAGGGTACCGTTTGATAAGATTTGAAAGTTGAAGGTTGTGAGGAAAAAGAAAAATGTAGCACATTTGCTTTGAATTTAAGTTCTGTACTCAGAAAGTTTGAATTCTAATGTAATTTGTCTTGTTTCTTGCAGAATCATCATGGCATATAAACAAGATCAGCACCTTTAAAATTAAGCCTAGAGCTGGAAAGATATTTCAATGTGAAGGTAACATTAGTTTGTAAACAAAATGTTTGTTTTAATGGAACCAAGAAATACAGGTCCACAATTTATGGGTAAAGAAGAAAATTCAGAAAAATGTGATGATAGATGTGACCTTGAAAGAAATGATATGTACTGTAGTGCGAGTGATGATGCACCGTGTGATGTTGAACAAAAAGTGAATGAATTTGACAGGAAAGATGATAACCATAGAATAGACAATAATGGTATTATAGGTTACAAGGTTATAGAGAAACATGCTTCTGATCCGTGCTTGACACTGCGAATTGCTGTGCAAAAAGGAAATTCATCAGTAATTTCTGAAGATAAGAAGCCAAGTGTTGAACTTACCCAGGAAGATAATAAGCAGGATCTCTCAAAATGCTCTATAACCCCTGGATTTTGGAAGCCAGCTAAACGAAAAAAAAAGAACTTGCATGCAGGAAATCGAAAGAAGAGCTGGCGGTTAGAGTGCATGGTTCCAGGATGCTCCACGAGAGCATATTCCAGTAGGTTTGTGGACTTTCCTGATGACGTTGAGAAGAGGATTGAGTGGGCCAGACTAACAAAGGTGAATGAGAAGTTTCCAGAGGTGAGCCCCAGTGAAGCTCTACCTGCAAGGATCGGCCTGTGCATGGGTCACTTTATGGAAGAGAACTTCAATGTGTTTACTAGAGGGGATGGGAAACTGTGCAAGCTGAAAGAAGGAGTTGATCCTAGTATCTTCCCGTGGATCAAGTCATCAAACGTCACCACAGGTTTGGACATCTTTGAGAACTTGAAATATAGCCGTGAGATGAGATTGCTTAGTTTAATGAAAAGTGAATTATATCATATGATAAATCCCCCTACGAGAGGTTATGAAGAAATTATGCAGGATCCGTATAAGACAAATGAAATTTATGAAGACCAAAAGGATCCCTTAAAAACTGATACCAGAGAGGAGAGTGAAACTAAATTGCCAAGGATATGTGAGCAAACTGATCCATCGCATCTGGGACAAAATGAAGAAGAGTTGTACTGTCTTCCAAGAAGGTGTAGAACTAGAGTGCCAATTAATTATTCTGATCAAAATATTCTGGTAGAAGGGATTGAAGCTTTGCAGGATCCTTCAGAGATTATTAAAGATAAAAATATGATTTTTAACCATCCCAGAAGGTGTAGAACTAATGCAAGGTATATTTCTGAACCAGATATTATACATTTAAGTCGTGAAATTCCTCATTATCCTGTAGAAATTAAGGAAACAGATGAAGACATTCAGAATTTTCCCAGGAATAATGGTAGGCTGCCTCGTGCGTGTAAACAGAAAAGTGTTTTTGGTACTTCCGTAAAGGTTAAGCAAAAAATTGGTGATAGAAATGCAAGAGAAAGAAGTCGTGCAAAATGCAGAAAGGAGAACTTTAGAAACAGATACAAGAAGAAACTAACAGTGTTAAATTCCAGTGAAGATTGTTTGTATGATGTAAAAATTGAAAACTGTGAAGTTGAGTTGCCTGAAGTAGACTGCAGTGTTGAGGAATCCAATGCAAGTGTGTCTACAAATCAAGAACAACAAATATATGGAGATTTCAATCATTTTCTGGAACCATTGTCCAATCCTACTGTGTCTAACGAACAACCGTGTCAAGATCCCCACGCTTCTCTCAATGCTCAAATGATCGCATCATGCGTCGAAGCCGTCATGAATCCGATGATGGCCAGGTTAGAGATTTTCCAAGGAAATGTGGAAACGAGAATAGAACAACTGGAAGGGAAGGTAAACTCTCGACTTGAAAACTTAGAGGGGAGGATTAACTTATGCCTTGAGAAACTTGAATGTCTTAGCAATAATCATCATTCTAAACCATCAATACCTTCAGGTATGTGGACCACTCGATGTGATAACATGCCGGAAAACTCCACCCCCGTTGCTCTCTCAAATGGTATAACAACTCCTGTGCATCATATGGAAGTCAATCTCAAACCTTTTGCCATAAGTGAGAGAGAATATGAAATGATGGAAGGAGAAGATATACTTGAAGTAAAGGATACATATTGAGAGAGAGCATTAAGATTATTATGTGACTCATAAGAACTGTTTATGAGTGAAGGTGCTGTCGAGATGTTGAATACTTGTGCAGACTATTTAGAATACAGTACAATACAGTACTGTACAAACAAACAAGCTACCTAATATTGTAGTTGTAAGGATTTCAGATATTCATGAGTTTTTTATGTTCAAGTTTGTAGAATTTTAGTTTATGGAAATATTTTATTTTTGGAAGGACTTAACTTTTTAGTTTACTTTAATTAAATGAATTTTAGTTTGTATGCAAATGTTTTTGAATTCAGAAGAAAATTAACTGAATGGAGTTTTGCAATGGCCAGCAGAGATTTTTAATGTCATAACAGCTATTTACAAGATATATTTTGTCCTTGTGAACAGGAACAGGTGTGTGTGTCTCACTCTCAGGTTGATAGTGTGATAAGGCTGTCACTATTTCTCGTGTGGTGTGTTTATCGCTCGGACTCTCTGCTAAACTCCCGATAACTGTACAGCATTGTTTCTCATCAGTATATATAGACTATTAGCATAACCATATATATATTTTTTGAGAGAGTCAACTAATATCTCCTTCATCCATCAAAGCCAATTGTAACGTACAGTACAGTGTATTAAAATCAGCTCAGGTGGGTGAAAAGTCTTATCTTGAGGCTTTGTCTGGTAGATATGAGATTAAAGTGATGTTGACGAATACAGCACGTGGTACAGTGATATCCCCGTTAGCTGGAACAATTTGTGCAGAGCACTTCCGGGAATGAGAGATTTCCGGGTTACGGAAAAATGTTCTCGGAAGTTCCAGAAATTGCCCATTACATCATCTCTCGAACCCAGAAAAATATTCCTCATCCCCGGAATTTTCCGGGTATCGGGAAAATTTCTCAGAATTTTCCGGAAAATGTACCCCTCGGAAAATTGTTCCCAAAGCCGTAATTTTACAGAAAATTCCGGCTTTGGGAACAATTTTCCGAGAAAATTTCAATTCCGGCTGTCGGAGAGTTCCGGGTTTGAGGGATTCTGGCTAATGGAGATATTACTGTATGTCTTATAGATAAAAATAGGTTATATTGATATAAGAGAAAGTACAGTATTTTTTTCTTTATGCATTTGCACTCCATGTCATCACTGTTGTTCATGTGTACAATCAAAGACAAAAGTCGTGTCGTGGTTTTGTCCGAAGATTAAATATAACTAGTGAAACATTATGAGAGCCCCCTACCACAAGGCACAGCGCACCAAAAGCTTCATTGTACTACACTGTAACTCTCAAGCCATTTATCACATGTTTGACTTATCTGATTATTCTAGTAAAAATTGAAGCAACTGTAACATAGACTAATATTGATAGTACACTGATTCATAGCTTGTAAAACACTGGTATACAGGTTGAGCCTCGCTAGTCCAGCAAATTTTGGACCACACCGGTGCCGGACTGTTGAAAATTCCGAACCACCGAAGCTTAGGTTAAAAAAAAAAAGGGAAAAATATTGTATACAGAATACTATTGTATTTATACGACTCTTAACATACAAAGAAAGTTTATTCCCTTTTATGTTTTTGACCTTATGATAATTCAATTTCAATTCAATTTCAATAATTATTCCTTGATAGAGGAAGCTGGAACCTAGTGCTGTCACTAGGTACCCCTGTGCATGTAACTGAATAAAAGAAAATTAAGAAAGTTACGTATATCTACTTGAAATTACAAGTTGAAAAATAACCATAACACCTCACAGCTAATCATTTTGGGTTATCAGTACAATAGTTGTAAATTCAGCTTCATAATTTTTTTATAATTAATTAAAAGTAATAATAATGTGTTAAAGTAAGCAATAACCTCTTTAATTCTGGAGTTGGTTTAGGTATTATTTAGTCTACTGGAGACAGCAACTGGGGGATTCATTTGCCTATGGGAAACTACAACTTCATATACTGTATATGATGCAGGCTGATTTTTTTAGCCATTTATCAGACAAAAAGCTGACCTAGCGGCAGTTTCACAAGCCTAAGTCAAGGCCACCAGATACAAATCATGCTGAACCATCAAAGCTACTGAACTACTGTACAGAGGTTCAACCTGTATTATTTTATTGAGTGTACCATCAGATAAAGGTGGCCTACCCATGCTTGTATGGTTATCCCATTTGTGTTATAACCACAGTTTCATGTAAGGACAATAGAGCCTGGTTGTCCATGAATGCCCAGTTACTGACTATAACCCTGGTAATTTGCAGTTGACCTTCAAGAAACCAAATATCAGTTACAGTTCTCAGAAGTCTTAGAGAACAAGCACATGTCAAAAAAATAAAAGAAAGAATCAACTCAGTGTTTGTGAGCAGCAGAAGACATTATTTTAAAGGTTCTGTCATTTCCACTGGATTTGTTTGTGGCATAAAGATGTCTACCAAGCATCCAGAATCAATACTGGTACTATATGTAACTTGAGATATATTTGTTGCAAAAAGGTGTGTTAGAGTCATAGTGCAGGAGTTCCCAACCTGGTGCTCAAGATTGTGAACCCCTGTTATAGAGCACAGTACAGCAGCTATAGCATTGTTCTGTTTGTCACTCTCTGTTACTAGACATCACCAGCAGGAATTCACATACAAATAAAAGTTTATAAGTTTTGTTTATTGTAGAATTGCAGTAATAACAAAAGGACCGAATAAATTTCAGTGTAAAAGAAAAACTAACATATGAGGTACAGGTACTATGAGGTATTGAGTTAACTGGCATCTTTGTGGATGTGTGACCAATGCTGCCACTCGGTGATGGATGAACCCATATGTTTATTTCACGACAGTGATCATTCATAGTACTTCTGTAAAAAAATTAATCACCTTGACAGAACAATGTAGGAAGAGTTTTAAATGTACAAAAGTAAGGTGAAATAAGCGTAGTGATTGCTGTCATTATATAAGCAGCGGCAACATGAACCAAACCCGACCTAACGTAATAAAAACATATTACAGTGTCAGTAGGATAGGATGAGTTGGTTTAGTGTTGTAATACAGTAAATGGTTTATGCTCGCCTTGCTCAGTGATCTTAAAGTACAGTACAGTGGGGTATGCTATAACGAACGTAATTGGTTCCAGAACCTCATTCGTTATAGGATTAATCCGTTCCAGGCCCCCAAATACAACCACTTAACACTGAAAAAATTCTGTGGAAAATGTAAAAAATACCGTACTTTATCTTACCTTAGTGTTATTCAGCATGCAGGTACCCCTAAACACTGGCACATCACTATCACTTCCACTGGGAGTCTTGGCTTTAAGGTCCTCAAACAATTGTCTTGCCTTCTCACAAATTATAGCTTCACTAATGTTACCACCTGCCATTTCTTTCTCCTTTATCCACACTAAGAGTAAATTTTCCATCTCTTCAATCACATTACACTTTGCTTTGCTAATTCTAAAGATTCCCTTAGCCACTTGCACAGTTTTTAACTCCTCTTTATTCTTCAAAATCGTACATATAGTCGATTTAGCCATCCCATACTCATCACTAAGTTTCGCAGTGCTTCTTCCATTCTCACGTTTCTTTATAATTTCTTTCTTAGTTTCAAGGGTTATTAGCTTTCTCACTCGCTTTGGACGACTCATTGTTACAATTGTATACTTGTATAACAGAATAGTTATACAAATAACGCGAATTTCCACATCAAAAGACGAAATTTCAACAATAACAGTGGTGCACTGGCTACACAATGAGACAAAGATGGCGCCTGACGCTCTTGTTGTGGGTCGCGGTACAACAATATTCATGCGCCAGGCGAAATAGTCCCGTATTCATCCGTGTTCGTTGTAGGAGTTGCGTTCGTTATAGCATTCTCAATTTTATAGGTAAAACCGTTCGTTATAGGAATATTCGTAGTAGGATCCGTTCGTTATAGCATACCCCACTGTATGTCTATTTCACCTTTTTTCATACATTGAGAATCTTTGCATCATTTAACAAGGTAATTGGTATTTTTGTTTTGTTTTTCCAAGTACAGGTAGTGATTATTTTTTTCCCCAAGGAATTATTATTTTTTTTAAGTAGTGATTTTGTTTTATAAGTAATGGTCACTGTGTGGAAATTCAGCCTAATAGCCATGCATAGCTAAACTGGATCACAATGTACCTTGGGACTTTTGGCAAATAAATGCTTCATGGTTTCGAGAATAGTGTAGGAGAGGAGAGGCCATCAGGGGTTGTGTGACTGTTGAGAACCACTACTACTTTATGATATCTAATTTTGTACTGTACTCTTCTGTATTGTATATGTGAGATTCATCTATATGCACAGTAAAGGATCTCCCACATTTATACTGTACTGGTAACCTCTTGTGTGGCTTCTCATCCGATGAAGATCGAATTAAGGAAACTTTATTCTCATGATATTTGTGAGATATTGTAGTTGTTTTATGCAAATTCTCGATTATTAATTTTTCTTGTAATGGTAAAGATGAATGTAATTTTTCCCATATGTGTAGAGTATTTTATTTCTTTATTTTTTATCGTCTCTTTACAAAGTTATTTTCAGGCTCTTATTTTTTATGTTCTGTAATTTTGCACTAATATGATCCAGGGTAATTAAGTCTTGATTGTGTGAGTTACCAGTGAGTGACCAGGTTTTCCAGGTAAGATTTAACCCCTGGCTGTTTGTATGTCATAATTTTAAGTTTCAGTTAAGATTTTATTTTATTAAGAACTCAAGACACTGTAATAATTTAATAAATTGTTTTAAAATTTATGTTATGAGAGTGGTGTCATATTTTAAAAATGTATTGGGAAATTTTTGATGAAATAATTGAAGTATGTTGAGAGATAGAGCTTTACAAAATAGTCCAGAGGGAGAAAGAATTGAGTATTAAAAACAGAAAGAAAATCAAAAGCAATGCTAAGTAATAAGTTTTGTAAGGCATTGTGTTTTGATGAAATAATGGGATCTGTGTCAAGGTGTTAACTGATTCCTTGTAAAGATGTGAAGAGTATCAGTGATGGAAATAGGTTTTAGGAACTAGCTTGGAGGATGAGGGAAGGAAAAAAGCAAACATGAATAGGTGTGAAAAAGTCTACATTTTTAGTTTGATTTTTTTTTTTTTTTTTTAGAAAAGATACCACATTATACTCTATATGTACAAAGACAATTAATTGACATCCCTCAATTTAATAATACTGTAGTTAATAATTATTCTTTAGTGAGCAAATACAGTACAGTGTAACAGGAACTTAAGTGTACTGTATTGTATATTTGTACCCTATTTCTATCCCTAGAGGGCAAAGGGAGGATGTCCAAAGAGAGGGATTGAGTCACAAGAAAAAATAAATAGAACTTTCAATAGGGAGATGAGGATTGTGATGGATAGGTATATGAGCCAGTTTGTATATTATAGCACTAAGTCATGGGGTAAAAACACGTAGATATCAGTGGCTGGAAGTGATTCATTAATTAGGTGTATTTTTCTTATAACTTGTAAGAGAAAACAGTTACCAGTTAAGGTAAAAAGCAGAGAGTCATGACATCATGTCTGTAGGTACACAGAGTTACTTGTGGCCGGTAGGTGAGGTGGCTGTTATAGATTCAGTCCAATTAGTTCAAGTTATAACTCCATGTTTGGGTGACTCTCTAGTACTCTGAAATTATACCTTAGAGATATTATGCCTTAATATCCATACACTTTTAAAATACAGTATAGTACCATATATATACTACTGTACTGGACTGTATATCAGAATTTAGTTTGTCATTCAAGGTTCCACTGTGATATGGTGTTGAGTGTGTCCATTAACCCCACCCGGCCACCTGGTCTTACTGTACTGCCATGCATATAAGTACATCATGTAGCAATTACCGTAATTATCTGTACGTATAGTATGACTGCTGTTTAACCCAGCACTGTAGACACTGCTGTTTAACCCAGCACTGTAGACACTGCTCTTTAACCCAGCACTGTAGACACCGCTGTTTAACCCAGTACTGTAGACACCAAATAGTAAAAGTGTTGCTAACATTATTATTATGAGATTACAGTATGTTGATCACTGCTGTAAATATCTATAAACATACAGTACTTAAATCATTCGACTTTTTTGTAATATAAAGTAATGACATATAACTTATTATAAGCCTTCTAAGTTTCTCCAGGGCTGTAATTTAACCTAGAACATTTTTGCCAGAGTATTGAGCTGCTTCACGTTCTCTGAATGTGAGCACCGCTACTGACCTGTGTAGGCATGACTCGAGCATCTGAGGCATGATGACTTTTCTGAAGATTCTTTTGAGTCTCCTGAGGAATCTTTGAGTATCCTGAGGAATCTTTGAGTCTCTTAAGGATCGTTTAGACTTAATTCTTCAAGAGACACTGGATTTTCAATTAGACTTTGGTCACCCTGATGTCCTGCATAACACTGTCGAGGTTGTAGGGACAGAAATTGTGGAGTTTGTTCGACAATTTTCTTTCTTCCCGCTGTAACAAACATGAAAGTAGAGGTAAACTCCCTTAGTCGGGTGCAATGTCAATCTGGTATATTAGAAGTTGGGGCATTTAATTTTTGTGATATAAGTTAATGTACACCTGCCTCCTCTTCCTCCTATGATCTGGTTGACTTCAGACGCATGAGACTGTGAGGGATGGCCGTGTCATAACATAAGGATTGGCCATAAAATCCCACTTTATAACAGAGCCCATAGTGAATTGGGTACCTTTCCTCCTTCAACAGGGTAGCATGGAAGTTAGCTAGAACTGGAGGGATTGAGTGTGTAATCTAGTTGACAGGCTCAGTGTGCAGGTTTTGTTGTGACGTCACGACTCTTTACTTTATACCTTGAATGATGACTGATGTTTATATAGAGTATAATATCAGGGACATAGTTATGAATCTAAAATATAAATAATTGATAAGTTACTCCTAGCCTCCAGTGTCTAAGGGTGGAGTTAGGTTTTCAACTTATGAACTTACTGCTGTGATATGTGAGTCAGTCCAGGCTAAGTCAGAAAATGGGATTTCAGGTACAGTATATATTTTTTTAATCTTGTGTGGTAATTTAAGAATTCTTTTAGTTTTTCACATTAGGGAGAATTTGTTTATGTAAAATAAGTTATATAAATAGGAATATTTAAACCCGGCTTGCAAAAGTAAATATTCTTATTAAAAAAATTAAAGAAATTTCAAAAAGTTAATGTTTGCACTATCATCTCCTTATCATTGTCAACATCATCATCATATTCATCTTTTTTCAGCATCAACAAATTTTAGTTACCACTGTCACCATCATGTACAGTGTCTCCGTGGAGTATACTGTACATTGATATTTCTTTATTGTTTTTGGTAGCAGCTATCTCCACGTGGGCTTCAGATGCTAGATTCTTCAGCGCGTCTTAAAACATTTGCTGAAAGAGTTGACGTGACCAGCACAAAAAAGGAAATGGGTATCAAATGCCTTCCTTGATATTTATGTTTACAGTTTTTAATTATCGACTTTATACTCGTGGAAATTATACACAAGAAACTAAAGTAAATTTCTTTATAACTCACTCATGACAATTGAAAGAAAGTGAATTAAGTTTTGTTGCTGTGTGAATCTTTATTTTTTTACATTGGTGAAATTAGTCGATTCATTTTAATGTACTGTACTAAGGTTTTTTTCTCCGTTCACTTCCCCTGTAACATGTTCACACTATCTTTACATACAGTACTGTGCTGTTGTTTCATGTGTGTGTGTCTCTCTCAGCATTGTTTTATTTCTCACATTTTCCTCAACTTACATGTTTACTTTATCAAATTTCTTGTTTTTTTAAGACATTTTATAATAAGTTTACTGAATTGATTTTGATACCGGGTATCTCTCGTTTTATTCCCACATTTTCCAAGTGGACAAAATCTTAATAGTAGGCCATTGTTTTTTGTTTGTTTTGTTACGGTACACAGGACGTGGAATATGAACTTCCACTCAATCAGTACAAGTGGTGTTTCTCACTAGCTGGATCTTGGATGAATGAGTTTCTTGTTTTTAATATATCTGATCACTTGATACTTGTACTTAAGAGTTTAGTTAGTCCAGGTGTAAGTAGTGAAGGGAGTTGTAGATGAAGGTAGAGATGGATATAGTAATTAAGGCAGTTTGGGTGGAGGAATGCTGAAAGGTTTGTGTACGGGCATGACAGTTTACCGCACAAAGTGAATGAGATATTTAATTAATCTTGTTTATGCCATCATTTATATTTTATGGCCTATAGATAATTCAATAAATGAAATGCAAGTTCACCCATCAGATTCACCCACTGTCACAGACTCTCTCATCCAAAGGGCTACAGGTATAAGTATTTTGAGCCAGGGTTATTGTCCATTCAGATTAGTCCATATTTTGTAAACAGTCACTCTCCCAGTTGAACCAGTGTTTATAAGGAAGTTAGTAGGAACACCTAGATAAATTCTGAACTAGTTTACTTGGCTTGGATCTCTCAGAAGTTAATTTAGTTCACATAATATTTTTTCCTGCCTGGACACTCTGACAATACTGTATATGTCTGTGTTCCACTGCATTCCTCATGAAAATCAAACCAAGAAATGTTGGGGAGTTTTTAGTCAAAGTATGGCAGCTTTTTTATTTGGAATTCTTGTGTTAATATGTCAATGATTTGGTTCGTTGTATTCTTTTGCTAACATTTCAACCACTGTACATAATTTTAATCATTAAAACCTTTTTTATTTTTGTATAATACAGTATACAAATTCTTTTATTGAATATTTCTAAAGAAAAATTGATGATATTTGGTGAACATACAAATATTTACCATGCTGTTTTATGTTAGAGCTAATTCTTTATTATTTGCAAATTTAGGCTTTGCGTTTTAATTATTTATGTTAACCTGCATTTAGCATGAATGGTCGAGGTTGATAGTTTAACATAAATGGTCGAGGTTGAGAGTTTAACATGAATGGTCAAGGTCAAGAGTTTAGCATGAATGGTCGAGGTCGAGAGTTTAGCATGAATGGTCAAGGTCAAGAGTTTAGCATGAATGGTCAAGGATGAGAGTTTAGCATGAATGGTCGAGGTCAAGAGTTCAGGATGAATGGTCAAGGTTGAGAGTTTAGCATGAATGGTCGAGGTCAAGTGTTTAGCATGAATGGTCGAGGTCAAGAGTTTAGCATGAATGGTCAAGGATGAGAGTTTAGCATGAATGGTCGAGGTCAAGTGTTTAGCATGAATGATCAAGGTTGAGAGTTTAGCATGAATGGTCGAGGTCAAGAGTTTAGCATGAATGGTCAAGGATGAGAGTTTAGCATGAATGATCAAGGTTGAGAGTTTAGCATGAATGGTCGAGGTCAAGAGTTTAGCATGAATGGTCAAGGTTGAGAGTTTAGCATGAATGGTCGAGGTCAAGAGTTTAGCATGAATGGTCAAGGTTGAGAGTTTAGCATGAATGGTCAAGGTTGAGAGTTTAGCATGAATGGTCAAGGTTGAGAGTTTAGCATGAATGGTCAAGGTTGAGAGTTTAGCATGAATGGTCAAGGTTGAGAGTTCAGCATGAATGGTCAAGGTTGAGAGTTAGCATGAATGGTCAAGGTTGAGAGTTAGCATGAATGGTCAAGGTTGAGAGTTTAGCATGAATGGTCAAGGTTGAGAGTTTAGCATGAATGGTCAAGGTTGAGAGTTTAGCATGAATGGTCAAGTCAAGAGTTTAGCATGAATGGTCAAGGTTGAGAGTTTAGCATGAATGGTCAAGAGAGTTTAGCATGAATGGTCGAGGTTGAGAGTTTAGCATGAATGGTCAAGTCAAGAGTTTAGCATGAATGGTCGAGGTCAAGAGTTTAGCATGAATGGTCGAGGTCAAGAGTTTAGCATGAATGGTCGAGGTCAAGAGTTTAGCATGAATGGTGAGGTCAAGAGTTTAGCATGAATGGTCAAGGTTGAGAGTTTAGCATGAATGGTGAGGTCAAGAGTTTAGCATGAATGGTCAAGGTCAAGAGTTTAGCATGAATGGTCGTCAAGAGTTTAGCATGAATGGTCGAGGTTGAGAGTTTAGCATGAATGGTCGAAGTCAAGAGTTTAGCATGAATGGTCGAGGTCAAGAGTATAGCATGAATGGTCGAGGTCAAGAGTTTAGCATGAATGGTCGAAGTCAAGAGTTTAGCATGAATGGTCGAGGTCAAGAGTTTAGCATGAATGGTCAAGGATGAGAGTTTAGCATGAATGGACAAGGTTGAGAGTTTAGCATGAATGGTCAAGGTTGAGAGTTTAGCATTGGTCAAGGATGAGAGTTTAGCATTGGACAAGGTTGAGAGTTTAGCATGTTGTCAAGAGTTTAGCATGAATGGAAGGTTGAGAGTTTAGCATGAATGGTCAAGAGTTGAAGATGAGAGTTTAGCATGAATCAAGGTTGAGAGTTTAGCGTTGAATGGTCGAGGTCAAGAGTTTAGCATGAATGGTCAAGGTTGAGAGTTTAGCATGAATGGTCAGTTTAGCAGAATTTAGCATGAATGGTCAAAGATGAGAGTTTAGCATGAATGGACAGGTTGAGAGTTTAGCATGAATGGTCGAGGTCAAGAGTTTAGCATGAATGGTCAAGGTTGAGAGTTTAGCATGAATGGTCGAAGTCAAGAGTTTAGCATGAATGGTCGAGGTTGAGAGTTTAGCATGAAGGTCGAGAGCTGAGAGTTTAGCATGAATGGTCAAGGTCAAGAGTTTAGCATGAATGGTCGAGGTCAAGAGTTTAGCATGAATGGTCAAGGTCAAGAGTTTAGCATGAATGGTCGAAGTCAAGAGTTTAGCATGAATGGTCGAGGTTGAGAGTTTAGCATGAATGGTCAAGGTTGAGAGTTTAGCATGAATGGTCGAGGTTGAGAGTTTAGCATGAATGGTCAAGTTTGAGAGTTTAGCATGAATGGTTGAGGTCAAGAACATTGCGACTGAAAAACAAAAGAAACGGGAGTAAAACCGTGACAAAAACCTAATTATTAGATAGTAATATTATACACATCATGGCAGCAGTCATATAAATGTTATTGTCGAGATTATATAACATAAGGGAAAAGTTCAGTGATGTGCTGTTTTACTAAGGTTGGGGGAGCAATAAGCGAGATACAGTACTACAGGGGTAACAGTCGGACAGTTTACGCCGTGCAATAAATCAATTAATTCTTCATCTCGTGACTTCAGAATGTCTCACTTTACTCATTATTTCCTCTTGCCATATTCAGTACAAAACCTTCGACTGATCGGAAGTTATATATTTGTCACAGAAATACGTTTGTTTCTTTAAGGAAATTTATTTATGTTTTTTACTTTGTTAAAATGTTTATATTGTATTATTAAAGAGATTTATTTGATTTTGTTTTAATTTTATGATTTTGTGATATAGTTTTGGAGCATTTATTAGTTATTGTATTTTTTTAGTAGTTATTTCTTCCCGGGAGTCATTTACCTGATGTCTTATGTGTGTTGGGAGTCTTAGTATTTTTTTAATACAGGATTTATTATTAATTTTAGTGATAAATAAGATCAAAGGAATATTTATGAATTGGAGTAAATATTTGTGTTTGTTTCTTTATAGTTCATGTGAAGTGAGTTGTATTTTTGTTTTATTTTTATTATATATGTTTGTGTACTTTATTGAATAAGTTTTTTATCTGTTCTAAAATGTGATAAGATGCTCACGAACAAGTTTAACTGAGATAGATGCACTTGTTAATAAAACCTGTATTTGATTATTATTTTAGTTGGCTTACTAAAGGCTGCTAAGGTTTGATGGTAAAATTGAATAAGAAAATTTGGTACAGTATTATAACGGAGATGATGAATCACTTATCCAATGATTATTGCATTGCAATTACATATTTGCTTTATTAAAAATTATTAATAAAATATAAGCTTGAAATTATTTGTGTATTGTATTTCCTGTGTTTGGGAAGATAACTCAATACTGTTAAAAATATGAGGTTGGGAACTCTCTTATGGTTAAAGACTGCAGATGACTTGGTTCTTGCTTCCAGTGCACATCTCTCTCATGACAGGGCAAGTCTTAGCATTAATAAGATGGAAATAGTGATGCTGATCATTCCGGTTTACTCGATCAGTCTTTTATTGAAGCCTGAAGATGTCCCTTGTACTCTCCCAGTCATATATGAAGCCTGAAGATGTTCCTTGTACTCTCCCAGTCATATATGAAGCCTGAAGATGTCCCTTGTACTCTCCCAGTCATATATGAAGCCTGAAGATGTTCCTTGTACTCTCCCAGTCATATATGAAGCCTGAAGATGTTCCTTGTACTCTCCCAGTCATATATGAAGCCTGAAGATGTTCCTTGTACTCTCCCAGTCATATATGAAGCCTGAAGATGTTCCTTGTACTCTCCCAGTCATATATATGAAGCCTGAAGATGTTCCTTGTACTCTCCCAGTCATATATGAAGCCTGAAGATGTCCCTTGTACTCTCCCAGTCATATATGAAGCCTGAAGATGTTCCTTGTACTCTCCCAGTCATATATGAAGCCTGAAGATGTTCCTTGTACTCTCCCAGTCATATATGAAGCCTGAAGATGTTCCTTGTACTCTCCCAGTCATATATGAAGCCTGAAGATGTTCCTTGTACTCTCCCAGTCATATATGAAGCCTGAAGATGTCCCTTGTACTCTCCCAGTCATATATGAAGCCTGAAGATGTCCCTTGTACTCTCCCAGTCATATATGAAGCCTGAAGATGTTCCTTGTACTCTCCCAGTCATATATGAAGCCTGAAGATGTTCCTTGTACTCTCCCAGTCATATATGAAGCCTGAAGATGTCCCTTGTACTCTCCCAGTGTGAGCCCCAGTCATATATGAAGCCTGAAGATGTCCCTTGTACTCTCCCAGTCATATATGAAGCCTGAAGATGTTCTTGTACTCTCCCAGTCATATATGAAGCCTGAAGATGTCCCTTGTACTCTCCCAGTCATATATAGCCGAAGAATGTTCCCAGTCTTATATGAAGCCTGAAGATGTCCTTGTACTCTCCCAGTCATATATGAAGCCTGAAGATGTCCCTTGTCCTGGCAGTCATATATGAAGCCTGAAGATGTCCCTGGTACTCTCCCATATATGAAGCCTGAAGATGTTCATGTGCTCTCCCAGTCATATATGAAGCCTGAGAGAATGTTCCTTGTACTCTCCCAGTCATATATAAACCTGAAAGATGTCCCTTATTACTCTCCCAGTCATATATGAAGCCTGAAGATGTCCTTGTACTCTCCCAGTCATATATGAAGCCTGAAGATGTCCCTTGTACTCTCCCAGTCATATATGAAGCCTGAAGATGTTCCTTGTACTCTCCCAGTCATATATGAAGCCTGAAGATGTCCCTTGTACTCTCCCAGTCATATATGAAGCCTGAAGATGTCCCTGGTACTCTCCCAGCTCAGTTTTAGGCCGCATCACACAAGTACTAATAGGTTAAAAAAAAATTAAACACACAGTTTATTAGTCAAGGTAAATATGTGCAGTATTGATGGCTTTTCGTATGTGAGTTGAGAGTTAGTATTGATCATGAGGGAAAGTGGAGCAGTTTCTACCTGATTGTGGTCTTTTGTTGAGGGTGATTTTGCAGTTTATTTATTAACACATAATTATCATCATCACCCAAGAGGAACAAGGTAATGATTTGAAGACTAAAATGTCACACTTTAAATTGGGTGAGAGATACGAGCCACATGTGTTATTAACATTCCCTCCCCTTCGCCACACTCCATCCCATCCCCTTACCTCTTCCAACATCCCCTAGCCCTATCCTCACCCACCCAATCCCCTGAACCACAACACCGAGACACTGAAACATATGCTGGAATCTCTTCTGGCTTCTGAGAGACGATCTGATCATATTCAAGAACTATAGATCCTTTGATATTATAGAGACAAAACAAATGGAATTTACATCCTTTCGGTTTATATGAAGACTGATGCCTTTCTTGACTCGGTCGCACCATGAGGTAGATCGGTAGATGCTGAGGTAGAGTGAAGCATACAGGTTAGGTTAGGTTAGGTTAGGTTTTCTGTTTCCTGCAGGTTGGGTAGTGAGTGCTGGTGGTGACCTAGTGCTTGACCCCACCAATGACCAAGTTCCTGACCTCCCCCCCCCGCCCCAGTTCCCTGTAATTGACCTAGTTCTCTACCTAACCAATGACCTATTGTCTGTGAGCGAGTCGTTAATACCAGGATCTCGTTTCCTTGACCTGTGCTCCTGACCTTTCCCAACACCAAGGGGGGGTCGAGAATGAGTAATTGAAGGGACAGGGGATGGAGGAGTATGTTGGCAGGACAGAGGAGGGTGGAGGGACAGGGAGGAGGAGAGGAGGAGAGACAGAGAGCTCTTCACCGGATAACACGCGGCATTTGGCTATAATTGATGACTTCTACCTGGACTAGTGAGGAGGCTGTTTGAGCTAGAGAGTCTTAAGAGTCTCATCCACAACACACAGGAACTCCCTTCTTCAGGCAACACTCAATAACAGTCAATAGCTCGTCAGGTAGAAAGAGAGGTATTTGTCGTCACGGGTCTATCACGCACTGACATTTCCACAAGGACGGAAATAATTCACGAGGCCTGGCTGACTTGTGTGAGATGCGGTGGATGAGGAAGAGGAGGAAGGGGATGGGAGGGAGGGGGAAGAGGAAGAGGAGGGAGGGATGAGGAAGAGAGGAGGGGATGAGGGAAGAGGAGGGAGGATGAGGAAGAGGAGGGGGAGGGTGATGGGAAAGAGGAAGGAGGGGAATGAGGGAAGGAGGGAGGGGGATGAGGAAGAGAGGAGGAGGGGGAAGAGGAAGAGGGGGGGGGAAGAGGAAGAGGAGGAGGGGGATGAGGGAAGAGGAGGGAGGGGAGGAAGAGGAGGGAGGGGGAAGAGGAAGAGGGAGGGAGGGGGGGATGGGAGGAAGAGGTGAGGGAAGAGGGAGGAGGGGGAGGGAGGAAGAAGAGGAGGAGAGGGGAAGAGGAAGAGGAGGGAGGGGGGATGAGGAAGAGGAGGGGAGGGGGATGAGGAAGAGGGAGGGAGGGGGAAGAGGAGGAGAGGAGGGAGGGGATGAGGAAGAGGAGGGAGGGGGGGGAGAAGAGGAGGGAGGGGAAGAGGAAGAGAGGGAGGGGGATGAGGAAGAGGAGGGAGGGAAGAGGAGGAGGAGGAGGGAGGAAGAGGGAAGAGGAGGGAGGAGATGAGGAAAGAGGAGGGAGGGAAGAGGGAGGGGAGGAGGGAGGAGGAAGAGGAAGAGGGAGGAGGGGAAGGAAGGGGGATGGGGAAGAGGAGGGGGATGAGGAAGAGGAGGAGGGGATGAGGAGAGGGAGGGAGGAGGAAGAGGAAGAGGAGGGAGGAGATGAGGAAGAGGAGAGTGGAAGAGGAGGAGGAGGGAGGAGGAAGAGGAGGGAGGGGGATGAGGAAGAGGAGGGAGTGGAAGAGGAGGAGGAGGGAGAGAATTGTTTGGAAGGGTAGTTATTAAATGGATGGTTGAGGAGAAGAAGGATGGATGATTGAATAGGAGGATGGTTGGGTGAGGATGGGTGGTTAAAGATGACGGTAGAGAAAGAGGAACCACCCACAGCTGTGTTAGTGTGTTTAACATTTGGGGAGTGAAGTATTTAGAGGGGGGGGGGGAGAGAGAAGGGTAGCTCACGGACAAAGGAAGAGAGATACGGAGGTGAGAGAAAGAGAGATAAACAAGAGGTTTTTTTTTAGTTTAACAAATTTATTGACAAAGCTTGTAGTACAGTTTGCCTATTTTGAGTAATTCAGTCAGGTCTTGACACTGACCTGACTGAATTACTCAGAATAGGCAAACTGTACTACAAGCTCTGCCAATAAATTTGTTAAACTAAAAAAGGGTGGTATCACTGCTCATTGCCACGCAGGACAGAGGTTCATACACAAAGAAATACATCATATTCATTAACAGTATACAGTATATAGGTCAGATTCATGTGGGTTGTCACTGTTCGAGAGACGAGAGTAAATATTTTTGACTCTTATTCTCAGAGATTCTTAACTGTGAAAAAAAATCATCGTAACTAAAAGACTCAAGTATGTAAACAAAATGACATAAACTAACACACAAAAATAAATTAAAAGATTAATATATAAATGACATCTAGACCTTTAACTAAATTGGTTCATTTATTGTAGCATAAATTTTAGGTAAGAAATCTTGTGGGTAGAATTCCTTGCCTTATATTTTGTCTTTTTGTTGAGGGAATAAATCTAGTTTGATCGAAGGGTTTTATCTAAAGTTTTTAAATTCACTGATAAAACAATACCTCAGGGTCCTAATTCTCTTGTTAATGATATAAACTTAATTGTTTATTTGTTTTGATTGATTTGACTAATATCATATAATCTATTATTTCAGAGAGAAGTTTTAAAACATAACGACGGAGGAAATTACAAAACTTGAACAACAATTAGGATCAGTGTCATAGAATTCACAACAAAAGTTTTCACAGTAAAGGAAATTCCTCAATCCCTGGTGTGTGGGTTAGGTTAGGTTAGGTTAGGTTAGGTTAGGTTAGGTTAGGTTAGGAAAACCTTGATTATAGCAGACCAATGTACCACAGTCGATCATTAAGCACTGAGGTTGACGTTGCATGTGGAATGGTTGGAATGTTTAATGCTTCTACCAGCACTCAGTTACATCATTTGGTGAGTGGATTCATTATTGGAACTCTTGAATCAAAGGTGAAATCCATCCCGGTAAATGGTCTCGATTTTCTGAATATATATTTTTTTATTTACCATATTACCTAACCTAACCTAACCACCTTCTTTAGATCCGACCCCAAGTGGCTATTTCGATGTGGTTTGAGGTGTAGTTGGAAGACCTGATATTATAGTGTGTTTGAAGGAAGACTAGACTGAGTGTATTGAAATCAGGGGAAAGTATAATAGAAAGTGACTGATTGAAGAATAGGTGGGTGTAGTGACTGACGGAGGAAGAAGGAAAAAGAGAATTGATAATATATGAAAATACCACAGAAAAGGAAAACAAATACGAATTAGAGAGTTAGAGACAGAAAGAGAAGGGGGAAATCAAAGACAGTACATGAAATCGAAGGATATTGAACACACACACGGTAGAGACGATGGTTGAAGGTCCAGCCAGCCAAGAACCAGGCCGGGGTAGACAAGCTCACTGGTGATGTAAATGTGAGGAGGCGGAGTCATCTCTCGCTGCCAGATGACGAAGGCTCCATTGCTCCTCTCCATCACCACAGCATCTTGATTGTTATAAACGTCTTTGATTCACTGTTGATGATGATATCTTCTTGGAGTAATGTTATTCTTTAAGTTTGTGATAGTTAAGGGTAGTTTTGCTGAAGTAATGAGTATATTCATCTTCTGTGTTTTGCTAAGATGTGATTCTGTGTGGAAAAAGATTATTATTCTTGTTGTTTGTTTATTCCATCCTCTTGTATTGTTTCAGTTATCAGTTATCATTAATCTTAGACATACGAAGGATATATATTTATTCTAGATAATAAATGTACATATTATCATAAGAATAACAATAAATGGCAACTGGCAGGAGGCGGGGGCAGGAGAAGATGGCGGCCGGGGGGGACAAGCCAGTGTGACCCGGAGACTGAGGCGTGGACGACGACGGTGGTGGTGTGTGTGTCTCTCTCTCTCTCCCTGTCAACTATCTACCAGTTTCTCTCACCTCCTTCCATCTCCTCCCCTAGAATCCCGGATCTTACAAGGATCACCGGCCGTGGAATCCTTCAAGGACATTAAATACAGGTGTGTGTGTGTTTGTATATTCATTATGTCATAGTTTGGTGTCAGGATGTCACCTGGGTATACTGTACGGAGTGTCATCAATTACCTGGAAAATGGTGCATAATGTATTGCTGTCATCGGAGTTAATCTTGTAATATTTTTGGTTCATTTTAGTAATTCTGCTGAGGTGAGGTGGTCCCCGTGGTGAGGTGGTTCCCGTGGTGAGGTGGTCCCTGTGGTGAGGTGGTCCCTGTGGTGAGGTGGTCCCTGTGGTGAGGTGGTCCCCGTGGTGAGGTGGTCCCTGTGGTGAGGTGGTCCCCCCCGTGGTGAGGTGGTCCCTGTGGTGAGGTGGTCCCTGTGGTGAGGTGGTCCCGTGGTGAGGTGGTCCCCGTGGTGAGGTGGTCCCTGTGGTGAGGTGTCCCCGTGGTGAGGTGGTCCCCGTGGTGAGGTGGTCCCTGTGGTGAGGTGGTCCCCGTGGTGAGGTGGTCCCCTGTGGTGAGGTGGTCCCTGTAGTGAGGTGGTCCCTGTGGTGAAGTGGTCCCTGTGGTGAGGTGGTCCCCTGTGGTGAGGTGGGTCCCCGTGGTGAGGTGGTCCCTGTGGTGAGGTGGTCCCCGTGGTGAGGTGGTCCCCGTGGTGAGGTGGTCCCTGTGGTGAGGTGGTCCCCCCTGTGGTGAGGTGGTCCCCGTGGTGAGGTGGTCCCTGTGGCGAGGTGGTCCCTGTGGTGAGGTGGTCCCCGTGGTGAGGTGGTCCCTGTGGTGAGGTGGTCCCCTGTGGTGAGGTGGTTCCCGTGGTGAGGTGGTCCCTGTGGCGAGGTGGTCCCTGTGGTGAGGTGGTCCCTGTGGTGAGATGGTCCCGTGAGGTGGTCCCCGTGGTGAGGTGGTCCCTGTGGTGAGGTGGTCCCGTGGTGAGGTGGTCCCTGGTGGTGAAGTGGTCCCTGTGGTGAGGTGGTCCCTGTGGTGAAGTGGTCCCTGTGGTGTGGTGAGGTGGTCCCCGTGGTGAGGTGGTCCCTGTGGTGAGGTGGTCCCCCCCGTGGTGAGGTGGTCCCTGTGGTGAGGTGGTCCCCGTGGTGAGGTGGTCCCCGTGGTGAGGTGGTCCCCGTGGTGAGGTGGTCCCCGTGGTGAGGAGGTCCCGTGGTCGTGGTCCCCTGTGGTGGTCCCCTGTGGTGAGGAGGTCCCCGTGGTGAGGTGGTCCCTGTGGTGAGGTGGTCCCCGTGGTGAGGAGGTCCCCGTGGTGAGGTGGTCCCCGTGGTGAGGAGGTCCCTGTGGTCAGGTGGTCCCCGTGGTCAGGTAGTCCCTGTGGTCAGGTTTATTTGAGGACCTGGTGGTTTATTTGAGGATCTGATGTTTTATATAAGGACCTGGTGGTTTATATAAGGACCTGGTGGTTTATTTGAGGACCTTTTGGTTTATATAAGGACCCGATGGTTTATATAAGAACCTGGTGGTTTATTTGAGGATCTGATGTTTTATATAAGGACCTGGTGGTTTATATAAGGACCTGGTGGTTTATTTGAGGACATTGTGGTTTATATAAGGACCCGATGGTTTATATAAGGACCTGGTGGTTTATATGAGGACCCGATGGTTTATATAAGGACCCGATGGTTTATTTGAGGACCTGGTGGTTTGTTTGAGGACCTGATGGTTTATATAAGGACCCGATGGTTTATATAAGGACCCGATGGTTTATATGAGGACCTGGTGGTTTATTTGAGGACATTGTGGTTTATAGGACCCGATGGTTTGATGGTTATATGACCTTGACGTGGTTTATACCCGACCCGATGGTTTATAGGCGACCCGATGGTTAAGGAGGATGGTGACCTGGTGGTTTATATATATATGCGCCCGATGGTTTATAAGGACCCGATGGTTTGTTTGAGGACCTGATGGTTTATATATGACCCGATGGTTTATATACGACCCGGTGGTTTATATATGGACCCGGTGGTTTATATGGGCGACCCGATGGTTTATTTGAGGACCTGGTGGTTTATATATGACCCGATGGTTTATATAAGGACCCGATGGTTTGTTTGAGGACCTGATGGTTTATAAGGACCCGATGGTTTATATATGACCTGGTGGTTTATTTGAGGACCTGATGGTTTATATGAGGACCTGATGGTTTATTTGAGACCTGATGGTTTATTTGAGGATCTGATGGTTTATATGAGGACCCGATGGTTTATATAAGGACCGGATGGTTTATTTGAGGACCTGGTGGTTTATATAAGGACCCGATGGTTTATATAAGGACCCGATGGTGTGTTTGAGGACCTGATGGTTTATATAAGGACCCGATGGTTTATATAAGGACCCGATGGTTTATATAAGGACCCGATGGTTTATATAAGGACCCGATGGTTTATATAAGGACCCGATGGTGTGTTTGAGGACCTGGTGGTTTTTTTGAGGACCTGATGGTTTATTTGATGGCCCGATGGTTTATTTGATGACCTGGTGGTTTATTTGATGACCTGGTGGTTTATTTGATGACCTGGTGGTTTATTTGATGACCCGATGGTTTATTTGATGACCTGGTGGTTTATTTGATGACCTGGTGGTTTCTTTTTGGACCTGGTGGTTTATATGAGGACTTGGTTTGCTAAAATTACCCCAAATAAGAAAATAATCAATACGTTTCATAAAGTAAATATATTTCTGGCATTTTCAGGGATAATTTATTTTATTTGTTCAACGATAAGTCAATTCAGTTGGAAATCTGAACCTGATGGCTTAAATCTTTCCTATTTTCTTTACGTAAGCCGGAATAACAAGTAGTATTTGCTAAAGTACTTGATAACCGAATATATTGTTATAAATTGGTAAGAATATATCCTAATAGCAGAAATATAACGTAAATATATGCAGTTTTTGTTCATAAATACATTATCACAAAGGTAGAAGCACATAGTGGAGCGTGACGCCTACACACGGAAGTTTTTTTCATACTGGCTGAAACTGTAATCGAAACTGATGTATAATTCTATTCTTGGAATTTTACGTAAGATTGATTTTTTTTACAGTATTGAATAAATTATAAGAATTTTTGGAATAAATGATGAAATAAACGATAAGATGTTTTGTATATATTTGTTGGTAGAGCATTGTTAAATCTTGAGATGAAATGGCCACGATGAGACTGAGCTCCCCCACCCTCACTCCCCCGCCCTAACTCGAACCAGCGACGCTAAGACTAAAAAGCAAGCGTTATATCCACTCAGCAGTTGCATTCCTTATTTCTCTGTCAATTGATATTATTCTTTATGAGGTGATTTCAAATTCTTTTTTTTTACTTTTCTTCATAAATAAGTAAAGTGAGCGCCTTATTCCATATTCCTGAGAACGTTAGATACGGGTTCTTGGTTGACTAATGTACCTGTGTAGACCAATGGTGAAAGCTCTTACCTGTGTGGCTATGCTGGGGTCCACACCTGTCTTGTTGGGGGTCAGTTTCGTCCGTGTGTTTGTCTGTGCCTTTACCCCCGAGGAAAACAAAACTATGAAGGGTTAGGATGGTATTACACACACACACATACACACACACACACACACACACACACACACACACACACGCACACACACACACTTTATAGTAATTTATATTATTCGTTATTTATTTAGGTAGTGAAGATTAGGTACCAATATGTTATAGCAAATGATATTCAACTATCAACACTTAAATGCCTCAAAGGGTTAAGTTATCGTACTCATGGTTAAGTTATCGTACTCATGGTTAAGTTATCGTACTCATGGTTAAGTTATCGTGCTCAAGGTTAAGTTATCGTACTCATGGTTAAGTTATCGTACTCAAGGCTAATGTTATCGTACTCAGGAGGTTAGCGCACTTGATGACTCATTGGGAAGTAGAAGTGAAGCACGGGAATCAAAAAGAAGTGAAGCAAGAAATGAGTCAGCGATAGTGAAGCAACAACTGAATAGAAATTGAAACAAGATATAAATCAGCGGAAGTGAAGCAACCGAATAAAAAAGCAAATGAATCAAGAAATGAGTCAACAATAAGCCGAATAAAAAAGCAAATGAATCAAGAAATGAGTCAACAATAGTGTAGCAACAGAATAAAAAAGAAATGAAGCATCTGAGTCAGGTATACAAATCATTACGTTGACATCGTAACGTCGGACAAACAAACCCTCAGAGGATATACAGTGGAGTACAAGGGGACTCACACAGACCGTTTGTGTGTTGCGTAAACATTGCGTGACGAAGGGCAGCAGTTGTGACTTCCTCAGTATTGGGTGATGTCTCGCTTTATCGTGGGTGCGGGGGGTTGGGTAGGAAGGGGGTGAGGTGAGGGGGAGGGGGGTGAGGGGGAGGATGGGGTGATAATGTGTGTGTGTGTGTGTGGAAATATTAATGTGTTTGTTTATGTTCGTGTGTATGTTTTTTTTGTGTTTTTAATCTTCCGTGATTTTTTTTAGGTTTGATTTTAGGTGAAGTTAGGTTAGGTTTGGTTAGGTTAGGTTATATTTTTGGAATCATTAGGAAAAACTACATTTAAAAACATAATATCGTCCAACAAGTTGCGGGTCTAAAACGAATATTGACCCAAAGCTTCAGCCTCCAGCCTTATATTTCCCATAACAGAACAGTGTGTTACTCATCTTATATATCCTGATGGTATTCTGTTGTTAACTAGCTATTATGAACAGTGGAGCATTATGAGTACTAAATGTATTAACTAAGAACTCATATAAACTAATGAAGTCAACACTGGGAAAGGTAGATGTATGATTCATCTCTATCGGTGGGAAATCGAAAGAAATATAGGTTTCTGTTCCTTACATAGTTGTTACAGCACTTAATAGCTGCACAGTACCGGGGTCCCCATTACAGCTGGTATAAAGCAATGAATAAAACAATAGAAAACGTGATTTTGCTGAATTCTTCGTCTTGCATTATTCCTTCCGTGGTAATTATTTTGTTTACCTTCCGGCCGTTTGGTGGTGTCACTTGGGGGGTGAAAGAGTTCGTCTGTGGTGGGAATGATCTCTCCTCTTGTAGTCTCAGAGTCCCTGGCCTGGTGCGCCCCTCAAGGCAGCAAGGAAACACACACACACACACACACGCATATACGAGTCAAATATCGATTGTCTTGTTCATTACGTGTGATATATCTTGCGTATTCTCGTACGGTTGTGGTCATTTGACGAATCTTGGTAGTGAGAGGTGGCGCCACCCGTGGCGTGTAGAGCAACACTCTTGCCTGGGCTGGCAACTAGCGACCCCCAGTGTATTAACAACAAGGTTACGGACAGGTCATGTGAAAGTGCGGGCTCACAGGTATTCGATAAGATGACGTTGGAGATAGTGGAAGGTAGGAATCTTTATTAGCATGTAAAATATGACCTGAGTTAACATTAATATCTACATATTGTTTTTTAAATTTTTATTTCTACTTTCCAAAATTATAATTAATAATGTATGGACCTTAGGCTGTTGCATTTTTATACAACTTGTTGATCCACCGCTATTAAACTGAAGTTCTATTAACATTGTTCATATTACACGGTGAGGTGAGGTGAGGTGAGGTGAGGTAGAGAGTGTCGTGTTCCTGCTACTGACTGTGGTATACGAGGTACAGTCAACAAAAATTTCCCCTCCCTCCTGGCTCGGTCACAACCATCACTGAGGCCATGTTCTCTTGGTAAGGTTGGTACTTGTGACTGTGTGATGCATTGTGTAACCTATGCCATATATTCCGCGTATGCACTTATAGCAGGTATACATATAAACCCCGTGTTGTTCAGAATTCTTGGTCCGGGTGTGTCATATTGTGTAACACCTGAACTATACAAGAGAGTAATAAGGCCACCCGTCATTAAATAAGGGTTATGTCATCGTATTGTGCATTTAATGAAAGAAAATTTACGTTCTAAGGCAGGAGTATTTTGTTAATTTTACGAGGGAATAAGTGGTCTGATTAGGTTAGCTTAGGTTAGGTGGTGGCGTTTATGAACATCAGCACATTATCATCCTCCTCGTGATATTAGTCCGTGGTTAGGCTTCAACATGAGGTCACAGGATACGTGGGATGATGTTCATTATGAGCGAGGAACCAGGAGCAACGTTATGTAAGAGAGTAAACAAACCGTATGTTACGTCACCGTCTGAACACCGAAAAGCTGCTAGTTTATGCTTATGGAGATTTTCGCTGTTCAGTTGTATACCTGTTGTACACTATTACCATTATCGCCATCACACCTGTCAATATCACCATCAATGCAAGATTACATTATCGTAACACTATATTATTACACCAGGCGGGGGTGTTTAATGGTGCCAGAGGGGGTGTTTAATGGTGCCAGAGGGGGTGTTTAATGGTGCCAGAGGGGGTGTTTAATGGTGCCAGAGGGGTGTTGATGGTGCCAGAGGGGTGTTTTAATGGTGCCAGGGGGTGTTTAATGGTGCCAGAGGGGGTGTTTAATGGTGCCAGGGGGTGTTTAATGGTGCCAGAGGGGGTGTTTAATGGTGCCAGAGGGGGTGTTTAATGGTGCCAGAGGGGTGTTTAAGTGGTGCAGAGGGGTGCTTAATGGTGCCAGAGGGGTGTTTACGGCCAGAGGGGGTGTTAATGGTGCCAGAGGGGGTGCCAGAGAGGGGTGTTTAATGGTGCCAGAGGGGTGTTTAATGGTGCCAGAGGGGGTTAATGGTGCCAGGGTGTTTAATGGTGCAGAGGGTGTTTAATGGGTCAGAGGGGGTGTTTAATGGTGCCAGAGGGGTGTTTAATGGTGCCAGAGGGGGTGTTTAATGGTGCCAGAGGGGGTGTTTAATGGTGCCAGAGGGGGTGTTTAATGGTGCCAGAACAGAGGATTATAATAATGCCAAGGTTTATAATCACCATTGCGCACCAACCATCCTCTACCATATCAACAAGCGACACACACACACACACACACACCTTGTTGGACACTATGCTGTAAACTTGGCAAATCTTTCACAAGGACGATCGATATTATCACCAACTTCGCCTGTAAATGAACCTCTGAGCCCTGGACTAAGCTTCAATGGCCTGCAGATCCTGGTGTGGGTTTGAATAGGTCATTAGGTAGTCTACAGGCAAAGTGACGTCAGTAAAAGGAATTCCACATATGCAGGAACCAGCTGCCACACACACACACACACACACACATACACACACACACACACACACACACCACACACACACACACACACACACACTCTGGGGCACACACACACACACACACACACACACACACACACACACAAACACACACACACACACACACACACACACACACACACACACTCACTGGTAATGAGTAACTTAATGAAAAATTTAGCTGTAAACATTCCTTACTACTGTGTGTGTGGAAAAAGAACGGGAGGAGGAGAGGGAAGGAAGGAGGGAGGCAGGCAGGGAGGAAGAGAGGCAAGGAGAGAGAGAGAGAGAGACAGACAGACAGACAGACAGACAGACAGACAGACAGACAGCCACACCGACAGACAGACAGCCAGCCACACCGACAGACAAACAGAGATTCCTTACCACCTCTGCTAATACCGTATTGATGACTGATAAGAAATGTATGGCAGTAACGGTAGACGAAAGCATCACACACCTAATTTAATATTCATAGAAATAATGTGGCTCAGGCAAGTGGATGATAACAAGTGGCCTGACACACAGCGATAATATGGCCGTCCACCTCCGTCACGAATAGCTGGGTACCCTCTTGACAACACCGTGAAAGAAAAGGTAGAATTTTCCCCTCAATTATGTTCCAAGGACGGTATAGACTTATCAGAACACACGCCGCGGCCTACCGTAATCCCAGATAAGAACATAAGAAAATAAGGAGCCTGCAATAGGCCGGTTGGTCTGTGCATGGCAGCTCCTGTCGAGAGTTACTACCACTCTCTATCATCCATGAATCTATTTAGCCTCCTTTTGAAACTTTCCAGTGTTCCAGCACTTACTACAAAGTTGCTAAGCTTGTTCCACTCGTCCACCACCCTATTTGTGAACCAGTTCCTTCCTATCTCCCTCCTAAACCTAAACTTATCCAACTTAAATCCGTTGCTCCGAGTCCTATCCTGCTCGGATATGATAAGAACTTTATCTATATCCCCTTTATTGATTCGTTTCACCCCACTTAAATGCTTCTATCATATCTCCCAGCACTCTTCGTCTTTCTAGGGAATGCAAGTTTAGTTTCTTTAACCTATCCTGATATGGAAGGTTTCTAAGTCCCGGAATCATTTTCGTCATTCTTCGCTGCACCGACTCTAGTGAATTGATATCCATTCTATAATAAGGGCACCAGAACTGAACCGCATAATCGAGGTGCGGCCTGACTAGCGCAAGATATAGTTGAAGTAAGACCTCTGCACTCTTATTACTTACACGTCTAGATTTAAAACTCTTATTACTTACACGTCTAGATTTAAAACCCAATACTCTGTTTGCCTTATTTCGAACATTAACGCACTGTTTTTTAGGCCGTAGGTCCGGGCTTACAAGTACCCCTAGGTCTCTTTCACAAGTTGACTTCTCTAGGTTGATGTTGTTAAGGCTGTATACATTGACAGTATTTGTTCTTCCAATATTCAGTACGCTGCACTTGCTGGTGTTGAATTTCATTTGCCATTTTTCAGACCACCCCTGCAGTTTATTTAGATCCTCCTGTAATGCATTTGCATCCTGCCCTGAATTAATCTGCCGCCCTATTTTGGTGTCATCCGCAAACTTGCTTATGTCACTGCTAATCCCAGTATCTAGATCGTTTATGTAGATTATGAACAAGAGTGGGCCTAGTACTGACCCCTGGGGAACCCCACTGGTTACACAGCCCCACTCAGATTTAACACCATCTACGCTGACCCTCACGCAGCCTGTGAGAACCTCGGTCTTATTATCTCCACTGAGAAAACTAAGGTGTTCAACAAACAAGCTGGTAACCGCAAACACGGCTCCGCCAAGTTCAAGATAGGTAACAACACTATTGACTATGTTTCTTCTTTTAAATATCTTGGTGTTTCCGTCCCTTGTACCCTACCTGCCATACAACAGCTAACCCGCCAATGTACTGACAGACTGAGACCTCTTAGAAGTGTAGCGGGGTACAGCCCGCACTATGGTGCTAATATTAGAATTGTTAAAACAATGTACCTAGGCTATATAAGATCTCTGATAGATTACCACGCACCAGCCCTGGTCATTCGTGACGGGAAAGGCGTTGACAAGCTCGAGAAAATGCAAAATAAAGCCCTCAGAATTATCCTAGGATGTTCCATGAGCACTAAAGTACTTAATATGGGGAAAAACTAGGTATACCCAGTGTTAAAGATAGAATAATTGAAGTCAACCTCATGATAGCCCTGAGGCTTCTGCGTGGTGATCCTGATAACATTGTTTCCTTAAAATTGCTAGAATGTATGAACCATGGGACTACTGAGTCTAAATGGATCCAAACTACAGCTACACATATGAAGATATTTGGACTAGACCACCTGTACAAAGTTGAGACACAACAGCGCTTCCTGCCACCCTGGCGGACAGTTCCCTTCGATATCACAATACCGACGTATCCGCCTAAAAATTAATTATACAAAGCATTTATCTCCAACACACTGCCAAATTGAGAGCTCTTGAACACATACACACTCTACAGACTGATGATAATATCACACAGACCATCTACACTGATGGATCTCTTAACACCGCCTGTGGGAGGGCTGGAAGTGCTATTGTTGTGACTCAACCTGACGGTAATATAATTGAGAAAGGAGTTAGAATTAACAACTGGGCATCCACTCTACAAACTGAATTAGTTGCCATACTCACAGCTATTAAATTCATTGAAACCACTGTTACTGACAGTCTCATCATCACTGACTCTCTATCCTCACTACTTGCCCTTGGCACCCTCGACTCAGGTTGTCACGCTCTTGTCTCTGAAGCCAGACACAAATATGCGTGCCTTGTTGACCGGGGTGTCAAGGTCAAACTGTTGTGGATCCCCTCTCACATAGGCCTCATAAAACATGACAGAGTTGATGCCCTCGCCAAACTCGCGTCTAACAAAGACACCGTTGAATACAATTTGGGTCTGTCAAAAAGAACCCTTAAAACTGTAATTAGGAAAGAACTTATTGATGAGTTTGACGCAAGTAGACAAGTGCAAACAGGCACTAGTCGATCCATAGGTTACCATGATGAGATGTATCAAGTGAAACATGTATATGGAGCAAGTAACAAGATCACTAGATTACAAGATGTTGTAACCGCTAGATTAAGGTTAGGATATAAGTACCTTTGGCAGTATGTTCCTCAAGCAGATGTAAACAAAACTAAATGTAAAGTGTGTGGCCATACATATGGCCACACACTTGAACACTACGTCCTCGACTGTGTGAAGATAGAACCTTTTAGGGACAGGTCCAAGCACACTGTGTGTTAAATGGCACAACACTTCATCTCTAATGGCAAGATAGCCGACATATTAAGATTGTATCCACTTTTTTGCACTTAGTAACTCTATCAGTTCTCATGTACAGAACCAAATACGCAATGTGCTTGAATACCTCTCACGTAAATGTGAATAACAAAGTGTGAGGCCAGACATACTGCCTCACACGCCTGTACTCACTCATTTGTGAATAAGTTACCCTTTATGTATAGAACTAAACAAATAATGTAAATGAAATACTGTGTAACATTCAGTGCCATAATATCCTGACAACGGGGGTTAATTATTATGACCCTTTGTAAACTCTACTCTGTAATCCTTTTGCGTAACCGCTCACAGGATGAGTGTGGGGTGCACAATAAAGTAGCCGCTGTAAGCGGCAAAATCAAATCAAATCCTCTGCTTTCTATCGGTGAGCCATGATTTTATCCAATTTAAAACTTTCCCCTCGATACTATGAGCCTTAACTTTTCTCAGAAGCCTCTGATGCGGTACTCTGTCAAATACTTTGCTGAAGTCTAAGTAAATAACATCGTAATTTTCGTCATTATCTACTACCTCGAAGACTTTCCTAAAAAACGTCAGCAGATGCTAGAAAGGATTATTATTATTATTTAGTTCGAGAGTAGATTTTCCCCAAGTAGCGGTAAATTTAAGGGAACTGTACTGTATAACTTAAGTGACATAAGAATTTCATCAGAGTGTAGGTAAGGTAGTGGAATATGTAGATTAATTAGTACAGGTAAATGGTGACGTAATGAGGTGATTGACTCCCTGTGGCGAAAATGTCCCTTAGGTCAAGTCAAGTCAGGTTAGGTTAGGTTTGGTTAGGTAATACTGTTGAACATTAGATACGACATTGTTTGTTTACAAGGCTTCTCTCTTACCTAACCTAACCTTACCTAACCTAACCTAACCTTACCTTACCTTACCTTACCTTACCTTACCTTACCTAACCTAACCTAACCTAACCTTACCTTACCTTACCTTACCTAACCTAACAAAACAAAGAAAGAAAATGTAAAAAAAAAATCATGGACGGACACACACACACACACACACACACACACACACACACACACACACACACACACACGAAGGCTCATTTGTTTTTCATATTTTCTTTGTCTTCATCACAAATTACAAGATAACAAGTACTGCGGGTATGAATCATTAATGATCACAGAAGGGAAGTGACGGCAGGAAGTACAGTAGTTACTGTCCTTCGTGTCCTACCAACGTGATTACCGCCGAACTAAGGTTATCTATACATGGCTGGAATGAATCGTGTTCTATAGCTGACACACACACACACACACACACACACACACACACACACACACACACACACACACAGTACATTCGGGGAACATATGTATCTTACAGGTAACCATAGTGGGGCTGTGTAACCAGTGGGGTTCCCCAGGGGTCAGTACTGGGCCCACTCTTGTTCATAATCTACATAAACGATCTAGATACTGGGATCAGCAGTGACATAAGCAAGTTTGCGGATGACACCAAAACAGGGCGGCAGATTAATTCAGGGCAGGATGCAAATGCACTACAGGGTGATTTAAATAAACTTCAGGAGTGATCAGTAAAATGGCAAATGAAATTCAACACCAGCAAGTGCAGCGTACTGAATAATGGAAGAACAAATTCTGTCAATGTATACAGCCTTAACAACATCAACCTAGAGAAGTCGACTTGTGAAAGAGTCTTAGGGGTACTTGTAAGCCCGGACCTACGGCCTAGAAAACAGTGCGTTAATGTTCGAAATAAGGCAAACAGAGTATTGGGTTTTATATCTAGAAGTGTAAGTAATAAGAGTGCAGAGGTCTTATTTCATCTATATCTTGCGCTAGTCAGGCCGCACCTCGATTATGCAGTTCAGTTCTGGTGCCCTTATTATAGAATGGATACCAATTCACTAGAGTCGGTGCAGCGAAGAATGACGAAAATGATTCCGAGACTTAGAAACCTTCCATATCAAGATCGGTTAAAGAAACTAAACTTGCATTCCCTAGAAAGACGAAGAGTGCTGGGATATATGATAGAAGTATTTAAGTGGGTGAAAGGAATCAATAAAGGAAATATAGATAAAGTTCTTATCAAATCCGAGCAGGATAGGACTCGTAGCAACGGATTTAAGTTGGCTAAGTTTAGGTTTAGGAGGGAGATAGGAAGGAACTGGTTCACAAATAGGGTGGTGGACGAGTGGAACAAGCTTAGCAACTTTGTAGAAAGTGTTGGAACGCTGGAAAGTTTTAAAAGGAGGCTAAATAGATTCATGGATGATAGAGAGTGGTAGTAACTCTCGACAGGAGTTGCCATGCACAGGCCAACCGGCCTATTGCAGACTCCTTATGTTCTTATGTATACTCGGAAACCATAATCTCTAACCCACCTGGGTCGGTACTGGAGGTTAGAACAGTGTCCTTTCTGGACGGGGGCTCACTCTCACTATCACGAGGCAACACAGGCACGAACACACACAGTCATAGTACGGCTGTATAGATGATATTATGTATAAATATTGTATATGGCATTATATTCTGCATTATCTTCATTATATATGAACACGAAGAAAAAATTACCATAGGTTGTAGTTACGAAAGTATGAATGGAAATAAACACTTCCAAACCACCCAGTGAGTCCACACAACGTTGACAGCGCTTGTGGCCAGACCACGATGCTTCCACCACACCCCATCTATATCTTTTATTTCCCATCATTCGCTTAACTATATGAAAAATTGTGTTTAATTTAACTACATATTTCAAAAACCTTAAATTACATGTGGATCAGTCACTCCTCATTTGACACACTTATAGTGTAATACTTTGACCATCCCACCTGGGCACATGGAGGCCCACGGTAACTCTCACGGGGCAACATACGCACGAACACACAAGTTATGATATGAACCCTTCCAGGCTTCACTATCATTGTCATGTTATGTTCACCGTGCTCTGTATCTTGGTAACTAGTCATAGTATCAATACATGAGTGTTATTAGTATAATATTGTAACTTTTACCCTACAGTTATTGTTGTAAATCATGGACAGGAAGGATACATAAATTGTAATATCAAGTGTATGGTTCGCTCAAAGCCACCCCAAGTCAGACAACGCGTCACACAAAGTTACACTGTGTGTGTGTGTGTGTGTGTGTGTGTGTGTGTGTGTGTGTGTGTGTTCCGTAACATTAAGCTTCATCCTTAGTAAGTAAGATGTTTCATAAAAGGTTTCTCCCATTCGTCATTGTGAGCATCGTCCCAGAGCACATTGTTTCCATCAAAACCATGGTTCATGCTTATTTCCCTTCTTCCGTGTAACTATATCCATATGGCTAAGTGCTTGCTTTTCATTTCTTTATTTACCAAAATCATGTGGATCAGTTACTCGTTATTTAACACATACATGCACTAAGAGCATCAAGATTGTTTTGTTGGCATGACTATTGGTTAATTGAAACCCCAAAAATATTTTTCACATTTATTATGCATAAACATTGTAAACATATCTATGTGATTATTGTAGTATATAACATATATTTAGTGTCTGGACAGATTCCCGAGAGTTATGCATATTAATGCATGGATTTTGTAAGCATATTTATGAGAAGTGACGTAAAACCACATAGTAAAATACTTGGACAAATTCCCGAGAGTTAGGAAACGAAGTCTATGTGGCCCCAACGAGGTTACACCAGAGAGCTAACTCCCCCACCACCCCCTACAAGGCACCGTCGTGGGCGGAGATTTAATTCTTGACCACAGGTTAATACCGTGTCCAACCTCCATCTCCTGCTATAACTTCATGCAATCTGGTGGGCATGGAATCTACCAGATTGCTGCAGATGTTCGGCCTCCTCCTTATTCCCTCCCACACATTATGTGCGTGTCTCCTCACTGCCTCACTCGTTTTCTCCTCAACATTCCATTCAACAACCATATGCAACGATAGATTTTTTGTTGGATTACAATCGGCTCCTTTAGGGGGCCAGTCCAATAGAATAATCTGCGGGTGCGCCTCAAACCGATACGATACGAAGTCTTTAGTTAAGAGGTGAAAGAAGATTATTAGGGGTTGAAGGAAAAGTGGTGAAACTGAAATACAGTAGGAGTAGAAAGAATCTGGGCTCAACCAGATCGCTTCATCTTTCTTATTGTGTTTTATCTTTGTTCTGCTCCCTTGGGTCGTCAGACCTTTGTATTAATATTGGTTTATTTATATAATGCTGCTTATTATTATTATTTGTTATTGTTGGAGTTAGTGAGCCCGCCCAGGTCCTTGTGTAACTGGGAGGGTAGTCACATTTTTATTTTTTATTTTTTTTTGAGGTGTTAGTTAAGTGTTAGTTGTGTTAGTCTAAAGGTACACTGTATGGAGAGGCCTGCCAGGTTCTTAGTGGAGCTGGTTGGTCACTCTCATCTTTATTCCTCTAGTAATGTTTTATGTAGAAATGTGTATGTTGAGGCAGGAGGTGGTTCAATTACTTCTTCCTGGCTGATATAGCTGGGAGGGTAATCACATTATTATTATTAATATTATTAATATTTTTTTATTTTTTTTTTTTTTTTGAGTTAGTGAGCCCGCCCAGGTCCTTGTGTAGCTGGGAGGGTAGTCACATTTTTTTTTTTTACTAAGATGTTAGTTCAATGTTAAATGTTAAATGTTAAATGTTAAATATTAGTTATGTTAGTCTAAAGGTACACTGTATGGAGAGGCCTGCCAGGTTCTTGTGGAGCTGGTAGGTCACTCTCATCTTTTATTCTCTCTATTAATGTTTTATATGTATATTGGGGCAGGAGATGGTTCAATTACTTTCTTCCTGGCTGATTTAAACCAACTGTGTTCTTGGAATTCTTCGTTGTCTATATTATTTATCCAGTTTTGGTATGTTTCTGTGTTAAGTTCAGTCACTTTTTTCCAAATATTTACAGCTTTGTTGTGTATATCTACATTGATTGCTAAGAGGTTTGCTCTCTTGTGTAGCTGTTCATTATTGATGTGGTCTGTATATTTTATGTTATATATAAATCTGAGGGCTATATTTGTACTGCCTCAAACCGATACGATACGAAGTCTTTAGTTAAGAGGTGAAAGAAGATTATTAGGAGTTGAAGGAAAAGTGGTGAAACTGAAATACAGTAGGAGTAGAAAGAATCTGGGCTCAACCAGATCGCTTCATCTTTCTTATTGGTGTTTTGTCTTTGTGCCTCAAACCAACGCTTGACTGCCTGACTTGTATGTATTGGACTGCGGTCTTGCACCATACATATAGGCTGTGGGTCTGGGATGGCATATGAGTTGCTGGGAGGATGGTTAGCAGTCCTGTTGAACTGGCAGGTAGACAAAATAGAAAACTCACAGCCAAACTGTAAGAAAACCCATGGACAATGAGACAGTAAAATATACTAGGTCATTTTAGCTCGTGCACACACATTATATACAGACCTATTGGTCCTTGCGAGGCTGTTTGGTTATGCTATGCTAACTAGTTTGCTAGGGTGAGGGAAAGTGTATATATATATATATATATATATATATATATATATATATATATATATATATATATATATATATATATATATATATTATAACATATATTTAACTCTTTTTAACAAATGCAAGGATGTTGCCCCGTGAGAGTTACCGTGGGCCTCCATGTGCCCAGGTGGGATGGTCAAAGTATTACACTATAAGTGTGTCGAATGAGGAGTGACTGATCCACATGTAATTTAAGGTTTTTGAAATATGTAGTTAAATTAAACACAATTTTTCATATAGTTAAGCGAATGATGGGAAATAAAAGATATAGATGGGGTGTGGTGGAAGCATCGTGGTCTGGCCACAAGCGCTGTCAACGTTGTGTGGATTCACTGGGTGGTTTGGAAGTGTTTATTTCCATTCATACTTTCGTAACTACAACCTATGGTAATTTTTTCTTCGTGTTCATATATAATGAAGATAATGCAGAATATAATGCCATATACAATATTTATACATAATATCATCTATACAGCCGTACTATGACTGTGTGTGTTCGTGCGTGTGTTGCCTCGTGATAGTTAGAGTGAGCCTCCGTCCAGAAAGGACACTGTTCTAACCTCCAGTACCGACCCAGGTGGTAAACTTAATTTAATCTGAGTTGTGTTAGGTTAGGTTAGGTACATGCACTCGATCCATTAACTCAGATTAAATTAAGTTTACCAATTTTTTGTGACTTCGTGACACCAAATACCAGTCGAGAAGTGATTGGCAGTCCGATTTATTCATGTAGGACCATTATTTGACTTCATTGCGGCTACCCGGGATAGTGGAAGGGAGATGGGGGGGGGCGACCTGTCCCAGCAGACCCTGACCTACTGATCTCCTTTACGACAGTAGGAAGTAGGCCAGGAATACTGCAGGTCACTAGTATATTACATTAGTATAATATATGCCTTACTATTTAACGTAATGACCAAGGCGTAATATATGACGCAGAAAGTGACGTAGTAATATGACGTTATCTATGACGTAATATGTGTCACCCCTAAAGAAATAAACATTGCTGATATTCCCAATAAATATTTACTTAAAATTACATAGTGTGTAAATAATAGGAGGAGAATGATATTACCAGGTGTTGCAAGGATAATTACTATTGCGTACTAGGAAGTGAAAGAAAACCTCATCGTCCTTGTGTTGTCAATAGGAATTACCACGTAGTGTCGTAACCTTGGTAAGAAATAGATGGAGTTACTCACATCAAGTTGATTATATTTGTATTCAGTAATTACATAGTTAAACGATTATTTTGATTATATAAGGGTTTAGGTGTAATAAAGCTTCTTGTTAGTAATTATTATGGCGAAAATTAAAGTGCAGAATGGGGTGCGCGTCAAGTAGGAGCAGGTGGCAAGTGTACTGTATGTTCTGAAATTTTCATAAGTTGTTTTATTACACACACGCATTCTATGGAAGACACGAATAATTTATCAATGGTCATTATTTTATTATGTAATTTTTCTAGTGTTTCCAGTAGATTAGTTTAGTTGTGTTTATTTATATTTAATCTCGTCTGGTTACCAATGTGTTCCCAGTGGTGAGATTAACTAGTGTGTATGTATGTAGATGACGAAACGAATTACGCCTAACTAACGTGTCTTTATTTCTTCTTTCCTCCAGCCTGTGCGTTCGTGTGGGTGACGGAGACAAGCGAGAGACGAACTGCGCCCTCTCCCTCCATCTTCCTCTTCGGCAGTAAGCACTAAAAGCTGCGTGGAGCCCTGACCCGGGGAGATGGGTAACCACAGAACACTCGGGACCAGAGAATGGGCGTGGGTGTGTGTGGGCGTGTTTCTCTTCCTCCTAGCCACCGCAGCTGCTCAACTCGATAACGAAAATTCTATATTAGGTGAGTTAGGATCGAGTGTGCTTCATGTGGTAGGGTTGCCATACGTCCGTATTTTCCCGGACATGTCCTCCATTTAGGTCTCGAAATCTTCATCCGGAAGGAATTTTTAAAATTCTTCAAAAGTCCGGAATTTCAGCTTCCATCATTTTCTCCACGGAAAAAAAAACATGAAACTGTAATGACGGGAGAGAGAGAGAGAGAGGGAAGGTGGAAACCGTAGAGGTCTCGTTCAGTTTTCGTCAGCTGATAAGTCACTTGTACGCCTGTACGGTGTTGTCAACTTAGCTGTCAAATATTTGATTGATAAGGGGGTAGAAGTTGATGAAGTGTTTTGACCAAGTTAGTAACCTGAAGCAGTTTGTGGAAAATTACAAGAGTGATGAAGAATTTAGTAATCTGCCAACACAAAAAGTGGACCAGATACTTTGAAAAATCAAACATTGAATGTCACTCAGAATTGCACAATTCTTCTTTGCTATATCATCTCACAATGCAAATGTAGAAAGAGTTTTTTCCACTGATGCAAAGTCAATGGACAAAGGAAAGGAACAAATTGAGTGTTGAAACAATGAAAGGCATTCTGACTGTACAGTACAACTTTCGAGAAACACCTTGCAGTGACTTCTACACCTTTCTAAAGAGCAATCAGCCAATACTGAAAAAGATCCGATCTACAGAAAAGTATGCGTGGGCACACCACACACAGTGGGGGGAGAAGACTGCAGCTAAGGGAATGAAGATGTTCAGCCTTAAGCAAAGGTAATTTTTTTTTTTAAAGATTTCTATACCATGTATGTTGTATATTAGCCTGTGTGTGCCGGGCGGGGGGGGTGTCTTCAGGAGCGTCCTCTTTTTTGAATGTTCAGATATGGCAACCCTATCATGTGACCACCTGAGAGTGTTATCTTATGTTCTGTCTGTCTGTGTGTCTTTATATACAAAATACATATAGTACCAAAAATATACACAAATTAGCAGTCGTGTTGAATATTAACCCCAAAATCGAATAATGTATTAGGCTTCAGTTGACTCATTAGCACAAACTATAAAAGACGATTATGATTACATTGCAACAGGAACCGAACCACTGTCGTGACACACACACAAACAAACATTGTGTTCGACATTGTGGGAATATTTTCAGGGGAGGGGGTATGTTTTCTTAGTGAACTCTGATATGTTTTCATTCTGGACTCTGGTTGTGGTTTCTTGACAACATGAGACAAGACCCCAAACGATTAATGTTAAAGGCGAAGAGATAGTATTTATGTTGTTAGTAAATTAGGTACTAGTTCACTCTTATGGCTCTGTCACACTCCATTCCCTATTTTATGTTACTCCTCCACTCTAACTCACTCCATGCTGTACACTCCACCACACTCCACGTCTCCACTCACTACCTCCTGTAACTAACCACACGACGAACTCAATAAATTATCCATTATTTAACCAAACAGACAAGTGACTTTAATCATTTTTTTTTCTTAAGAGTAGCTATGATGTTTAATTTTCACGTGAGAATTTTTTCCGTTGCTTTTATTTGAATTTTAAAGAATGTGACACTGTTTTCCTCTTGATTATGAGCGCTAGTGTAACCGACCAGAGTTGAAGTACTGGAGGGTTATTGGGCCGTGTTTTGTTTTGATCTGAAGACGTCAAGTTATCGTGTTGTTTTAATGATAAAGTTTATGGTGTAATTTGATATATATTTTATTTTTAATTAATCTCAGGTTAGGTCTAATATTTTTTTTTTTACTATTGTTGTTTATAACCTTTAAATATTCACTTAAAGTTGGGACTTATTTTATTTTTTTGTTTGTGAATGGTAACGAGTTGGGTGTTTGATGTATGGTTTACAATACATCTAAAATTGTGCATATATTAAATCCAGGTTGAGAAATGGATAATATATTTTTTAGGGGGGTAGGGGGGCCCGTCCACTTCATCATAAATTGAGGTTATGATACAGTGGAGGGCGAGAATGTCGATGATGTGCGATATTTCTTATATAACACGAGTATAGAAGCTGTCAGTCAAGGCAAGTACCGAGTTAGCGAAGGACCGAGTTACTCCTCCACAATGTTGCCAGTTAACCAAAGCTATGACTGAGTGTGTGAGATATGAGGTATACTTATAAGGAAATATAACCCATAATAAAACCAAAAAACATTCTCCCTCTTTGGAATGTGATAGATATTGGACATGAATTCTACTGTATACCCCTCATGAATGTAGTAATGTCCTACTCATGAATAAACATACAATGCAAACATTCTCTTTGTATGTTTAATAATCTGGTTTTAGGTTAAAATTTCACGTAGCCAATACAGAGGTTTTCATCTCCACAATACACATAAAGTTTCTGTGAATGTAGTGGCTTATCATGACACAGAACACGAGGGTTGAGGCGGTACTAGGGAGAGGAGAGGGGCAGAAGTGAGAACACGCGGACATAAATCCTGGTCATGTAATAATCAAATATTGACAGTAAAGCAAAAAATAAATAAAAAATGCGTATCAGTACTAAACCTGGGTAAAATTATCTTAATTATATTATTTATCAAGTAAAGTAAATCAAATGATGCTAGTATATTATCATTGTTTTTTGGTGGTTAATGAAATAAATATGATATAGAATGTTCTTAGAGTTTAGTTATAAGCTGGTGTGTGTAGAGGTTGACTTAGGTGTGTCGTCTACAGGTCTGAGGTCAAGATTGCCACAGGTAGATCAAGAGGTCAATGTCACCTCTACACCTTACTGACCTCTCTGTTGACACACCTTTAGCCTTTACCTGTCCTCATTAACCATTACCTTCCCTCTAAGTGTTTTGTACTTCCCATGGCTATAGCATATCTAATTAATTCTTCAGGTAAAGTATCCCTGCAGGTAATTTCCTCTCATCCTGGGACTAATTAACACTCGTGTCCTCTTCCTACAGGTGTGTATATGGAGTCAGGTATGGTCCAGGGGCGTCGCATCCCTACACAGGAGCTCGTCGAACAGGTGGTGACGGAGAGCTCGGGCGCCATGACGCAGGGGTCGCTGACGGTGCAGTTCCTCACCTCCATGAACGACTCTATGCCTGAAGAGATGACGGGGGTGATGACGCTCGCCTCCTGCTCCAACACTCACATGTGGGCCCCTGGGCTGGCGGAGATGGGCAAGATGCATATAGCTCTTACTGGTGAGAGAGAGAGAGAGAGAGAGAGAGAGAGAGAGAGAGAGAGAGAGAGAGAGACCCTTTCATCACTCCATGTAACAATAACCAACTAAATATTTACATAACATCATCACTACACACACACACACACACATCGTTTAATACAACACTGAGGTAATCTGCATCAACTTAACCTAACCTCTCTCTCTTCTCCCTTCCTCTACCCGAAGCTTCAGTCACGTGTAAAGATCAGTGTTGACAACTGATACCTCACATGTATACAGAGATCAAATATACATGCATGTGGATACCTCAAATATGTATATTGACTCTGTGGCTTTTGTGGTATATATATGTGTATAAAGTATTAAAGGTATATTTGTATACTGTGGGTGTATGAATGATTGAATACTGAAAGAAACTCGCGTATATGAAGTTTGGGGAGAGTAGTGTATATGATGTGGTGAGGAAATGTGTCCTCTTACCTGTGTCCCATCACCTGTCCCCTCACCTGTGTTCCCTCACCTGTGTCCCCTCACCTGTCCCCTCACCTGTGTCCCTCACCCCCCATCACCTGTCTTCTCACCTGTGTCCCTCACCTGTGTCATCACCTGTGTCCCATCACCTGTGTCCCCTCACCTGTGCCCCATCACCTGTGTCCCATCACCTCTGTCCCCTCACCTGTGTCCCATCACCTGTCCCAGTGTCCCCCCTGTCCCCTCACCTGTGTCCCATCACCTGTCTTCTCACCTGTCCCCTCACCTGTGTCCCATCACCTGTGTCCCCTCACCTCTGTCCCATCCTGTCTTCTCACCTGTGTCCCCACCTGTGTCCCCTCACCTGTGTCCCCCCTGTGTCCCCTCACCTGTGTCCCCATGTGTCCCATCACCTGTCTTCTCACCTGTCCCATCACCTCTGTCTCCTCCCTGTGTCCCCTCACCTGTGCCCCCTCACCTGTGTCCCCTCACCTGTGTCCCTCCCCTGTGCCCCATCACCTGTGCCCCATCACCTGTGCCCCATCACCTGTCTTCACCTGTGTCCCATCACCTCTGTCCCTCACCTGTGTCCCCTCACCTGTGCCCCTCACCTGTGTCCCTGTCCCTCACCTGTGTCCCATCACCTGTGTCCCCACCTGTCTCCTCACCTGTGCCCCATCACCTGTCCCCATCACCTGTCTTTTCACCTGTGTCCCTCACCTGTGTCCCACCTGTGTCACCTGTCTCCTCACCTGTGTCCCATCACCTGTCTCCTCACCTGTGTCCCATCACCTCTGTCTCCCTCACCTGTCTCCTCACCTGTGTCCCCTCACCTGTGTCCCATCACCTCTGTCTCCTCACCTGTCACCTGTGTCCCATCACCTGTCCCTCACTGTGTCCCATCACCTGTCTCCCCTCACCTGTGTCCCTCACCTGTCTCTCACCTGTGTCCCTGTCTCTCACCTGTCTCCTCACCTGTGTCCCCTCCCTGTCTCTCACCTGTGTCCCCTCACCTGTCTCCCTCACCTGTGTCCCCTCACCTGTGTCCCCTCACCTGTCTCCTGTGTCCCCTTACCTGTGTCCCATCACCTCTGTCTCCTCACCTGTCCCCTCACCTGTCCCCTCACCAGTGTCCCCTCACCTGTCCCCTCACCTGTCTCCTCACCTGTGTCCCCTCACCTGTTCCCTCACCTGTCTCCTCACCTGTCTCCTGACTCTGTACCTGCACACTATCAATTCTTTATCACATGAGGGATATGTTCCGCCTACTGCCGTGGTCTTGACGCCCTGGTGGTGACTAACATGACTAAACAGACACGAGAGTCACTTCTACACAGTCAGTCAGTGAGTCAATGTGTTTCTTCTCCGTCAGTGACTCTCTCAGTGACTAAACCATATATAGAGCTAACTGGCACTACTTAAGAATAAAACAGATAGACTTAAAATGATTCGTTTGTATTTAGATAATGTAATTGTGTTTGTATCAAGTCGTGGTGTGGGGGTGGACGTCCATACACTTGTCTCTGGTAATAACAGATCTTAGCAATGTATTACGTCAAGAACAACATTGATTCAGTGGTGTGTGTGTGTGTGTGTGTGTGTGTGTGTGTGTGTGTGTGTGTGTGTCAACCAGAGCTTTGTACACTCACATCTCCCCCTTCCCTTCCCCTCTCACCCCCATCTCCCCCTTCCTTCCCCCTCTCACCCCCATCTCCCCTCCACTAACTCCTCCTCCTCTTCGTCATGGCCCCTACAGAGTCCGGCTGTCAGGATCAGGCACTCGACAGCCATCACAGTGCCCCTGACAGAGTGGGTCGCGGGATCTGGTGCAGGTGTTCAGGGACCACGGGATAAGGAGACCCTCACCTGGACCGATATAACGTCATCCACGGCAAAGTGTTGGTGAGTGTCGTAACCTTAGCTCAGTGACTCTGTGTTCTTCTGACCCCGTGACACTGTTGTTCTTCTGACCCGTGACACTGTGTTCTTCTGACCCACCTGACCCATGACACTGTGTTCTTCTGACCCGTGACACTGTGTTCTCCTGACCCGTGACACTGTGTTATCCTGACCCGTGACACTGTGTTCTCCTGACCCGTGACACTGTGTTCTCCTGACCCGTGACACTGTGTTCTTCTGACCCGTGACACTGTGTTCTTCTGACCCCGTGACACTGTTTTCTTCTGACCCGTGACACTGTGTTCTTCTGACCCGTGACACTGTGTTCTTCTGACCCGTGACATGTTCTTCTGACCCCGTGACACTGTGTTCTTCCTGACCCATGACACTGTGTTCTTCTGACCCGTGACACTGTTCTCCTGACCCGTGACACTGTGTTCTTCTGACCCGTGACATTGTGTTCTTCTGACCCGTGACACTGTGTTCTCCTGACCCATGACACTGTGTTCTTCTGACCCGTGACACTGTTCTCCTGACCCGTGACACTGTGTTCTTCTGACCCGTGACATTGTGTTCTTCTGACCCGTGACACTGTTCTTCTGACCCATGACACTGTGTTCTTCTGACCCGTGACACTGTGTTCTCCTGACCCGTGACACTGTGTTCTTCTGACCCGTATCACAGGTGAGTGTTATAATCTTCCCTTCATTGATACTGTGTTCTCTGTTCTCCATTTCATCTTCAGGCAAATTCCAAAGCGAGTGTTATACCTGATTTAGCGATATTTTATTCACACACACACACACACACACACACACACACACACACACACACACACACACACACACACACACACAGGTAAACACTCAACCAGCACACCTTAATTAAATCTATATTTACTTAACTCACCTGTGGGCTAGAAACTAATTAAGAGAATGAGAGACTACCTAGACCTTTGTTGTGATTATTTAATGTAAAGCTGCCATTCTTACCTGTGACCTTAAATGACCTTTGACCTAATTAGCTGACAGATGTAGATTGACTGACTATATTAGGATTTTTTCTACTGGAATGATTAAATGTTGTCGTGTATTTTGAGGCTTCAGGAGTCACCCATCTTGTTGAGAGTGCTGTTTATCTCTGCCTCTTTATCTTCCTCTTCCTACACTTCTTCCTCTTTTTTTTCCTCTTCCTCCTCTTCTCCATCTCCTCCTTTTCTTCTCCCCTCCTCCACCTCCTAATCCTCCAACCACCAACACTAACACCGCTCTCTTCTTGTACACCCCCGCCCCTCCTACAGATAAACTAGACGTCAACGCCATCGTCAGTATCTTGGCTGAGGGCACCGCCAAGTCCCCGGACACCGCCTATAGCGTGGTGGATCTCGCCTCCGTCGACGCCTCCTCCATGAAGTGAGTACCTGAGTCTCTCTGTTGTTTACATCTGTCAGTTTGTTTCCCGCGCTGAGTCTAGTGGTTAAGACAGTGGTATTATCTGTATTTCTGTCTATAAATAGCTGTCATTATTGTGTCAGCATCGTAAGTTAGTGATGAATAGAGTAGTTATATCGGTAGACTAGTCACCCCAAGTCATGTCACCTCGCTAGGATGACCAATCGTAGCCACTTGCGTCACTCGGAGTAGCCAATGACAGTATTAGTACAGAATAGCTCATCACTTTTCATATTAATCCATAGGAAATATTCATCCAGCCTCCAATCTGATTATCCATTCTGATTATCCGAGCTAAACCAATCAGTGTTCATCTTTATCTTAACGACTCGTAATCATTGCTCTGGATTGGCCAATAAGTGGAATTATCCCATAAGCTTACAACCAATCACTACCTTTACCTAATCTTGTTTCGTTGTCATTATGTAGATTTAGGATTCACATTCTTTACCCAATTATCACTCCTGGATGATTCTTGTTCCTAATACCTTGATAATTAAGTGAAAGTAGGTCACGTGTAGGGGAAGCTGTCTTATGGTGAGTTGTAACACACACACACACACACACACACACACATAAATAAGGTAATTACTAAATATATATAATTAAAACAATAAATATAATATTGAATGTAAATAATAAACTGACAAAACGATTATCAAAAGATAGTTTAGTTATTAACCGTTTGTACTAGTCTCAAGACCATCTAAGTGCAGTAATAACATAACACCAACAATGGTTATGACACTTAAGGAAGAATGGACTCAGGTGGCTGCTGTGCTGTAATACCCGACACAGTTTCTATGTTGCATTATTAACAACGGGAGGTACAGAGGAAGTTGTTGCTACACTGGCTATGACAAGATTTATAACTTTAATTATTATGGTGGCGTAAACTACTGTGGTAATTGTAAACAGTTCTCTACACACCTATACCGAGTCTGTCAGTGTATGTGTCTCGTTTAGATCCACTACAGTACGATGTATGAATGTTTAAATAATTTATAATGTGTGTGTGTTCACTTGCCCTCGGACAAAGTAGATCAGTTACCCCTTAATGTCCATTCATTTTCTGTATTAGAATATAATATGTAAATAATATTTACGCTTCTATTCGACAAATATTTTACACCATATACCATCAAAAATTAAATAAATTACTAAATATAAATTCTATCTTTTCAAATCTATACGAAGGAAGTAGAAATGATTATTGCATAAGATAAAAAAAATACGTAACGGATCGAGAATGACTTTGACCCGCCATGCCTCTTATAACGTTACGGTCCAACCGAATATTCCAATAGTGCAAACTTAAGTGCATGTTACCTTGCCTTCTCAGAACACAGGGAATAGTTTAATTATGAATCTCGATCTATATATTACACACGAATATGTCTTACTGCTTGTTGTAGCCGTAATAATCTTGGAGGTAGGATATTCATATGTTCAGACATGAGTTTTAACGTTGATAGCGAATATAACTGAATATTATAATTGACCACAATGTAAACACAAATTAATTGATCCCATTCACCTGTAATAAAGTGTTCGTAGTAAATTATTGATCAGGATGGTGAAGAGGACAAGGTGACGTACTAATGACCTAAAAGCAACATTAAAATTTACTCTCCTTAATCATGATGGAGTTAAGGAGTTTCTTGTGTGAATTAATTTAACCATATACATGACGTCATAGCTCTGGTTCCCAACGATTGGTCGACGTTCCAGTGTGGCAAGGAGTTGAGGGCACAGATACAATGACATAATATTTCAAGTATGTAGCCAAGACACAATCTGCCAAGACATAATCTGGCCAAGACACGGGTAATCTGGCCAAGACACGCATAATCTGGCCAATCTGGCCAAGACACGCGCTGGCGACACGCGATAATCTGGCCAAGACACGCGGTAATCTGGCCAAGACTAAGACACGTAATCTGGCAAGCACTGCGTAAGCGGAACACATCCTGGGTAATCTGCACGCGGTAATCTGAAGACACGCGGTAATCTGGCCAAGACTAATCTGGCCAAGACACGCGGTAATCTGACGCGGTAATCTGGCAAGACGCGGTAATCTGGCCAAGACACGCGGTAATCTGGCCAAGACACGCGGTAATCTGGCTAATCTGGCTAAGACACGCGGTAATCTGGCTAATCTGGCCAAGACACGCGGTAATCTGCTAAGACACGCGGTAATCTGGCTAAGACACGCGGTAATCTGCTAAGGTAATCTGGCCAAGACGCGCGGTAATCTGGCTAATCTGGCTAAGACGCGGTAATCTGGCCAAGACACGTGGTAATCTGGCTAAGACACGCGGTAATCTGGCCAAGATCTCTGGCCAAGACACGCGGTCTGTCTGGCTAAGACACGCGTAATCTGGCCAAGACACGCGTATTCTAAGACACGCGGTAATCTGGCCAAGACACGCGGTAATCTGGCTAAGACGCAATCCGGACACGCGGTAATCTGGCCAAGACGCGATAATCTGGCTAAGACACGCGGTAATCTGGCCAAGACACGCGGTAATCTGGCCAAGACACGCGGTAATCTGGCCAAGACTCGGTAATCGGCTAAGACGCGCGCGGTAATCTGGCGCATGAAATCGGCTGGGCACGTGGTAATCTGGCTAAGACACGCGGTAATCTGGCCAACACGCGGTAATCTGGCTAAGACACGCGGTAATCTGGCCAAGATCTGGCTACGCGAATCTGGCCAAGACACTCTGGCTAAGACACGCGGTAATCTGGCCAAGACACGCGGTAATCTGGCGACACGCGGTAGACACGCTAAGGCACACTTAGGCCAAGACACGCGGTAGTCTGGCTAAGACACATCTCTTGGCCAAGACACGCGGTAATCTGGCCAAGACACGCGGTAATCTGGCCAAGACACGCGGTAACCTGGCCAAGACACGCGCTTTCCACCTTTCATCAACAAGAATCAAATGATGTATTATATTCACAGTAACTTAAATCCAATGCTGTAGTGACAAAGACCAAATTCCTTTCTTCATAATGGAACAGTCGTCTCACTTGACCACTAACTGTTGCCAATAAATATACATAAATAGATAAATCATCATATGTTTGTGAGTTACCCCCCTCCCTCCCCGTCCCTCGCCTCAACCCCTCTCCCCTCCCTCAACCCTCTCCTCCCCCTCAACCTCCCTCCCTCTCCCTCACCCCTCCCCCCCCTCAACCCCTCTCCCTCTCCCTCCCCTCAACCCCTCTCCCTCCCCCCTCCCTCCTCCCTCCCCTCAACCCCCCCTCCCTCACCTCTCCCTCCCCCATACGACAGGCAATGCCACACTTGTCACTACTGCCACACCAAACTGGCACTTCACCATTCATAACAAAGTCGAGTGATTTATGGACACGAAAAACAGAAATTCAATCACTCAGAGGTAAGAGTTTGTGATTGGTTGTGATTTAACGTATTTTTTGTTTTTTTAATCCGACAACCGTGATTGGTTTTGTTCAGTTGCGTCAATAGCTCTTTGTATGCTAACCCTGACTGACTGATTTTGTGTAACTCCAACAATAGAATTATCTCGACACCTTCTTGACACATTTGGGGTTAGGTTAGGTTACGGCCACCATGTGTGAGTCATGAGATGTAAATATACCAGAACTTGTTAATAATTATAATGTTTGTTTATTGTTTGTATTGTGTGTGTGTGTGTGTGTGTGTGTGTGTGTGTGTGTGTGTGTGTGTGTGTGTGTGTGTGTACCGTCAGCTGACTACTGCTTCCCTGCTGCTCACTACCTTAACGCTACAGTATCTAGCGCCGCCATAACGACTATAACGGTCAAAAACAACAGTAACCTTCACAACAGCTTTAACCGTCATAACGTCTTTAACCGTCATAACGTATTTAACTGCCATAAACGACTATAACGGTCATAACAGTTTTAATAACCGTCACTCTTGATGAACATTACAATAAAAAACGCATTTAAACCTGAAAGTTACAAGATTTAAACCAATGGCTTCGTCTATAAACCATAAGAGCTGCCGATATCCGATATTTTATACACTGCCTTCCAGAGTTGAGTTTCATGACGCCATAAGTTCAAACTCTTGTTAATATACCGTTAAACTCAAGGTGTTAGTCGCATTTTATTGGTGCTGTAATGGTTCTGGCGGCCGTGACTTTAATGGTTCAGTCTAGTGGTGTTAGAGTAGTGATTATTGATGTTCTTTAAATGTGTGTACGAGTTATGGTAGTAGTTCTTCATTGTGATTTGAGATACGTGTGTGTGTGTGTGTGTGTGTGTGTGTGTGTGTGTGTGTGTGTGTGTTTTGTGTGTGTTTTGTGTGCGTGTCTGTATGTATGTATGTATGTATGTATGTATTCATGTCTGTGTCTGTCTGTCTGTCTGTCTGTCTGTGAATTTGACCTTAGATGATAGATAACTGGAATGCATTTACACCCACCCACCCACCCACACGCACACCCACCCACCCACAGCCCCTTACCACCACCATCTTCCACTGTTTCAGACTGGGGAAGATGTTTGCCTCGTTGGGTCCTCAGCCAGGTCAACCCAAGAATAAGCAGTACCTCGCCATCACCTTCAGGACGAGGTCACTACTATCCAGGATATGGTCAGTAAGGTGTCTTATGATGGTGGGGGTCGGGAAACGTGGTTGGGGGTCAGGAACGTGGTGAGGGTCAGGAAGGCGTGGTGAGGGGTCAGGAGGCGTGGTGAAGGGGGTCAGAAGGCGTGGTGAAGGGGTCAGGAGAGCGTAAGGGGGGTCAGGAGGCGTGGTGAGGTCAGGAGGCGTGTGTGAGGGGTCAGGAGAGCGTGGTGAAGGTCAGGAGGCGTGGTGAGGGGTCAGAGGGCGTGGTTGGGGATCAGAAGGCGTGGTGAGGGGTCAGGAGGCGTGGTGAAGGGGTCAGGAGGCAGGTGATGGCGTCAGGAGGCGTGGTGAGGGTCAGGAGGCGTGGTGAGGGTCAGGAGGTATAGTGAGTGGTTAGGAGATATGGTGAGGGTTAGGAGTGGGGGGTCAGGAGGCGCGGTGAGGGGTTAGGAGGCGTGGTGAAGGGTCAGGAGGTGTGGTGAGGGGTCAGGAGGTGTGGTGAAGGGTCAGGAGGTGTGGTGAGGGCTCAGGAAGTGTTGAGAGGTCATGATGATGGTTAGGAAGCATTGAAAGGTCACGGTGAGTCAGGAGGCGTTGAAAGGTCATGATCAAAGGTCAGGAAGCGTTGAAAGGTCACGGTGATGGGTTAGGAAGTGTTAAAATGTCATGGTTAATGGTCATGCCTGTTGATATGTTAAGAGACTGTAAAAGTCTACGGTCCTATCCAGCCGTGTTTCACTATGTGTTGTGTGGAGACCTGTTGAACTCGTGGTGTGTGTGTGTGTGTGTGTGTTAATAATAATAATAATAATAATGGTAATATCATGATGGTTATTATTATTATTATTATTATTAACACACACACACACACGCACACACACACCACGAGTTCAACAGGTCTCCACACAACACATAGTGAAACACGGCTGGATAGGACCGTAGACTTTTACAGTCTCTTAACATATCAACAGGCATGACCATTAACCATGATATCTTAACACTTCCTAACCCATCACCGTGACCTTTCAACGCCGCCTGACCCTCACCATGACCTTCCAACGCTCCCCACACCTTATCAACACCCAATACTTAACCAAATCTCTTCGTATGCTTCGTTCTCTCCCTCTACAGGCTCGTTCTATGAATCTATTCGGATCTAAGAATCAGTGGCTCTTCGTGGTACCCAACACCCACTCCCTCAGGTACGATATGAACTCTTACATGGCCAACATGATAGACGGTGACAACATGGCCTTCGTCTACAACATGTCCGAACTCAGCTCAGCCACCTCCTGTGACGTGAGTCCTTAAAAAAATTCTTGTGTAAGTGTGTGGGGGGTGGGGGGGATGTGTGTGTGTGTGTGTGTGTGTGTGTCCTTCATGTTTCCTCTCAGCTACCATCTCTCTCTTTACTTCTTTCTTCCTATCACAGTTACTCTCTCTCTCTCTCTCTCTCTCTCTCTCTCTCTCTCTCTCTCTCTCTCTCTCTCTCTCTCTCTCTCGCTCGTTAAAAGAGTAAAAGAGAAGAAAGCGGTGATAAATCTTTCGTATTTTTCTGCCATAATTTTTTAAAAGAATAAACAAAATTGCGTCATATAAACATAATATTATTTTCTTTATTGTCTGAAAAAATATTAATCTGAGTTACGAATTTTCGATGGTTGTGGAGGAGCGGCTGTACGCAAACGTCTGCCCCGTGACGTCATCAAAACATTAGCCCGAACACACCTCAAATCAGCGTCAATGTTGTGGCTGTAACCGACCTGATGAACCCATACGGAGAGAGAGAAATCTATTCACTACAAATATTCGGGGTCCGTTCGTATGTTTCTTATACATAATCATCAAAGAAAAAAGAAAGATAGATATGATATTAATATTATATCAACTGTATGTCTATAATTTTTGCTGGTATATAATCAATACGAACAAGTTATATAATCGAGCGAAGGAAGATTTGCCTAATACCACTGTCAACGGTTGCTGGGAACACCTTGCATATTTCACACCAATTTCTTATTTATTCACGTCACACACACACACACACACACACACACACACACACACACACACACACACACACACACACACATACGTCTGGCAGTGTCATACCGTTTGGAGATAATAGAAATATGAATATTTATGAAAATCGGTAGTGCTGTGCTCACAAGGCGGCTACCTGTTAGTGCCTGCCCCCTGACACACACACACACACACATACCATCAGTCTTTCATTCATCTAATACTTTTATAAGTCAATGATAATAATAATAATAATAATAATAATAATACCTGTCATTGTTCTCTCATCGTCTCTAATATTCCTAATCCACTAAAGATAATCCGCTCGATACTATCCATTTGTCTTTTAGATTTCTTTAGCTCTTAATCATAACTTTTATATTAGTTATCCCTTCAGCGTTTTCTCTCTCCTGTCAACACATTTCTTGCTCTTTATGCTACTGTAACCGATCTCTTTCCCCTCCTTACATTTCTGTCATATATTTGAAAGAAAAACAATACATTTTATAAAATATAATTAGATTTGTATGGAATTATATCTAAATCCATATTATCTGCCTCCTGTTCTATGTGACCAAACAGTTCAAAAACACTTCCACACGACGCTGTACATTGGTGTTACTTTACAGCTGTTTTTACTAATTTGCTGAATAGACGAGAATAAAATTTTTATGGATGCAACTCATTTCCTTTACGTTTAACTAGTGTTTGTAATGCATTAATGAAACCCGGGACGTGTGGCTTATACCTACTGGGGAGGAAAGATAATGCCTCTACCTAGAATTTACATACTTGTTACTGAAGACTATCAAACATCCTTGGAAAAAAATTACCTGGCGTATTTAATTAACACAACCTGACACTGTTACCTGATGTTTTTTTATGGTTTAATAGAGAATAAATTAATAAAAACTACACATTTTACTCTATATAAAAGAAAATATACCTAGTGTGTTTGTCTACTGCGACCAAACAATGACTGCCATTACGTTTACGAGATTTGTCAAGAGATTCAGTGGAGAGAGAGAGAGAGAGAGAGAGAGAGAGAGAGAGAGAGTATTGATTTCAACTTCAAGTCAGAGATAATAATTTAACCCGAAGATTAAATATAAATCGATAGATAATTAAATAAATGAAAGAAAGAAAGAATTTACCTATTGTTCTGTTCGCTCAGCTGTAGGTTATCAATGAGAGAGCCGGACTGAAATAACTCTCATATGTCACCCACGTTGTTCAATATTTGTAAACCAAGGTTGACAACACGTTCATTATGTGTCCTTGTACCTGGTGTTGTGGTCACTGTAACACCCTGGTGGTCACTGTAACACCCTGGTGGTCACTGTAACACCCTGGTGGTCACTGTAACACCTTGGTGGTCACTGTAACACCCTGGTGGTCACTGTAACACCCTGGTGGTCACTGTAACACCTTGGTGGTCACTGTAACACCTTGGTGGTCACTGTAACACCTTGGTGGTCACTGTAACACCTTGGTGGTCACTGTAACACCCTGGTGGTCACTGCTTAACACCCTGGTGGTCACTGTAACACCCTGGTGGTCACTGTAACACCCTGGTGGTCACTGTAACACCTGGTGAAGTGCTTTCTCAGCACCCTGGTGGTCACTGCCAACACCCTGGTGGTCACTGTAACACCCTGGTGGTCACTGTAACACCTGGTAGTCGCACCTTCTTACCCTGGTAGTCACTGTACCCTGGTGGTCACTGTAACTTACCCCTGGTGGTCACTGTAACACCCTGGTGGTCGCTGTAACACCCTGGTGGTCACTGCTTAACACCCTGGTGGTCACTGTAACACCCTGGTGGTCACTGTAACACCCTGGTGGTCACTGTAACACCCTGGTGGTCACTTAACACCCTGGTGGTCAGCACCCTGGTGGTCACTGTGTACCCACAGGTGGTCACTGCTTATGACACCCTGGTGGTCACTGTAACACCCTGGTGGTCACTGTAACACCCTGAGTGGTCACTGTAGCACCCTGGTGAATGCACTGTAACACACCCTGGTGGTCACTGCTAACACCCTGGTGGTCACTGTAACACCCTGGTGGTCACTGCTTAACACCCTGGTGGTCACTGTAACACCCTGGTGGTCACTGCAACACCTAGTGGTCACTGTAACACCCTGGTGGTCAGTGTAACACCCTAGTGAATCACTGTAACACCCTGGTGGTCACTGTAATCACACATACTCTCACCCTCCAGAGTCCTGCCGCCTCTCTTCCTGAACCACAGCCCGAGACTCAGAAACTCATGAATCCGAACCATTTATGGACACATTAACGAATCCGTGTTTACTACTTTGGGTCACGAATCTCAATCCGGGGTTCGTGGACCAGAAGACGACCGGGGGGGGGAGGTCTCAGGTAGATAATCACAACAACAACAAAATAAATAAATAAATATATCAACCAACGTAAATATATTAATCGTAAAAACCGGCCTATTGGTCAACACTTTGGGAGTTTTTTCAAAATTCATAAGTTATCGATTAATTCAACCCTTTTGTGTTTGTGTGTTGGGGAGAAAATATTACAATTCAAGTGTACTGGGATTCAAGGGGGAGGGTCCACACACCACGAAAATTATTTATATTTTTCTAAGAGTAACATTATTATTTTTTTTTATACGATGGTTGAATTTATTGGTAATAGTTCAGATAGATTTTGTGGTTTAAATTATAGTTTTTCTTTGGGGTGTTGTGTATAATAAGGTGTGTGTGTGTGTGTGTGTGTGTGTGTGTGTGTGTGTGTGTGTGTGGTGGTGGGTGTGTGTGTGTGGTGTGTGTGGTGTGTGTGTGTGTGTGTGTGTGTGTGTGTGTGTGTGTGTGTGTGTGTGTGTGTGTGTGTGTGTGTGTGTGTGTGTGTGTGTGTGTGTGTGTGTGTGTGTGTGTGTGTGTGTGTGTGTGTGTGTGTGTGGTTGGTGTGTGTTGTGTGTGTGTGTGTGTGTGTGTGTGGGTGTGTGTGTGTGTGTGTGTGTGTGTGTGTGTGTGTGTTGTGTGTGTGTGTGTGTGTGTGTGTGTGTGTGTGTGTGTGTGTGTGTGTGTGTGTGTGTGTGTGTGTGTGTGTGTGTGTGTGTGTGTGTGTGTGTGTGTGTGTGTGTGTGTGTGTGTGTGTGTGTGTGTGTGTGTGTGTGTGTGTGTGTGTGTGTGTGTGTGTGTGTGTGTGTGTGTGTGTGTGTGTGTGTGTGTGTGTGTGTGTGTGTGTGTGTGTGTGTGTGTGTGTGTGTGTGTGTGTGTGTGTGTGTGTGTGTGTGTGTGTGTGTGTGTGTGTGTGTGTGTGTGTGTGTGTGTGTGTGTGTGTGTGTGTGTGTGTGTGTGTGTGTGTGTGTGTGTGTGTGTGTGTGTGTGTGTGTGTGTGTGTGTGTGTGTGTGTGTGTGTGTGTGTGTGTGTGTGTGTGTGTGTGTGTGTGTGTGTGTGTGTGTTGTGTGTGTGTGTGTGTGTGTGTGTGTGTGTGTGTGTGTGTGTGTGTGTGTGTGTGTGTGTGTGTGTGTGTGTGTGTGTGTGTGTGTGTGTGTGTGTGTGTGTGTGTGTGTGTGTGTGTGTGTGTGTGTGTGTGTGTGTGTGTGTGTGTGTGTGTGTGTGTGTGTGTGTGTGTGTGTGTGTGTGTGTGTGTGTGTGTGTGTGTGTGTGTGTGTGTGTGTGTGTGTGTTTCTTTCTCGTTTCTCGTATTATTTTCTGTTTGTCTCGTTTCATCGTTTATCTATGTTTTCTTCTGTTTATTCACCTTTCTGATTCTCTCTCTCTCTTATCTCCCCTTCTTCCCCTAGGAAGCTTCGAGTGTTATATGGAGTGTTGGTGAAACAGTGCCTTCTTGAGCTCTCCAACGCCCTCAGTAAAGATGGAACTATACGACCAGGTACTGTTCATCCTTACCTGTTCATTGTGTTCATTGTTCATTAGTACCTGTGTTTTTTTCCATTCATCTTCTCCACCACTGTTCTCCACTGTTCACCACTGTTCTCCACCATTGTTCTCCTACTGTTCTCCACCACTGATCTCCTACTGATCATCACTGTTCTCCATCACTGTTCTCCATCACTGTTCTCCACCACTGATCTCTCCACCACTGATCATCACTGTTCTCCACCACTGTTCTCCAACTGTTCTCCACCACTGTTCTCACCACTAATCTTCACTGTTCTCCACCACTGATCTTCACCACTGATCTCCACCACTGATCCTACTGTTCTCCACCACTGTTCTCCTACTGTTCTCCCTCACTGATCACCACTGTTCTCCACCACTGATCTTCTCACTGTTCTCCACCACTGTTCTCCACCTGATCTTCACCACTGTTCTCCACCACTGATCTCCACCACTGTTCTCCACCACTGATCTCCACCACTGTTCAACACTGATCTTCACCACTGTTCACCCACTGATCACCACTGTTCTCCACCACTGATCTCACCACTGTTCTCCCTGATCTTCACCACTGTTCTCACCACTGATCTCCACCACTGTTCACCACTGATCTTCACCACTGATCTCACCACTGTTCACCACTGTTCTCCACCTGTTCTCACCACTGATCTCCACCACTGATCTCACCACTGATCTCCACCACTGTTCACCACTGTTCACCACTGTTCTCCACTGATCACCACACTGTTCACCACTGATCTTCCTACTGTTCTCCACCACTGATCTCCACCACTGTTCACCTGATCTTCACTGATCTCCACCACTGTTCACCACTGATCTTCACTGTTCACCACTGATCTCCCACCACTGTTCTCACTGATCTTCACCACTGATCTCCACCACTGTTCACCACTGATCTCCACCACTGATCTCACCACTGTTCACCACTGATCTTCACCACTGTTCACCACTGATCTTCACCACTGATCTTCACCACTGATCTCCACCACTGTTCACCATTCTCCACCACTGTTCACCACTGATCTCCACCACTGTTCACCACTGTCTTCACCACTGATCTCACCACTGATCTCCACTGTTCACCACTGATCTTCACCACTGCTCCACACTGTTCACTCTGATCTCCACCACTGTTCACCACTGATCTTCACCACTGTTCTCCACCACTGTTCACCACTGATCTCCACCACTGTTCACCACTGATCTTCACCACTGTTCACCACTGTTCACCCACTGTTCTCCACCACTGATCTCCACTGTTCACCACTGATCTTCACTGTTCTCCACCACTGATCTCCACCACTGTTCTACTGATCTTCCTCTGATCTCCACCACTGTTCTCCTGTTCTCCACCACTGTTCTCCACACTGATCTCCACCACTGATCTCCACCACTGTTACCACTGTTCACCACTGTTCTCCACCACTGATCTCCACCACTGTTCTCACTGATCTTCACCACTGTTCTCCACCCACTGATCTCCACCACTGTTCACCACTGATCTTCACCACTGATCTCCCTCTGTTCACCACTGATCTTCACCACTGATCTCCACCACTGTTCTACTGATCTTCACCACTGATCTCCACCTGTTCAACTGATCTTCAACTGATCTCCACACTGTTCACCACTGATCTTCACCACTGTTCACCACTGATCTTCACCACTGATCTCCACACTGTTACCACTGTTCTCCACCACTGTTCACCACTGATCTCCACCACTGTTCACCACTGATCTTCACCACTGATCTCCACCATGATCTCCACCACTGTTCACCACCGGTCTTCACCACTGATCTCCACCACTGTTCACTACTGATCTCTCCACCACTGTTCACCACTGATCTTCACCACTGTTCTCCACCTGTTCACCACTGATCTCCACCACTGTTCACCACTGATCTTCACCACGATTCCACCACTGTTCACCACTGATCTTCACCACTGATCTTCACCACTGATCTCCACCACTGTTCTCCACCACTGATCTCCACCTGATCTCCACCACTGTTCACCACTGATCTCCACCACTGTTCTCCACCTGATCTCCTCCTGTTCTCCACCAGGTGTCGGAGGAGGAGTGGGAGGAGGTAAAGCCTTCGTCAGCCTCCCGCGCCTCCACCATCGTCCAAATGATCAAGGTGAGTGATGTGACGCTGTGATGTGACGCTGTGATGTGACGCTGTGATGTGTTAAAGTGGTCAGGTGGTGAGGTATTATGACGTCATCTGTTGTTATGACGTCATGTGGTGTTATGACGTCATGTAGTATTATGACGTCATCTGGTTTTATGACGTCATGTGGTATTATGCTGTGGTTTGATGCTGGTTTATGCTTCGGTGTAGGTATGGTTTATTTTGTGTTTATTTTTATGTGTGTGTGTGTTTATTTTCTGTCATATATAAGGTAGTAGGTAGTAAGACCCTTGTGGAAACTAGCAGAGATACACTTCACTCAAGCCCATTTAGTTATGAGGCCCTCGCGTGTAAGTGCGTCTTTTGTCCCTCCCCAAGTACCTGTGTGTTGGTTCTGTTACATTGAGTCGTGAATGAGGAATGAATCTGCCGTGTATGTATGTCAGGGTATTGTGTTATAGCGTATAAACACACTTAAGACCGTATAGACGCACTTAAGACCGTAAACACACACACACACACACACACACACACACACACACACACACACACACACACACACACACTGCTAAATCACCACTAACCATAACACGACTATTTCTGCCCTCAACTTAATGGTAGTTATTGGGCAAAGTCGTGATTGTTAGTCAACAGCATATGCCTCCCCCCTGTCCCCTTCTTTCTTCTTCCCTCTTCCTTCCTTCTCCTTCCTTCCCTTTCCTCTTCCTCTTCCCCGTCTCTTTTATCCATTTCTTCCCCTTTCCGCCCCTCTTCTCCTTTCTTTCCCCTCCCTTCTCTACGCCTGCCTCCTTTCCTCTTCCTCATCCCCCTCCCTCCTTTAGTAAGTGGCATATAGCACAGAATAAGTAGTCTTTTGTAAGCTCCCAAACGACTGGTGTCGAAACTATTCACTCCAATATCGACGAGGGTTGAAATTTTTATACCTGCCTCCTCTCAGCTTTCGTCTACAGCCAGAATATTTACCTAAGTCAAATAACACCTTCTTGTCCAGGTAACGTGTTGACTTAGGGTTATAATTTACTCAACAGCGTGTGGATAGTTTATTTGGAGTTGCTAAAGCCAAGTATATATGTAATAAACAGATGTTAAATGGATACACACACCTCTAATCAGACACTCACAGTATGAGGGTGACTGTGGATATATCACCTGGGGGAATTGTGAAGAACTTAAAATTCCTCTTACGTGAAAAACATGATCAGTTAGGTACGAGGTTGATAAACTCAGTATAGAATATGTCGTGAGATGGATCAGATAAGGTGTGTGTGTGTGTGTGTGTGTGTGTGTGTGTGTGTGTGTGTGTGTGTGTGTGTGTGTGTGTGTGTGTGTGTGTGTTATGGTGTGTTCTAACTATCCTCCTTCCTTCCTCAACTATTAATGGAACGTTAATTGCTTGTTGTCGTGTACTAGAGACTATAATTAGACAAATTTAACCATAACACTAGACTATTATCTATATACCATCTTCATCTAACCTGTCACCCTCCCCCCTCCTCCCAGGCGCTGCAGCAGGAAGACCAGACGTGTTCGAAGTGTACCTTTGGGATACAGTCCGTGGAGGTTAAGGACGCAGATAGGTTTGAACTGTTGGACGTGGCTGATTGGCGACCTCTGACGGGCCTCACGATACACGACGACCTCTTCCCTCATGTCACTGGAGGTTTCAGAGGCCGCACCATCGCTGTCACTTCTGTAGACGTGAGTGTTGGTAACCCTCACTGTCACCTCTATGTAAACAGTGCCTATCTTCCCATGTAAACAACAGGTATTTTGAACAGGATAATGAGGGGTATTAGTAATATTTTTCTCTCATTCTTTGACCTCCTGACCTCCTACCCACCTGACCCCCTACCCCACCTGACCTCCCACCCCATCTGACCCCCTACCCCACCTGACCTCCTACCCACCTGACCCCCTCCCACTGACCCCCTACCCACCTGACCTCCTACCCCACCTGACCCCCTACCCCACCTGACCCTCCCACTGACCCCTACCCCACCTGACCTCCTACACCTGACCCCTATCCCACCTGACCTCCTACCCCACCTGACCCCTACCACCTGACCTCCTACCCACCGCCCCCCTGCTACCACTCCACCTACCCACCCCTACCTCTCCCACCTGACCCCCTACCCCACCTGACCCCCTACCCACCTGACCTCCTACCCACCTGACCCCCTACCTCACCTGACCTCCTACCCACCTGACCCCTACCCACCTGACCCCCTACCCCACCTGACCCCCTACCCCACCTGACCTCCTACCCCACCTGACCTCCCTACCCCACCTGACCCCCTACCCCACCTGACCCCTACCCACTGACCCCTACCCCACCTGACCCCTACCCCACCTGACCTCCTACCCACCTGACCTCCTGACCATGGCCTCCACAGTACCCACCGTGGCAGATATTCCTGAAGGACTCGTCAGGAGCTGTGGTAGGATACGAAGGACTCATGTTTGAGGTACTCAACGAACTGGCCTCCAAGCTCAACTTCTCGTGAGTAACCTGTTTTGTTTACATCTTGTCTTTGTTTACATCTCTTTATTCACACCCTTTTTCTTTACATCTTCTCATTGTTTACACTGTTTGTATAAGAACTATCGTGGTGTTTACTCCTCAATGTATGATATATTTGTGTGTGTGAGAGAAGAGCGAGGTAAAAGTTATGATTTCACTACTCTATAGTGTGTGTGTGTGTGTGTGTGTTATGATCACTACTTCAAGGTGTGTGTGTGTGTGTGTCATGATCATCACCATGTGAGAGAGAGTGTCAGATCACTACTTAAGGTGTGTGTGTGTGTGTCATGATCACTACTCTAAGGTGTGTGTGTGTGTGTGTGCCATGATCACTACTCTAAGGTGTGTGTAAAGATCACTTCACTTGGCAGTGTGTGTGTGTGCCAAGATCACTACCTAAGGTGTGTGTGTCATGACTACTCTATGTGTGCCAGTGATCACTACTCTAAGGTGTGTGTGTGTGTGTCATGATCACTACTCAAGGTGTGTGTGTGTGTGTGTGTGCCTCTGGGCACTCACCACTCTATGTGTGTGTGTGTGTCATGATCACTACTCTAAGGTGTGTGTGTGTGTGTGTGCCATGATCACTACTCTACAGGTGGTGTGTGTGTGTCATGATCACTACTCTAAGGTGTGTGTGTGTCATGATCACTACTCTAAGGTGTGTGTGTGTGCCATGACTACTACTTCCAAGGTGTGTGTGTGTCATGATCACTCTATAGTGTGTGTGTGTGTGTGTCATGATCACTACTCTAAGGTGTGTGTGTGTGTCATGATCACTACCTAAGGTGTGTGTGTGTGTCATGATCATCACTCTACAGGTGTGTGTCATGATCACTACCTAAGGTGTGTGTGTGTGTCATGATCACTACTCTAAGGTGTGTGTGTGTGTGTCATGATCACTACTCTACGGGTGTGTGTGTGTGTGTGTGTCATGATCACTACTTAAGGTGTGTGTGTGTGTGTCATGATCAATACTCTAAGGTGTGTGTGTGTGTGTCATGATCACTCACTTAAGGTGTGCAAAAACATGATCACTACCTAAGGTGTGTGTGTGTGCCATGATCACTACTCTAAGGTGTGTGTGTGTCATGATCACTACTCAAGGTGTGTGTGTGTGTCATGATCACTACTCTAAGGTGTGTGTGTACAAGATCACCACTCTAAGGTGTGTGTGTGTGTCATGATCACTACCTAAGGTGTGTGTGTGTGTACAAGTGATCACTCACCTAAGGTGTGTGTGTGTGTGCCATGACCACTACTCTACAGGTGTGTGTGTGTGTCATGACTAATACCTAAGGTGTGTGTGTGTGCCAAGGATCACTTTCACTTCCATGTGTGTGTGTCATGATCACTACTCTAAGGTGTGTGTGTGTGTGTGTGTGTGCCATGATCATCACAGTGTGTGTGTGTGTCATGATCACCACCTACAGTGTGTCATGATCACTACTCTAAGGTGTGTGTGTGTCATGATCACTACTCCAAGGTGTGTGTGTGTGTGGTCATGATCACTACCTAAGGTGTGTGTGGTGTGCCATGATCACTACTCTATAGGTGTGTGTGCCATGATCACTACTCTAAGGTGTGTGTGTGTGTGTCATGATCATCACTCTAAGGTGTGTGTGTGTGTGTGTGTGTGCCATGATCACTACTCTAAGGTGTGTGGTGGGTGTGTGTGTGTCATGATCACTACTCTAAGGTGTGTGTGTGTCATGATCACTACCTAAGGTGTGTGTGTGTGTGTGTCAAGATCACCACTCTAAGGTGTGTGTGTGTCATGATCACTAATTTATGTGTGTGTGTGTGTCATGATCACTACCTAAGGTGTGTGTGTGTGTGTGTGTCATGATCACTACTCTACAGGTGTGTGTGTCATGATCACTACTCTAAGGTGTGTGTGTGTCATGATCACTACTCTAAGGTGTGTGTGTAAAAGTCATGATCACTACTCCAAGGTGTGTGTGTGTGTCATGATCACTACTTAGCAGTGTGTGTGTGTGTCATGATCACTACTCTAAGGTGTGTGTGTGTGTCATGATCACTACCTACAGGTGTGTGTGTCATGATCACTACTCAAGGTGTGTGTGTGTGTCATGATCACTACTCTAAGGTGTGTGTGTGTGCCAGATCACTACTCAAGGTGTGTGTGTGTGTGTGTGTGTCATGATCACTACTCTAAGGTGTGTGTGTGTACATGATCATCACTTACAGTGTGTGTGTGTGTGTCATAGTCACTACTCTAAGGTGTGTGTGTGTGTGTGTCATGATCACTATAAGGTGTGTGTGTGTCATGATCACTACTCTAAGGTGTGTGTGTGTCATGATCACTACTCTAAGGTGTGTGTGTGTGTGTCATGATCACTACTCTAAGGTGTGTGTGTGTGTGTCATGGTCACTACTCTAAGGTGTGTGTGTGTGTCATGATCACTACTCTAAGGTGTGTGTGTGTGTGTGTGCATGATCCTACTCTAAGGTGTGTGTGTGTGTCATGATCACTACTCTAGGTGTGTGTGTGTGTGTGTCATGATCACTACTCTAAGGTGTGTGTGTGTGTGTCATGATCCTCTCAAAGGTGTGTGTGTGTGTCATGATACTACTCTAAGGTGTGTGTGTGTGTGTGTGTCATGATCACTACTCTAAGGTGTGTGTGTGTGTGTGTCATGATCACTACTCTAAGGTGTGTGTGTGTGTCATGATCACTACTCTAAGGTGTGTGTGTGTGTCATGATCACTACTCTAAGGTGTGTGTGTGTGTCATGATCACTACTCTAAGGTGTGTGTGTGTGTGTCATGATCACTACTCTAAGGTGTGTGTGTGTGTGTGTGTGCATGATCACTTCTCTAAGGTGTGTGTGTGTGTCATGATCACTACTCTAAGGTGTGTGTGTGTGTGTGTGTCATGATCACTACTCAGGTGTGTGTGTGTGTCATGATCACTACTCTAAGGTGTGTGTGTGTGTCATGATCACTACTCTAAGGTGTGTGTGTGTCATGATCACTACTCTAAGGTGTGTGTGTGTGTCATGATCATACTCTAAGTGTGTGTGTGTGTGTGTGTCATGATCACTACTCTAAGGTGTGTGTGTGTGTGTGTGTGTGTCTGATCACTACTCAGAGTGTGTGTGTGTGTGTCGCAGTCACTACTCTTAAGGTGTGTGTGTGTGTGTGTGTGAGTCACTACTCTAAGGTGTGTGTGTGTGTGTTGCAGTCACTTCTCTAAGGTGTGTGTGTGTGTGTGTGTCATGATCACTACTCTAGGTGTGTGTGTGTGTGTGTGTCATGATCACTATAAGGGTGTGTGTGTGTGTCATGATCACTCTCTAGGTGTGTGTGTGTGTCATGATCACTACTCTAAGGTGTGTGTGTGTGTCATGATCACTGCTCTAGGTGTGTGTGTGTGTGTGTGTCATGATCACTATCAAGGTGTGTGTGTGTCATGATCACTACTCTAAGGTGTGTGTGTGTGTGTCATGATCACTACTCTAAGGTGTGTGTGTGTGTGTGTGTGTGTGTCATGATCACTACTCTAAGGTGTGTGTGTGTGTGTCATGATCACTACTCTAAGGTGTGTGTGTGTGTGTGTGTCATGATCACTACTCTAAAGGTGTGTGTGTGTGTGTGTCATGATCACTACTCTAGGGTGTGTGTGTGTGTGTCATGATCACTACTCTAAGTGTGTGTGTGTGTGTGTGTGTCATGATCACTACTCTAAGGTGTGTGTGTGTGTCATGATGATCACTACTCTAAGGTGTGTGTGTGTGTCATGATCACTACTCTAAGGTGTGTGTGTGTGTGTCATGATCACTACTCTGGTGTGTGTGTGTGTCATGATCACTACTCTAAGGTGTGTGTGTGTGTCATGATCACTATAAGGTGTGTGTGTGTGTCATGATCACTACTCTAAGGTGTGTGTGTGTCATGATCACTACTCTAAGGTGTGTGTGTGTGTCATGATCACTTCTCTAAGGTGTGTGTGTGTGTGTCATGATCACTACTCTAAGGTGTGTGTGTCATGATCACTACTCTAAGGTGTGTGTGTGTGTGTGTCATGATCACTCCTCTAAGGTGTGTGTGTGTCATGATCACTACTCTAAGGTGTGTGTGTGTGTGTCATGATCACTACTCTAAGGTGTGTGTGTGTGTCATGATCACTACTCTAAGGTGTGTGTGTGTGTGTCATGATCACTACTCTAAGGTGTGTGTGTGTGTGTGTGTCACAGTCACTACTCTAAGGTGTGTGTGTGTGTCCAGTCACTACTCTAAGTGTGTGTGTGTGTGTCATGATCACTACTCTAAGGTGTGTGTGTGTGTGTGTGTGTCATGATCACTACTCTAAGGTGTGTGTGTGTGTGTGTGTCATGATCACTACTCTAAGGTGTGTGTGTGTGTCATAGTCACTACTCTAAGGTGTGTGTGTGTGTGCATGATCACTACTCTAAGGTGTGTGTGTGTGTGTCATGATCACTACTCTAAGGTGTGTGTGTGTGTCATGATCACTACTCTAAGGTGTGTGTGTGTGTGTGTCGTCACTACTCTAGGTGTGTGTGTGTGTCATGATCACTACTCTAAGGTGTGTGTGTGTGTGTGTGTCATGATCACTACTCTAGGTGTGTGTGTGTGTGTGTGTCATGATCACTACTCTAAGGTGTGTGTGTGTGTCATGATCACTACTCTAAGGTGTGTGTGTGTGTGTCATGATCTACTCTAAGGTGTGTGTGTGTCATGATCACTACTCTAAGGTGTGTGTGTGTGTGTGTTCATGATCACTACTCTAGGTGTGTGTGTGTGTGTCATGATCACTACTCTAAGGTGTGTGTGTGTGTGTGTGTCATGATCACTACTCTAAGGTGTGTGTGTGTGTCATGATCACTACTCTAAGGTGTGTGTGTGTGTGTGTGTCATGATCACTACTCTAAGGTGTGTGTGTGTGTGTGTGCATGATCACTACTCTAAGGTGTGTGTGTGTGTTGGCATGATCACTACTCTAAGGTGTGTGTGTGTGTTCATGATCCTCTCTAAGGTGTGTGTGTGTGTGTCCTGATCCCTCTAAGGTGTGTGTGTGTGTGTGTGTCATGATCACTACTCTAAGGTGTGTGTGTGTCATGATCACTACTCTAAGGTGTGTGTGTGTGTCATGATCCTACTCTAAGGTGTGTGTGTGTGTGTGTGTCATGATCACTACTCTAAGGTGTGTGTGTGTGTGTGTGTCATGATCACTACTCTAAGGTGTGTGTGTGTGTGTGTGTCATGATCACTACTCTAAGGTGTGTGTGTGTGTGTGTCATGATCACTACTCTAGTGTGTGTGTGTGTGTCGCAGTCACTCTCTAAGGTGTGTGTGTGTCATGATCACTATGTGTGTGTGTGTGTCATGATCACTACTCTAAGGTGTGTGTGTGTGTCATGATCACTACTCTAGGTGTGTGTGTGTGTGTGTGTCATGATCACTACTCCAAGGTGTGTGTGTGTGTCATGATCACTACTCTAAGGTGTGTGTGTGCATGATCACTACTCTAAGGTGTGTGTGTGTGTCATGATCACTACTCTAAGGTGTGTGTGTGTGTCATGATCCCTCTAAGGTGTGTGTGTGTGTGTCATGATTACTACTCTAGGTGTGTGTGTGTCTGATCACTCTCTAGGTGTGTGTGTGTGTGTCATGATCACTACTCTAAGGTGTGTGTGTGTCATGATCACTACTCTAAGGTGTGTGTGTGTGTGTGTGTCATGATCACTACTCTAGGTGTGTGTGTGTGTGTGTGTGTGATCACTCTCTAAGGTGTGTGTGTGTGTCATAATCACTACTCTAAGGTGTGTGTGTGTGTCATGATCACTACTCTAAGGTGTGTGTGTGTGCATGATCACTACTCTAAGGTGTGTGTGTGTGTGTCATGATCACTACTCTAAGGTGTGTGTGTGTGTGTGTGTCATGATCACTACTCTAAGATGTGTGTGTGTGTCATGATCACTTTCTCTAAGGTGTGTGTGTGTCATGATCACTACTCTAAGGTGTGTGTGTGTGTGTCATGATCACTACTCTAAGGTGTGTGTGTGTCATGATCACTACTCTAAGATGTGTGTGTGTGTCATGATCACTACTCTAAGGTGTGTGTGTGTCATGATCACTACTCTAGGTGTGTGTGTGTGTGTCATGATCACTACTCTAAGGTGTGTGTGTGTCATGTCACTACTCTAGGTGTGTGTGTGTGTGTGTGTCATCACTCTCTAAGGTGTGTGTGTGTGTCATGATCACTACTCTAAGTGTGTGTGTGTGTGTGTGTCATGATCACTACTCTAGGTGTGTGTGTGTGTGTCATGATCACTACTCTAAGGTGTGTGTGTGTGTGTGTGTCATGATCACTACTCTAAGGTGTGTGTGTGTGTGTCATGATCACTACTCAAGGTGTGTGTGTGTGTGTGTGTCATGATCACTACTCTAAGGTGTGTGTGTGTGTCATGATCACTACTCTAAGGTGTGTGTGTGTGTGTATGATCTTAGGTGTGTGTGTCATGATCACTACTCTAAGTGTGTGTGTGTGTCATGATCACTACTCTAAGGTGTGTGTGTGTGTCATGATCACTACTCTGAGTGTGTGTGTGTGTCATGATCACTACTCTAAGGTGTGTGTGTGTGTGTCATGATCACTACTCCTAGGTGTGTGTGTGTGTGTGTCATGATCACTACTCTAAGGTGTGTGTGTGTGTGTGTCATGATCACTACTCTAGGTGTGTGTGTGTGTGTCATGATCCTCTCTCTAAGGTGTGTGTGTGTGTCATGATCACTACTCTAAGGTGTGTGTGTGTGTCATGATCTTCTCTAAGGTGTGTGTGTGTGTCATGATCACTACTCTAAGGTGTGTGTGTGTGTCATGATCACTACTCTAAGGTGTGTGTGTGTGTGTCATGATCACTATCAGTGTGTGTGTGTGTGTGTCATGATCACTAGGTGTGTTGTTCTCTAAGGTGTGTGTGTGTGTGAGTCACTACTCTAAGGTGTGTGTGTGTGTCATGATCACTACTCTAAGTGTGTGTGTGTGTGTGTGTCATGATCACTACTCTAAGGTGTGTGTGTGTGTGTCATGCACTACTTAGGTGTGTGTGTGTCATGATCACTACTCTAGGTGTGTGTGTGTGTCATGATCACTACTCTAAGGTGTGTGTGTGTGTCATGATCACTACTCTAGGTGTGTGTGTGTGTCATGATCACTACTCTAAGGTGTGTGTGTGTGTCATGATCACTACTCTAAGGTGTGTGTGTGTGTGTCATGATCACTACTCTAAAGTGTTTGTGTGTGTGTCATGATCACTACTCTAAGGTGTGTGTGTGTGTGTCATGATCACTACTCTAAGGTGTGTGTGTGTGTGTCTCTCTAAGGTGTGTGTGTGTGTCATGATCACTACTCTAGGTGTGTGTGTGTGTGTGTGTCATGATCACTACTCTAGGTGTGTGTGTGTGTGCGTCACTACTAAGGTGTGTGTGTGTGTTCTGTGTGTGTGTGTTGATCACTACTCTAGAGTGTGTGTGTGTGTCATGATCACTACTCTAGGTGTGTGTGTGTGTGTCATGATCACTACTCTAAGGTGTGTGTGTGTGTCATGATCACTACTCTAAGGTGTGTGTGTGTGTCATGATCACTCTCTAAGGTGTGTGTGTGTGTGTGTGTCATGATCACTACTCTAAGGTGTGTGTGTGTGTCATGATCACTACTCTAAGGTGTGTGTGTGTGTCATGATCCTACTCTATGTGTGTGTGTGTGTCATGATCACTACTCTAAGGTGTGTGTGTGTGTGTGTGTGTCATGATCACTACTCTAAGGTGTGTGTGTACTACTAGGTGTGTGTGTGTGTCATGATCACTACTCTAAGGTGTGTGTGTGTGTCATGATCACTACTCTAAGGTGTGTGTGTGTGTGTGTGTCATGATCACTACTCTAGGTGTGTGTGTGTGTCATGATCACTACTCTAAGGTGTGTGTGTGTCGTCACTCTTGTGTGTGTGTGTGTCATGATCACTACTCTAAGGTGTGTGTGTTTTTGTGTGTGTGTCATGATCTGCTACTCTAAGGTAATGATATTGACCAGTAGTAGTGTCATGAATCCCTTTCTCTAGGAATATTGATATTGATATTGTGTGTTAGTCATGATCACTACTTCTAAAGGTGTGTGTGTGTGTGTCATGATCCTTTCTCTAAGATATTATTATTGTGTGTGTCATGATCCTCTAAAAGGATGTGTGTGTGTGTGTGTGTCACTGATCACTACTCCTAGAGTGTGTGTGTGTGTGTGTGTGCTGATCCTTTCTCTAAGGTGTGTGTGTGTGTGTGTGGAATACTTTTCTCTAAGAACATGTGTGTGTCATGATCACTACTCTAAGGTGTGTGTGTGTGTCATGATCACTACTCTAAGATGATATTGTGTGTCGCGTGCTTTCTCTAAGGTGTGTGTGTGTGTGTGTGATCACTACTCTAAGAATGTGTGTGTGTGTGTGTCATGATCACTACTCTAGGGTGTGTGATTGTGTGCGTTACTGCTAAGGTGTTATTATTGTGTGTGTGTGTCATGATCACTACTCTAAAAGGTGTGTGTGTGTGTGTGTGTCATAGTCACTACTCTAAGGTATGTGTGTGTGTGTCGCTGATCACTGCTCTAAGGTGTGTGTGTGTGTCATAGTCACTACTCTAAGAGTGTGTGTGTGTCTTGATCCCACTGCTCTAAAGGTGTGTGTGTGTGTAGTCACTTTTTCTAAGGTATTGTGTGTGTGTGTGATCACTACTCTAAGGTGTGTGTGTGTGTGTGTGTCATGTCACCTCTGGAGTATTGTGTGTGTGTCATGATCACTGCTCTGGGTGTGTGTGTGTGTCTTGATCACTACTCTAAGAATGTGTGTGTGTGTGTCATGATCCACTACTCTAAGGTGTGTGTGTGTGTGTCATGATCACTACTCTAAGATAATGATGTGTGTGTGTCATGATCACTGCTCTAAGGTGTGTGTGTGTGTGTGTGTCTTGATCACTACTCTAAGAATGTGTGTGTGTGTGTGTCATGATCCACTACTCTAAGGTGTGTGTGTGTGTGTGTCGCAGTCACTACTCTAGGTGTGTGTGTGTGTGTCATGTGTGTCTCATGATCCTTTCTCTAAGGTGTGTGTGTGTGTGTGTGTGTGTGATCCCTTTCTCTAAGAGTGTGTGTATGTCATGATCTTTCTCTAAGGTGTGTGTGTGTGTGTCATGATCCACTACTCTAAGATATTGTGTGTGTCATGATCACTACTCTAAAGGTGTGTGTGTGTGTCATGATCACTACTCTAAGGTAGTGTGTGTGTGTCATGATCACTACTTTCTAAGGTGTGTGTGTGTCATGATGCTTACTCTAAGATGATATTATTGTGTGTGTGTGTGTCATGATCACTACTCTAAGGTGTGTGTGTGTGTGTGTGTCATGATCACTACTCTAAGGTGTGTGTGTGTGTAGTCACTACTCTGGGTGTGTGTGTGTGTCATGATCACTACTCCTAAGGTGTGTGTGTCATAGTCACTACTCTAAGGTGTGTGTGTGTGTGTGTGTCATGATCACTCTCTAAGAGTGTGTGTGTGTGTGTCATGATCACTACTCCTAAGGTGTGTGTGTGTGTGTGTGTCATGATGCTACTCTAAGTGTGTGTGTGTGTGTGTGTGTCATGATCACTACTCTAAGGTGTGTGTGTGTGTGTGTGTCATGATCACTACTCTAAAATTAATGTGTGTGTGTGTATGTGATCACTACTACAAGGTGTGTGTGATTATTATTGTGTGTCATGATCACTTTCTCCTAAGAATATTATTGTGTGTATGATCCCACTACTCTAAAAGGTGTGTGTGTGTGTCTGATCACTACTAAAATTGGCTTGTGTGTGTGTCACCAGTCACTACTCTAAGGTGTGTGTGTGTGTCATAATTCACTTTCTCAGAATGTGTGTGTGTGTGTTCACTACTCTAAGGTGTGTGTGTGTGTGTCATGATCACTACTCCTAAGAATATTGACAATGTGTGTCATGATCACTACTCTAAGGTGTGTGTGTGTGTGTCTGTAGTCACTACTCTAAGAATGTGTGTGTGTGTGTGTGTCATGATCCACTTTACTCTAAGGTGTGTGTGTGTGTGTGTGTGTAGTCACTACTCTAAGAATGTGTGTGTGTGTGTGTGTCATGATCACTACTCTAAGGTGTGTGTGTGTGTCATGATGCTGCAAATTGATATTGTGTGTGTGTCATGATACTTACTCTAAGGTGTGTGTGTGTGTGTCATGATCACTACTCTAAGGTGTGTGTGTGTCATGATCACTACTCCTAAGGTGGTGTGTGTGTTTCAGGTACGTGGTAAGGACGCCGGCGGGAGGTGGGGTGATGGATAAGAACGGTAACTGGAACGGCATGGTGAAGATGATACAAGATAGGGAGGTAGGTACCACGCACGACACACACACGCACACACACATACACACGCACACATACACACACACACACACACACGCACACACACACCACACACACACACACACACACACACGCGCACACACACACACACACACACACACACACACGCACACACACACACGCACGCGCACACGCACGCACACACACGCACATACGCACACACGCACACACGCACGCGCACACACACACACACACACACACGCACACACGCACACACGCGCACACACACACACACACACGCACACACACACACACACGCACACCGCACCACGCCACACACACACACACACACGACCGCACACACACACGCACCCACACACACCACACACACACACACACACACGCACACACACACACACACGCACACACACACACACACACACACACACACACACACACACACACACACACACACACACACACACACACACGCACACACACACACACACACACACACACACACACACACACACGACACACACACACACACAGCACACACACACACACACACACACACACACACACACACACACACCACACACACACACACACACACACCACACACACACACACACACACACACACACACACACTCTCTTGTGATCTATATTTACGATGTCCTTACCTCTAGTACGACCCTTTGTCCTATACGTGGCTTACGGACTTTACCCAACCCAGTCAGGTCACCCAGTCAGGTCACCCAGTCAGGTCACCCAGTAAGGTCACCCAGACAGGTAACCCAGTAAGGTCACCCAGTAAGGTTACCCAGTAAGGTCACCCAGTATATCACCTAGTAAGGTCACGTATACCTGAACTGCCTTGGGGTAACCAGATCAACCAATCACAGTCCAGGACCAGATGGATGACGTGACTCCTGACGTCACTATATTTAGGATTACGGAAAGTCGGGATTAGTCAGTCAGGTGTTGGATTAGTAAAGTGTAATATATGTAGTAAAAAACCTAACCTAACCTAACTAACCTCTTATCTTGACCGTGTGTGTGTGTGTGTGTGTGTGTCTCAGGTCCTGCTGGGGGTGGCGGCGTTCACGGTGTCGGACAAGAGGATGATGGTTGTTAACTTCACCACCACCATCGACCGTCAACCTTACACCTTCTTGATCGCTCGCCCACAGGAGCTCTCCAGGGTTGTGCTATTCATGGAACCTTTCGCCAACGATGTAAGTTAATAATGTACTTTACTTCCTTTTTTTTTCCTTACCTCTCCTCTCTCCTCCTTGTATGCCTTCTTTTCCTCTCCCTCCCTCTCTCTAACCACCCTCTTCTCTTTAATTTCACCCTAACTAACCACACTCACTATAAGTTCAGGAATACAATCCAAACCCTTGACACAACTGACCTGATAGAGTTCCGATCCCTTGAACAACAATATGTGGGTTTGTGATCTTCTTTTGTTTTAGTTGTCCTCTGTTGTGTTTATTGTTGATCGTTTGTCTTTTGTTTTATTGTTTTCTCTTTTGTTAGTATTCTTGTGTTTTATTGTGGTGTTTTTGGAGGTTATGTCGTTGTTAATGGGATTTATTTTTTGTTTTTATGTTTGTGAGTTTTTGAGTATTTTTTTTATGCTCACTCAGTAGCCGAGATAACTAAAATACGCTAAATAAAAGGTTTTGATATTCCCAACAGTTTTCAAGCGCTTCAATAACCACTAAAATACTTAATAATACCCAGATGAAAATACAGAAGACTCACGGAAGTTTTAAAACCAACAAATCTCTTTTTTTCTTGATTACTATTATTGTATTTAGTGTTTGGTTACGTTAGCCTGGCGCGGCGCTCACCACACCCCACGACACTGATATAGCGTGACACACTTTGCTGGCCGGGGGTCAGCAAAGGCTTCAGTAAACAGCATTATGTAAATATTCACCTACCTCATCTACCCGTTGCTGTGATCACTGTTGTATATAACGGCATCAAACATTTACTACCAGCGCTTGACACAGTGATTGGCATACATGGATCTGTTTAAACGCTCGTGTGCTTAAGATTATTATTTCATATCAGGTGATGAGGTACTGAGCTTAGTCCCTCGAGAGAGTGTTTATACGCTCACTAGGGGGCCGTGGTAACTGGGATAACGCTCACCAGGGCCGTGGTAACTGGGATAACGCTCACTCAGGGGCCGTAATGACTAGAATAACGCTCACCAGGGGCCGTAATAGCTAGGATACGCTCACTCAGGGGCCGTAATAGCTAGAATACGCTCACCAGGGCCATAATACCTAGAATACGCTCACCAGGGGCCGTAATAACTAGAATAACGCTCACTCAGGGGCCGTAATAGCTAGAATACGCTCACTCAGGGGCCGTAATACCTAGAATAACGCTCACTCAGGGGACTCACCTGTGTCCGTTCCTCTCCCAAACAGACCTGGATCCTCATCGCCATCACAGTCCTCATCATGGGTCCTATCCTGTTCCTCATCAACCGTAACTCTCCTATTACGACCTCTATGATGGCAAGGGACTCTTCAAACTCCAGAACTGTTCCTGGTATGTCTTCGGCGCCATCCTCCAGCAGGGTGAGTTCTTTCTTCAGGTGTTTGTGCTGATAGTGTCTCTGTGTGTATGTTTATTAGTTCATATTAGAAGATAAAAGGATTAGTGTTGGGAGTTTGTTTGTTTGTCTGTGTTTGTTTGTATGGTAATTCTGTAACTAACAATGTTTTATTTGTCTTATTTACTTTTTTTTTTTAATCTTATCCACTCCTCCTCCTGTTCTTCTCCTGTTTCTCTCTTCCTCCTGCTCCCCCTATTACTCCTCCTTCCCCCTTTCTCCTCTTCCCTTTCTCATCTTCCTCTCGTCCTCCTCCCTTTCCTCCTCCTCCTCCTCCTCCTCCTCCCTCCTCTTCCTCACACCACGACCACCAGGAGGCACCAAGCTCCCTCTCAGCAACTCAGGAAGACTCGTGGTGGGTTTCTGGTGGATCTTCGTCCTGATTGTGGTGACGACATACTCCGGGAACCTAGTGGCTTTCCCCTAACCTTCCCCAAGATCGAGAACGCCGTCAGTAGTCTCGATGACCTACTGAAGGCGCGGGATTCCATGACCTGGGGTTATGTTGGAGGCACCATCCTCGAAAACTACTTCGAGGTGAGAAATTGGCTGGTTTGTTGTTGTATGTAAGTCTTTTGTTGATGTTTGGATGTTGATAGAGACCTGCACTGATGTTTGGATGTTGAGATACATTATATATCTGTGTCTATGTGTGTGTGTGTGTGTGTGTGTCTATGTGTTCGTTCGTGTGTGTGTGTGAGATAAATATGACAACACGTAATAAACACTGAGTATTACGTCCGTGTGTCTGTCTCTCTTACGTCAGTCAGAGCACCGTCTCTCTCTATATATTTATAAGGGAGGAATGTATCTTAAGGCAGGTAAGGATCTACAGGTGAGGAATACAGGTAAGGCTCTACAGGTGAGGTACTACAGGTAAGGCTCTACAGGTGAGTTGCTATAGGTAAGGATCTACAGGTGAGGTACTACAGGTAAGGATCTACAGGTGAGGTACTGTGTAAGGCTCTACAGGTGAGGTACTACAGGTAAGGCTCTACAGGTGAGGTACTACAGGTAAGGCTCTACAGGTGAGCTATAGAAAGATTCACAGGTGAGGTACTACAGGTAAGGATCTACAGGTGAGGTATCACAGGTAAGGCTCTACAGGTGAGTGTACTACAGGTAAGGCCTCACAGGTGAGTTGCTATAGGTAAGGATCTACAGGTAAGAGTTACGACTTTTCTGTGGCTATCTTTATGTTGTTTATAGACGAGATTCTACAGGTAAGGTTCTACAGGTGAGGCGCTAGCAGGTATGTTCTGCAGGTGAGGTTCTACGGTGAGGTTCACAGGTGAGGTTCTGCAGGTGAGGTTCTACAGGTGAGGTTCTACAGGTGAGGTTCTACAGGTAAGGCTCTACAGGTAAAGTTCTACAGGTGAGGTGCTGTAGCCATCCTTGTGTTTATCGACCTTGTATATGTTATCCTCTCTGCCTCGTGTTTCCCGTGACAGCTTCTACCTTAAGCCATCAATTACTGGACCATAATGTAACCTTTTGCCTCTCTTTCTTCTTTCTTTCTTTCTTTCTTTTCTTTTACTCTCTCTCCCTTCGTCCCTCTTTATCCATTTCTTCTCCCTTCCTCCCTCTTTCTCCCTTTCTTCCCTCTTCTCCCTTCCTCCCTCTTTTCTCCCTTTCTTCTCCTTCCTTTTCTCCCTTTCTTCTCCCTTCCTCCTTCTCCTCCTCTTCCTTTTCTCCCTTCCTCCCTCTTTCTCCCTTTCTTCTCCTTCCTCCCCTTTCTCCCTTCCTCCCTTTTTATCCCTTTCTTCTCCCTTTCCTCCCTCTTTCTCCCTTCCTCCCTCTTTCTCCCTTCCTCCTTCCTCCTCTTTATCCATTTCTTCTCCTTCCTCCCTCTTTTCTCCCTTTTCTCCCTTCCTCCCTCTTCTCCCTTTCTTCTCCCTTCCTCCTCTTTCTCCCTTTCTTCTCCCTTCCTCCCTCTTTCTCCATTTCTTCCTTCCTCCCTTATCCCTTTCTTCTCCTTCCTTTATCCTTTCTTCCTTCCTCCCTCTTTCTCCTCTTTCTCCCTTCCTCCTCTCTTTCTCCTTCTTTCTCCTGTCCTCCCTCTTTCTCCATTTCTCCTCTCCCTTTTTATCCTTTCTTCTCCCTTCCTCCTCTTTATCCTTTCTTCTCCCTTCCTCCTCTTTCTCCCTTTCTTCCCTTCTCCTCTCTTTATCCTCTTCCTTTCCTCCTCTTTTCCCTTTCTCCTTCCTCTCTCTTTCTCCCTTTCTTTCTCCCTTCCTCCCTTTCTTTCTCCCTTCCTCCCTCTTTCTCCCTTTCTTTCCTTCCTCTTCTTTTCTCCCTTTTCCTTCCTCCATTTCTTCTCCCTTCCTCCCTCTTCCTCCATTTCTTCTCCCTTCCTCCCTCTTTATCCCTTTCTTCTCCCTTCCTCCCTCTTTCTCCCTTTCTTCTCCCTTCCTCCCTCTTTTATCCCTTTCTTCCTTCCTCCCTCTTTCTCCCTTCTTCTCCCTTCCTCCTCTTTTATCCTTCTTCTCCTTCCTCCCTCTTTCTCCCTTTCTTCTCCCTTCCTCCTCTTTCTCCCTTTCTTCTCCCTTCCTCCATTTCTTCTCCCTTCCTCCCTCTTTTCCTCCATTTTTCCTTCCTCCCTTTTTCTCCCTTTTCTTCTCCCTTCCTCCCTCTTTCTCGGCCTCTCGTCCGAAGTCATAACAAGGCTCGAACTCACTTTCAAGGTATCAGAAATCACCATCACTTGTTGCCACTCGTCGATTTCAATTGATTACGACGACAAACTACACTAACACCAGTCTATAACGAGGATATATGAGCGTAATTTACATCGACATCTCCACTAGGCAACCTGGATATAAGACTCAGCCTGTCACACCTCATAAATTTCACATGTAAATAAATCCGGTTCATGAAACAGTGATCACTATTACACAGGCAATCGTATTTTTTTCTTTGTGTGTGTGTGTGTGTGTGTGTGTGTGTGTGTGTGTGTGTGTGTGTGTGTGTGTGTGTGTGTGTGTGTGTGTGTGTGTGTGTGTGTGTGCGTGTGTGTGTGTGTGTGTGTGTGTGTGTGTACTGGTATTTATGATGAACGTCACCTCCTCCTCTTCCCTTCACCCCCTTTACCCTTACTTCTTCTCCTCCTAATCCGTCACCTTCTCTCCTCCCTTTCCTACCCTCCTCCTTTCTTCCTCACTTCTCACCTCCTCTCCCTCACCTCCCTCACCTCCTCTCCCCTCACCTCCTCTCCCTCACCCCCCCGCCTCCTCTCCCTCACCCTCTCCCCACCTCCTCTCCCCCACCTCCTCTCCCCCCACCTCCCTCCCTCACCTCCTCTCCCCACCTCCCTCCCCACCTCCCTCTCCCTCACCCCTTCATGAAACTTTGATTTATTTTTATTTACATACTTGACAAAACTACATTCTTCTTGCAGCATTCCCCCCCACCCCTCGCCACCTGTCACCACCTGTCTGACATCTCCCTCACCACCTGTCTCTATCCTCCTCACCACCTGTCACCACCTGTCTGACATCTCTCCCCTCACCACCTGTCTGACATCTCTCCCCCTCACCACCTGTCTGACATCTCTCCCCTCACCACCACTGTCTGACATCTCCCTCACCACCTGTCTGTCTCCCTACCTTGTCTCTATCCCTCCTCACCACCTGTCACCACCTGTCTGACATCTCTCCCCTCACCACTTGTCTCTATCCCTCCCCTCACCACCTGTCACCACCTGTCTGACATCTCTCCCTCACCACTTGTCTCTATCCTCCCCTCACCACCTGTCACCACCTGTCTGACATCTCCCTCACCACATGTCTCTATCCTCCCCTCACCACCTGTCACCACCTGTCTGTCATCTCTCCCTCACCACCTGTCTCTATCCCTCCCCTCACCACCTGTCACCACCTGTCTGACATCTTCCCCTCACCACTTGTCTCTATCCCTCCCTCACCACCTGTCACCACCTGTCTGACATCTCCCTCTCACCACCTGTCTCTATCCCTCCCCTCACCACCTGTCACCACCTGTCTGACATCTCCCCCACCACTTGTCTCTATCCCTCGCCCTCACCACCTGTCACCACCATCTGACATCTCTCCCCTCACCACCTGTCTCTATCCCTCCCCTCACCACCTGTCACCACCTGTCTGACATCTCTCCCCTCACCACCTGTCTCTATCCTCCCCTCACCACCTGTCACCACCTGTCTGACATCTCTCCCTCACCACTTGTCTCTATCCCTCCCCTCACCTATCACCACCTGTCTGACATCTCTCCCCTCACCACCTGTCTCCTATCCCTCCCTCACCACCTGTCACCACCTGTCTGACATCTCTCCCTCACCACTTGTCTCTATCCCTCCTCTCACCACCTGTCACCACCTGTCTGACATTTCTCTCCCTCACCACCTGTCTCTACTCTCTCCTTGACCATCTGTCTCTACTTTCTCCCTCACCATCTGTCTCTCACTCTCCCTTCACCACCTGTCTCTCACTCTCTCCCTCACCATCTGTCTCTCACTCTCCTTCACCACCTGTCTCTCACTCTCCTTCACCATCTGTCTCTCACTCTCTCCCTTCACCATCTGTCTCACTCTCTCCCTCACCATCTGTCTCTCTCTCTCTCCCTCACCATCTGTCTCTCACTCTCCTTCACCATCTGTCTCTCACTCTCCCTCACCATCTGTCTCTACTCTCTCTCACCACCTGTCTGACATCTCTCTCCCTCACCATCTGTCTCTCACCTCTCCTTCACCATCTGTCTCTCACTCTCTCCTTCACCATCTGTCTCTCATCTCTCACATAGAAGCGCAATAGAGATGTAAAGAGACCAGACTTCCTACCTTACTCTACCTGTACCTGTTGGAGTAATATCTCACCTGGAGTTATAGATCAAATGTGGCTCAAGGACCAGTGTTGTTAGGTAGTCTGTGTGTGGTGGTTATACTCGTGTCGATAGGTGGCAGGTGTCGATAGGAAGGTGTCGATAGGTGGCAGGTGTGATATGTGGTGTCGATGGAGGTGTCGATAGTGCAGGTGTCGATAGGTGGCAGGTGTCGATATGTGTCAGGTGTCGAGGTAGGTGTCACATACACACTTACGTAATCCAATACCTTTATTAATTAAGAAGATGGTGGCAATTTGTAAATAATATGACTTTGTTATATCCATAATAAATCACGTGAGGCTTTATTGTAGTGTGTGTGTGTGTGTGTGTGTGTGTGTGTGTGTGTGTGTGTGTGTGTGTGTGTATGTGTGTGTGTGTGTGTGTGTATGTGTGTGTGTGTGTGTGTGTGAAGACTCCACCGATGACAAGTTTAAAATCCCAAAACCTAAGTGACAAATACTACACGTAATGACAAGGAGGGCCACCCAACCTAACCAGACCTAACCCAACCCAACCTAACCTAACATAACCTACCCTAACCTAACCTAACCAGACCTAACCCAACCCAACCTAACCAGACCTAACCTAACCCAACCTAACCTAACATAACCTACCTAACCTAACCTAACCAGACCTAACCCAACCCAACCTAACCAGACCTAACCTAACCTAACCTAACCTAACATAACCTACCCTAACCTAACCTAACCAGACCTAACTCCAACCCAACCTAACCAGACCTAACCTAACCTAACCTACCCTAACATAACCTACCCTAACCTAACATAACTCACCCTAACCTAACCTAACCTAACCAGACCTAACTCCAACCCAACCTAACAGACCTAACCTAACCTAACCTAACCTAACATAACCTACCCTAACCTAACCTAACCAGACCTAACCCAACCCAACCTAACCAGACCTAACCTAACCTAACCTAACCTAACATAACCTACCCTAACCTAACCTAACCAGACCTAACCACAACCTAACCAGACCAACCTAACCTAACCTAACCTAACATAACCTACCTAACCTAACATAACCTACCTAACCTAACCCAACCTAACCAGACCTAACCCAACCTAACCAGACCTAACCTCACCCAACCTAACCTAACATAACTCACCCTAACAGATAATGACAAGCGGAGGGGGGGGAGGAGGCACTTAACAGGTCGTCCGAAGGTTGTTAAGTGTGCATAACGGAGTAACAACACGAGTTATCATCATATAATCTACATAACTTTGCTCTACTTTACTTTACGTTACTTTACTTTTCTTTACTTTATGTTATTCTGCTCTACTCTACTTTTTACCCTATTCTATTTTTCCTTCACTACACTACTTTACTTTAATCTCTACTTTACTCTACCTTTTTCTACTCTATTCTACTTTACTGCTTCACTTTATTCTACTACTTTACTTTAACTTCTTCTATTCTACTTTACTGCTTCACTTTATTCTTCTACTTTACTTTATTCTCTACTTTATTCTACTATTTTACTTTACTTTATTCTACTACTTTACTTTATTCTACTTTACTCTACTATCTACTCTACTCTGGTCTACTGTATTTCATCGTAGGAAGTGAAAGTTTACCTCAGTGTTGTAGAAAGTAGTTTAGGTAATGTCGTAAAAGTCATTAAGTGTGTGTATTCATTATTATTCATTTCTCTTCTAAATTTCAGTTGTAATTTATGAGAGAGAGAAAGAGACAGACAGACAGACAGACCGATAGATATAGACCGTGCGTGACAGACAGACAGACCGATAGATATAGACCGTGCGTGACAGACAGACAGACAAGACACACTAATCTACAAACATAAGGTCACGTCTCTGCAGCGTCCTCTCGTTACCATGACAACCCCCACTAGCCCCGCCCCCTCCAGCGTCCTCTCGTTACCATGACAACCCCCACTAGCCCCGCCCCCTCCAGCGTCATCTCGTTACCATGACAACCCTCATTAGTCCCGCCCTCTCCTCCAAAAAATAAATAAATAAAATAAAAACCCCTTTACTTAATAATTATCTACATCTATAATAACAATATATATCATAAAAAATAAATAAATAAAATAACAATGCAAATTATGGTTACATTAATAAGATTATTTTGTGAGCTATTAAATACAATGATGTGGATAAATTTTAGGTTGAAACAGCAAAATGGTATTCTGAACATACGTGGGAGAATTAGGTAAACATTGTCTCTCTGTCTGTGTGTGTGTGTGGGTGTGTGTGTGGGTGTGTATGTGTGTGTGTTATGTATATGTGTGAGTGTTTCATCCGGTTGTCTGGCAGATGGAAGGTCAGGCTGGCAGATGGCACGCAAGAGAACAGTGAAATGGCAGCATCATTTATTCAGAGAATTAGAAAAGGTCGGCGCTCTCATGGTGATCAAGGGGAAGTTTGAGTCTTACGTGACCTTTTGGCATCGCGTTGTCTGCCATGGTAGTTGGTGTAGGTCTGCCATGGTAGATTGGTAGGTCTGCCGTGGTAGGTGGTGTAGGTCTGCCGTGGTAGGTGGTGTAGGTCTGCCGTGGTAGGTGATGTAGGTCTGCCGTGGTAGGTGGTGTAGGTCTGCCGTGGTAGGTGGTGTAGGTCTGCCGTGGTAGGTGGTGTAGGTCTGCCGTGGTGGGTGGTGTAGGTCTGCCGTGGTAGGTGGTGTGGGTCTGCCGTGGTTGGTGGTGTGGGTCTGCAAGTGGTAGGTGTGTAGGTCTGCCGTGGTAGGTGGTGTGGGTCTGCCGTGTGGGTGATGTGGGTCTGCCGTGTTTGGGTGGTGTGGAGTCTGCCAATGTTGGGTGATGTGGGTCTGCCGTGGTGGGTGGTGTACTGGGTCTGCCCGTGGTAGGTGGTGTGGGTCTGCCGTGGTGGGTGGTGTGGGTCTGCCTGCGTGGTGGTGGTGTGGGTCTGCCGTGGTGGGTGGTGTGGGTCTGCCGTGGTAGGTGGTGTGGGTCTGCCGTGGTGGTGTAGGTCTGCCGTGGTAGGTGATGTAGGTCTGCCGTGGTAGGTGGTGTAGGTCTGCCATGGTAGGTGGTGTAGGTCTGCCGTGGTAGGTGATGTAGGTCTGCCGTGGTAGGTGGTGTAGGTCTGCCGTGGTAGGTGATGTAGGTCTGCCATTTGTATACTTGGCAGACTCTAAATCAACTTGTCTTCCCTGTTTATATATTTACATGTGTCTATTATATATATATATATATATATATATATATATATATATATATATATATATATATATATATATATATATACTTTCTTCTATATATATTGTCTGTCTATCTATACCTCTATATCCCGTTGATATTGTTTAGTATGGACGTTTATCGTGAATATCATAATCATGGTATAGTCCCTCTCTCTCTCTCTCTCTCTCTCTCTCTCTCTCTCTCTCTCTCTCTCTCTCTCTCTCTCTATATCCCTCACCACCCATCATCTTCCTGTAGGAGGCGGCGCAGAAGTTCGGTGAGATCGGGAAATACGCCGAGAAACACGACGGCAAGAAGCGACCAGACTTATACGATCGTGTCCGTAGTACCGACCACGCCTTCCTTGAGTGGAAGACCAACCTCTTGTTTACGATGAGAGATGAGTTCCGGGCTACCAACACCTGTGATTTCTCTCTAGAGTGAGTCAGAGGCAGATGCAGAGTGTTAGAAGAGAGAGAGGAAAAAGGGGGCAGTCTGCAGAATGTTAGAAGAGAGAGAGAGAGAGGAAGGAGATGCAGGTGTTAGAAGAGAGAGAGAGAGAGAGAATGGGGGCAGATGCAGGTGTTAGAAGAGAGAGAAGGGGGGGGCAGATGGAGTGTTAGAAAGAGGAATGGGGGGCAGATGCAGGTGTTAGAAGAGAGGAAGGGGGGCAGATCTGGTGTTAGAAGAGAGAGAGAAGGGGGCAGATGCAGGAGTGTTAGAAGAGAGAGAGAGGAAGGGGGCAGATGCAGGTGTTAGAAGAGAGAGAGAGATATATAGAGAGACGGTTTGTTGAGTTAGAAAGAGGTGGGTGAGGTGTGGTGGGGGAAGGTAGGTGGTAGGGCTTGATGATCCTAAGCTTAGAGTATAATACCTATAAGCTTAAGATTAACGTCACCACCCAGAAAGCTTAGTCGTATATCTGTCTAATTTAATCCTATAGTCAAGCTTAAACAATAAATAACATCTAGATACAGCTTGAAACCCTATAATTATCGTGAAACCCGGATTTACTGTTATTTTGGAGTCACAGTATGGTGATTCTTGTCTCGGTGTAATCCAGTAGAGGTGAGTGTGAGGTGTCGTGAGAGCATAACAGTGTGGTGACCCTGGTGGAGGTCAGTGTGAGGTGTCGTGAGAGCATAACAGTGTGGTGACCCTGGTGGAGGTCAGTGTGAGGTGTCGTGAGAGCATAACAGTGTGGTGACCCTGGTGGAGGTCAGTGTGAGGTGTCGTGAGAGCATAACAGTGTGGTGACCCCAGGAGGTGAGTGTGAAGTGTCGTGGAGAGCATAACAGTGTGGTGACTGAATCGGCTGCTTGTCCAATTAACCAGTCCGTTCACATATATTTATATTTGGGTTTTAAGTAACGAAACCCAAACGGTAGTTCCTTTGTTTTATTATAAAAGGTTGTATATATAATTCCTGAGTGTTGATCAACCGTAAGTCCCACTGTCTAGGAGTGAATGAGAAGGGGACGGCGTTTATGTATAATAAACGTTAGGTCACGTCCTTACGATATGAGTTGAGGTGAGCTACTGAAGCTTAAGGGCATCGCAGTGCGTGCTTACAGAAATGCTGAGCTATGGGTCTCGCCCTCTTGGGTGAGTTGCCTGCTCACGTGTCCATCTCATGTCTTACTCATAGACAGTGGAAAGTTACGGGGTGGTGAATCTGAATATAATATCAGATGTATTGACCCATTTATATAATACGTTCTGTTGATGAGACAGGGGCCTATTACATTGACCCTGGTGGAGGTGAGAGTGTGAGGGTGTCGTGAGAGCATAACAGTGTGGTGACCACAGGTGGAGGTCAGTGTGGGGTGTCAAGGAGCATAACAGTGTGGTGACCCTGAGGTGGAGGTGAGTGCAGAAGTGTCGTGAGGGGCATAACAGTGTGGTGACCCTGGTGGAGGTGAGTGTGAGGTGTCGTGAGAGCATAACAGTGTGGTGACCCTGGTGGAGGTCGGTGTGAGGTGTCGTGAGAGCATAACGGTTTGGTGACCTGGTGGGTGAGGTGTCAGGTGTCGTGAGAGCATAACAGTGTAGGTGACCCTGGTGGAGGTGAGTGTGAGTGTGTCGTGGGGAGCATAAAGGGTGGTATTGGTGACCCTGGTGGAGTCAGTATGAGGTGTCGTGAGAGCATAACAGTGTGGTGACCCTGGTGGAGGTGAGTGTGAGGTGTCGTGAGAGCATAACAGTGTGGTGACCCTGGTGGAGGTCAGTGTGAAATTCAATAAATGAGGCATAACAGTGTGGTGACCCTGGTGGAGGTGAGTGTGAGGTGTCGTGAGGCATAACAGTGTGGTGACCCTGGTGGAGGTCAGTGTGAGGTGTCGTGAGAGCATAACAGTGTGGTGACCCTGGTGGAGGTCAGTGTGAGGTGTCGTGAGAGCATAACAGTGTGGTGACCCTGGTGGAGGTCAGTGTGAGGTGTCGTGAGAGCATAACAGTGTGGTGACCCTGGTGGAGGTGAGTGTGAGGTGTCGTGAGAGCATAACAGTGTGGTGACCCTGGTGGAGGTGAGTGTGAGGTGTCGTGAGAGCATAACAGTGTGGTGACCTTGGTGGAGGTGAGTGTGAGGTGTCGTGAGAGCATAACAGTGTGGTGACCCTGATGTGATCTTCCACAGGTCGGGAAGAATTCTACCACGAGAACGTAGCGCTGGCAGTACCCCAAGACAGCCCTTACGTCGACAAGTTTAACGTAGAGTAAGTGTTTGTTTACGTTTTTTTGTCTCTTACGTCATTTATCATACTCGACGTAGACGATGATTACATTCGTAGAATCATCGTCCATGTCTTCTTAATTATCATTCTTTCATTATCTGATCTAATAACTCAATTTGACAACTTTTTGTTAGTCCATACTTGGTAGTCCATCTCGATTACTCCCTTTCACTCAACCTCTACCTCTCAACCTCTCCCCAACCTCTCAACCTCAAGGCTTAAGAAGATGCAGCTCGGTGGGTTGATTCAGAAGTGGAAGCAGGACTATTGGCCCAGGAAGAACAAATGCTCCTCCACGGCCTATGGCGGAGGAGACGCGACCAGGACCGTCTCCCTATCTGATATGCAAGGCTCCTTCTTCCTCCTCTTCCTCGGTGAGTCGTCCAGTTCCTCTCTTTGTCACTTGATCAGTCATGTGTGTGTGTGTGTGTAGAAGAAATAGATGTAAGACAGATATGAATATTTTTCCATGAATGAGACGGAAGAGTTCTTGGTGATTACTGTTGTGTTGTGGCGTATGAGACACACACACACCCACACACACACACACACACACACCAACACACACAACACACACCAACACACGCACACACACACACACACACACACACACACACACACACACACACACACACACACACACACACACACACACACGTACGTCACAGTGGTATATTGATAATAAACATTAACTATCCTTACAAAATTGCATTAAACAATATGATACAACGGACGAAAGATTTTGACAACTTTACCTAGACAACAGGAGTCGTAGTGTTCATTGTGAAATATATCGATCACCCCAAATGCAGATAGTTTTTTGTGAGCGTCTGTACTTGGGTGTGAGGTTAGCATGAGTGGTGTCTGTGAATGTAGTTGTGGCCCTTATAACTAACTGTGTATCTGGTGCAGGGTTCGTGCTGGCCGCCGTCATTATCTTCGGGGAGTGGATCTTGAGAGGGTGGCGGGACAAAAGCAATCCAGGTTCGCGGTCAAGCACAGGGACACTGGTCAAGCCGTTCATGGCTTAGAGACCTGGAGTTTCTGCAGAATATGGTGTCCTTTACGCCCCAGCCTGTTGAACGCCCGCGCCGCTCCCGCCCTTCTTTGGGTCTACCCGCCTTGGCACCCATAGCACTACCCAACCGCCCTACTTCCAGGCACCCACACCATCACCGCCTCTCACTCCCTAACAATCCCGAGGTGTGGCACATAAACACCTCCGCTTCCACCCTCACCCCACTACAGGTGCTCTCCCATCCTTCACCCACCATATCACCCATCGTCATGCCCCCCAGTACCCCGCCGCCTTCACCCGTACAAGAGGACGATTGAGCCTCCCCCACCATGCACCTCCTCCTGCTGTTAGCTTGTAATGTACTAAGAATAAGCTGCTCACTCTCTTTGTGTCTAGATTATAAGCCATAAAAGTAGCTGTGATATATAACTTATGAGGTCAGGTTAACTAGAAGTCTCTCTCAGGTGACTGCCTTCCACCACGCTACCATGAGTGTCTTCTTGAGTGACCATGATGGAGGCTGGTCGCTGTCTGGCTGTCGCACCGAGTAACTTTGTCGACACTACTTTTTAATTGGCTTTAAGTGTTTTGTTCAGCTATTTGTCGCTGTTGATCGATGTTACGTGACACAAATCTGGAAGTGATGTGTTGTGAACCGGTGGTGGGCGAGCTGCCTGTCGTTGGCTCACAAGTTTGCAATATTTATCAAAGCCGCGTTGGTGTTGCTGTTAGTCTGTCTGTATCATGTAAACGAATTATTAAAACTGAATTCGACAATCTGGGAAATATCTTCACCCAGGAAGTTAAATATACTTATTAAATAACTCTAAAAACAGTAAGTCCAGCAAGCTGTCAGTGTTCAATCAACATTTATATTTGATTTTTATTGGTTAAAAGTTGATTTTGAGACGAAGATACAGCGCCACAGCTCAGTGTGTGTGACCTGACCATACTACACGTCCAGGAACTACCACTGACTGCATGGTACCCACGAGGACCTTCACTACTGTCCCTCCCAGCATGATCTGTGACTTCCTGGCTGTGTCTGAACAATCTCTGACCACACGACCGTAATCGATCTGGTTCTGGCGGTGACTTTACACTACCGATGTTTGACCTTTACACGCATGGCTGCCCTTGAGTGGCTCTCAGCCCTGGGGACAAGTGAGAAAAAAATCAATTGCTTGCTCAGGTGACTGTGCATGTATATGAACTGTAGTGACTCATATTTAATTTAATTCATAGTGAAGGTTTTAGTCTATAGAGAGAGTTAAAGACGATGGTGTTTACTAAATAAGGTAACATTAACTTTTGCATTATAATGATATTCACAGAACATTCTTAACCATTGTAGCGACACCTGTTAGCCATTAATAACAATTGTGATCATACCTCAGAAAACAGAAGCACGTTGTGAATAGCTTTAGTTATCACCGCCTGTACTGCCTGGACTCACGCTAACCTAACCTAACCTAACCTAACTTGTTCTCCCCACAGACAGAGGGACGCACAGTCACTGACAATTGTGCTAGGTGGCAGGAGGCCGCCATCACCACCGTAGAGTCGCACACACACACACACACACCCTCCCTACCTCTCCTCCCTCACCTAGGTTCCCTCACCTGTACCCCTAACGCTGTGCACCTGGCGTGGAGGTGTCCAGCTCTCACCCAGTACTGAGACGCTATCTGTCGCCTCAGTCATAGTAGAAATACCAAAGATGAACTAATGAAGGAAATAAGGTGAAGGTCGGGAGGGCTCATCACCCCTTCATCATGACCACCAGCAGGAGTGACCACCCACCAACTCCTTCTGTGTGTCTTAGCCAATAGAAACTCACCATATACCTGTGAGCGAGACAGACCACAATATTACCTGACCTACAATGGCCCATCAGTCATCAGGAGTCAACAACAAACACTAATAAGGTAACTAACTGTACCTTGTCGGCCAGGATACAGCCACTGGGTACTTCAGCAGTAGGAGTCATCAACAACATGACACTCTGCTCCCACAGTTTTACACGTCACTGTTTAATGTATTATAGGAAACTCTGTGTTAAGGATTAAATTTGTAAAAAAAATAATATACTTAAATATTGGGACTAAAAATGTGGAGTTTTATGGAGAATCTTTCCCTATAATCTCAACTAAGTGTGTATGTGAGCAATCAACCTGTGTTACCTAACCTAACCTTCACACCACATTGACTGACTAAGTTTATTTGGAATCCATTACATAAATAATAACTATGAATACAAGTAAATATTTACCACGAAGAACATAACATCAACACCAAGAATAACATAAACCAAAATCCCGTATTACCCTCCTCAGCTTATCATCCACACTAGTCAGATGTTAAAACCAGGTTTATTTAGGTTTACATGTTATAAACCAATTGGGATTTATTCCTCAAGATATCTCTCCTCTACAACTGGTTTTATTCTTCGAGGTAAAACGCCTTTATAAATCGTCTCACATCACTGCGCCATAACATCACTATGATAATGAAAACGTAAACAAAACATTATTATATACCAGATAAATTTTTACACCTGGGTCATAAATACGATCAATAATTACGTCAGTGTAAACAATAAATAGACTGTGTCCACCTGGTGATTTTGTTTCATCATATAATCACCAAGGGTCTCTAAATATGGTCTCTCTCTCACTCTCTCTCTAAATCTGTCTCCTTATTTCTTCTCACTCAGCAGCCAGGTATATTTCTCAACCTCTCCCACTTTCCCTCACCTCTACCTACCCTCCAAATCCTCGAGCCACATCAAAAACACAAGAAAAAATGCGAATTACATGTAAATTTAACACCAAGATAGCTCATTTATCCATCTCACATCAGCTCGACTCGTCTGGTCTCTGGTTTGAGGATAATGTGGCTTAGTAAATGGTGAAATCGCAAAATAATGAGATTGGACAGTGATTAGAACCAAAATTCGCACATAAACAATAATTCCCTTAATGATTGGGCCAAATTCGTACATAATCAATAATTTCCCTAACCTCCAATCACAGTCGAGGTAATCCAATCCAAATCTTTATACCAGTCCTCTCTTCTCTGTTGGTAGGGGCTAGACACTAACCAATGTAATGTTATTCTACAGCAATACACTCTAAGGTTAGTTGTATTAGGAGAAAATATTTTATTATATCAATGCCTAAGTAAGACGTACAGTAAAGTCGATGGTTGTAGTTGTGGTTAGTGATAGTCTTGTCATGCACTGCTTGTTGTTGTTGTTATTAATATTATTATTTGTGTAATTATCTGCTTCTGTATAGGAAAAAATCAGCTTAGTTATTTAGTTACGTGGATAATAATAATAATAATAATAATAATAATAACGATATTAATAATACCAATAATAATAAATATAATAATAATAATAACAATAATAATAATAATACCAATAATAATAATAACAATAATAATAATGAAATTCAATCCTGGCAAATAATATGAATAATCACATCTACAAAAAATATATATTGGTATTATACTATACTAACCCTGGAATAACCCGTAAATAGATAACGAACGACAGCGTAAACCAATTCACTCCGTTGTTTTAATATTTCTAAGTCATCTTTACTCGTGTGATTAATGCTCTTCTTTATTATCTTTATTAATAATTTATCAGCTAACCTGTACTTTTTGGGCGGTGTATTTAGCGTTACTTATTTTCTTGTATTTTCATTTTTTCTGTTTTAATTTTGTCTCCTGTCTCTCTCTCTCTCTCTTTGTGTCTCGTTCCTTCTCTATCTTTATTGCTCTCTTCTTTCCTCTTCATTCTTCTTTATTCAGTAGGTAATTTTCGCTTTAAAAGTCAAAATTGTTCTTACCTATGTTCCTCAAGTCGAATATATTCCCTCTGAAGTCTAATAAACCCTATCTGAAGTCTTATAGATCCTATCTGAAATTTTAATACATTTTCTCGGGCCTAATATATCCTTCCTGAAGTTTAATATTTCTCTGATATACTGAAATCAACTACGCAATTTACAACCTTGAATAGTTCCTGAAATCTGCCATAAGTCTAAAAGTTTTGTATTCTGAATTGTTTTTCGGTACTCTCACACCATTTCAGATTCCCACTGTAATATTACTTGAAATATACTGAAATTTATCTCCCCAAGTCTAAAGTATACTCCAAGCTTCATAAGGCTTATTGGATTATATAATATATCCCTCGATCACTAAAAACGATGGAATATGAAGCTAATATATCCACCTTGGACTAATAATATAGCCTAGTGCCATATTGGTTGACTTTTGGGATACTTGTGTATCTGTAGCTAAATTCTCAAAGGTTCTTAGGATAACTATTTTTTCATAATTTAAAATGATTTAATAAACTAAATTTATTATTAAGCTAAATTATAAAAAAACAATTATAATCACAGTCAGCATCAATTACGAAACAAACTAAACAATATCTCCAAAGAAAAATAATAAAGTGTTAAGTGTAATTTTATGTAATCCTGATAGAAACTATGATAAGTAAAGCTAAAGTATATTATTTAAGGCTTATAGTGTGTTAAATGTATAGTATTTTTTTTACTTAAATCACATTAGGAACCAGAAGTCTTATACACTACAATATTATTATTTTTGTAGGAGTCTCATTGAGATTGATGTCGAATATACCGCAGATGGCTTCACTTTTTGCCTATACCATGGTAGACTATAATATTATAGTCATTAGTACCTAAATAGAGCGTAAATGTTAAATATAACGCTATATAAAGGACAATGTACACAATACTGATATAGCTCAATACTAGATGAATGATATACAGGTATATATAATAAAAAGGTAGGTAGATAAATGTTATATAATAAACTTTTAGGGTGTTTATACCAATCATAGTTTTAATGGGTTATTTAATACTTTAGTTACAGGATACAGTCAGTTTGTAATACTGTAACCTCACGTCTACCGTCAGCTGAGTTTCCTGTTTTTTTGTAGTAACTTCAGTTCTCTTTCGCCTTCAGCACAAACTACAGTAAAACGTATGACGATGTATTTGTTTTGATATATATTCTTATATTTATTTATATATTATAATTCCTTTGGCTGTATGTATGATACGAATGAAATATACCATTGTAATTGATATATAAATATTACCTTAGGAGTTTGTGTAGAGGAGTAGTGAACTATATATGGGAACATTAACGTATCGTTCTACAGTATATTAACATTATTACAATATATTTTTTTATTTGCGTCAAAACCTGCGATATAGGGATAATATTGTGGTGTTAATATTCACATGTAGTGATTATTTGTGTTCAATTACCAACGGGTGTTTTGATAAGCGTTCGAGATGTTGTTTTTTTATGTATGCTGATGTTTGATATTACAAAGATCTGGAGTACAAAATACAGTTGATAAATAAATACTGTACCCGGAAATTTATGTACCTCAATTTAAAATCATGAGTATATATTGTGTGTTGTGAAATGATCAGGTAAATATTTTTTTTGTTTATTCTCAAACTCAGTGAATATATTTACATAAATTTGGAAAAGTACAAAATATTTATTTTGAATCAATGCCATAAACTGCTCAATTTTGTAATTTCCTACATGTCATAATCTTACATATAACCCCCTTAAAATATGATAGATTTTATTTAGTTCGATTAGGAGATATATATTCTTAGTTTAGTTAATCTGTCAGAACTAGACTTCCCCGTACCACCAAAGATTTTGTGTATTATTAAGGCAATAGTCCACAAGGTCACATTATGGTATTGTAAGGAAAATTGCCGCAGTCTAAGTTAACTATTGTCCTTAAACACATTCTTGTCTTAAGTCAGTCACTATTAGGAGAATTTGATGAGCGATTTTGACATTTTGTGGGACGAACGAAATCTATCACTATCCTACACTAAACGATACAGAGGCTGTGTTTTGGTGTGTGGGTCATCACCATGCATCAGCTGCTCATGACGCTCAGAACTTCATCATATTTTAAAGTCACTATGTTATTTATGTTTTATTTGTTATTTATGTTTATATTTTATGTTATTTGTTTCCATTACTTGTCGCTGGTGGTCTGTTCAACACCAGACAACACGCAGTAAGTGTTCAAAGTAGATGGCCGAGTTAGTGTTATCATCAATGTAAATATATATCCTCCCATGAGCACTTTTTTGTATATATAAACAAAGTAGACAATAAATATACCTGTTTACCCACACCAAAATAAGGAGTTTTATTTTTAATTCCTTTTTAGGAAGTCTTGTATCATGAACCTGATATAGACATGATCCCTCACAAAAAGAAATTATATGGTGATAATCGTATGAACCAAACACCAAGGCAGACTCTCACCAGCTGCCCCCCAGGTGGTATAAGGGCTTACTAACCAGCCTCTCAATCAGACCTCATGAGTGAGTAGTAAGTCTGTCGAGTCATAAAACTAGATTCGACAAAACACAAGAGGTGTAGGTGAAAGCCTTAAGGTGACCGTCTACACTTGGTAGCTACAGTCACCCCCTGTGTTTGTCTATTACTTACGTCCAATATACCTGTACATGGTTGCCATACAGGTAAGGTACAAATTCCACCTCTTAAGTCTGGCTGCCTCCCCCCTCCTTGCCATAAACAACTATTGACACGTTTATAACAACCAGAGACAGTCGTTTGCTAGTTCACCAAACAGCGACTTCCTCAACCAATCAGGGTACTGGTGCCGTGAGCCTGCTTACAGTTGTTACTTAAGGAGCGACGGACGTAACACCCAGAACAGAAGACCCGAACTTTTATTAGAGTCTGTGATCTCTTCAGTGATTCTCCCCAGACTGAAAGCTGGCACCTGTGACCTAAGCATCTATCGTGAGTACTAATTGTTTGTGGAGTGTAGTATAGAAGATTATGTTAGTCGTGTGATGGAGAGTTAGTTCCGGCCACCTAACTCATAGCTAAGTCAGTGGAGTTGTGTATAGATTCATTGTTGCCCAGAAAGTTAAAATTAAAAGTCCTTGAGGTGAGTAAAGTAAACAGAGATTAATAGAATACATTTTGATTTATTATTTATCTTCCTAACGTGTGTAAGAGACGACCATGGTGAGAATATAGTGTTTTTCAAGTGACTTCTTACACCTGCCTTGTGTTTTACTGAGTGATAAATAAGTCTAATTACAGATATACAGTTGCTTATATGTTTTATGAGTTCACGGTCGAATAGTCTGGATGTCTGTGTAGAGCCGTCCTTGCTGTGTAGACTACTAGGTTAGGTTAGGTTAGGTTAGTGTTTCTCAAGAGGCTGTAAGGTATATGCAGTACCTTATCTCCACTGGGGTAATGTTACGTCCCCTCCCCTCCCTCCCCTCCCTCCCCTCTCTCCCCTCCCTCCCTCCCTCCCCTCCCTTCCCCAATAGCAACACACAAACACTCATACAAACAGACGCACCACACACTCATGGGGGAAGGTACAGGAAAGACGAACAATATAACTTTTATCGAGGGTAAATTATTAAGGTTGAGGTAAGTTCACACCTGTCTTGATAAGGTCACTCTCCGTCAGGTAAGATTCAGATGTAGCCACAGCGGGTGAGGGAACCGTGTATGTGTGTGTCGTAGAAGGTAGGTATGTGTGCGTGTGGGGGTGAAGTGATAGGGTGGGGTGTGTTACCTCGCGTGCATATGTGTATATATATATTTATAGTACGTGGTAATAAACAACATAATTGGTCACCTACCCCATGATGAATATTAACCAGGTGCTCAGGTCTCGTTATGCTCATTAATAAGACGAGATAGTTGAGGGGAGGTGCCTTCAAAACAACCAATCAATACTCTCTATGTTGATTTCTTCACTCTCTCATTGGACCTGAACGAGAGACTAATGTAAACAAAAACAAAAGAAAAACGACATTAGAAAAAAATCCCTAAATAAATAAAATAAACGAAACAAAATCATAAATAATAAGAAAGAAGAGACATAAACAAAAGGTAATAAAGGAGATAAGAAGTAAGAGAATAATATAAGGAGATAGAGAGATAAGGCAACATCTATGCTTTTCATTGACGTCATCTTCGCCACACTAACACGCTTGTGAATTACTCAACTCGAATTCCACCGAGTGAAGGTTAGGGCAGGTGTGGATGAGACCAAACCTACATTCCAGCCTGAGATGCATAATGTCACCAGGAAGGAGCAGAGGAGGAAGGGAAGGGAAGGAGGGGGACGCGGAGGAAGAGGGAGAAGGGGAAGGGAGAGGAAGGGGAGGTGGAGGAAAGGGAGGTGAAGGAAGAGGGAGAAGGGGAAGGGAGAGGAAGGGGAGGTGGAGGAAAGGGAGGTGAAGGAAGAGGGAGGAAGGAGAGAAACCAATGGCCATTCTATACATTTTTTACACTGCGTCATCCACTACTACTAGTACTACTACTACCAATACTACAACACCACTACTTCTACCATCACACACACTACCAACACTACGACCACCAACAAACTGATAGAAATCCACACCTTCTCAACCAGAACTCACGCAATCATTCATTCATCAATTACCTCTTGGCTACAGTCCGCTAGACGTGAATGAATAACCAACACCTGACACAGTTTAATAGAATATGGGTCAGGAAGGTATCTGAGGGGGACCGACCTACTGACGGAGGAGGAATAGGTAATGCTTCGTCTATGCTCTCTGTCTCCTCCCCCAGCTGCGTCTGTCACTGTAGAGCAGGGGTCACCAAACTACGGCCCGCGGGCCGGATCCAAGTCCTTCCCCGGCTCGTGGTAGCTCCGCCTACGCTCTGACGTTACCAGAGCTTTCGTTCTGACTTGCAAGTATTGAACAGAATGATTATGCGGCCCGCGCTCGTCATTCTTTCAGTTATCCGGCCCACTGTGAAAAAAGTTTGGTGACCCCTGCTGTAGAGGAAGGAGGGATGGGAAGAGGAGAGGGGAAATGGGGTTGACTGTGGAATGGGGTGAAAATGGGATGGGAAGGATACTTGGGAAGGGGGGAAGGGAGGCAGATTTGAGAAGAGGAGGGGGCCTGAGGGAAGGAGGAGGGAGAACGGTGTCTAAAGTATGTGTGTGTAGAGAGAGAGAGAGAGAAGGAAGAGAGACAGAGAAGCTGATCTGAAGGACGTCCATGAACTTTAAACAAGATTGAATAAAATAACTCCAAAAGTCAGTTTCAAATGTTAAGTAGACCATTAATAATTAGTAACTGGATGAACTGACTCGCTGACATACTTCTGAGATAACTCAAGTGCGTCTCTCTGCTCGAAATGGTCTCAAAAATTCTCAAAATCAGTCAAATCTATTCCAAGTCTTTTTGTGGAATTCAATCAAGACTGAACTCTATCTTAGTTTAATACTGAATCCTACTCAGGAACCCGCTGGAGTGAAATGCAGATACAGCAACCTTGATTATCTAGACTTTGGCACATAAGATAACCATGTAGGAAGCACTGAACATGAACTCTTTTGTCTTCTCAAGTGTAAAGTTAGGTTAAGTTATTATATTTCTCATTTCTCAACAGGACGAAGGAGTTGTTTGTTTATTTCCGGGTTACTAAGGTGAGAGTTGGAGAAATTATCATAGAATGGATATTAATTCCGGGTTACACTCCACCACGACGAGTAGAGGAATTAGGGCCACTTAGATGAGGATGAGTGTTGTCGTCAAGTTACTAACGCACAACACGGAATTATGTTTGTAAATGAGTCAACCTTTTCTTCACAACACGGAATTACGTTAAAAAATAAGTCAATCTTTTTTACACAACACGGAATCAAAGAGAAAACCGTCAAATTTGTTTCCTCTGATGTGTGTTTGAACTTCTAGGTGTTATTATAAATGTTTGAACCTGTCAGATAAACTTAAGGTCAAATCTATCATGAACTTTTTTATTATAAACTATAATTTCGTTTGATCTTTATCCGTCATATTTTTGTAAGTATTTCAGTGATGTCGTTAGGTAACTGTGTGACCTTCATTTGATATAAGTCATTGTCACTGCTTGAATTATCTACGTTTGATCAAAAGGCTAGTATCATCTCAGGCAGTCATTGTAGGTTAGGTTGTGGGGAGGGTGTGGTAGTGGTGTGGGTAGGGTGTGGTGGTGTGGGTAGGATGTGGTGTGGGAGGTGTGGTGGTGGTGTGGGTAGTGGTGTGGGGCTGGTGTGGTAGGGGTGGTGTGGGAGGTGTGGTGGTGGTGTGGGTAGGTGGTGTGGGGTGTGGGTATGTGGGTGTGGGTGGTGTGGTGGTGGTGTGGTGGTGGTGGTGTGTGGTGGGTGGGGTGGGGGTGTGGTGGTGGGAGGGTAGGGGTGGTGGTGGGGTGGGGTGTGGGTGTGGGTAGGGTGGTGTGGGTAGGGGTGTGGTGGTGTGGGTAGGTGGTGTGTGGTGGGGTGGGTAGTGGGGTGTGTGGTGTGTGGTGGGTGTGGGTGGGGTGGTGTGGGAGGTGGGTGTGGGGTGTGGTGTGTGGTGGGTAGGGGTGTGGGTGTGGGAGGTGGTGGTATGGTAGGGTGTGGTGGTGTGGGTGGGTGTGGTGTGTGGGTGGGGGTGTGGTGTGGTGGTGTGGTGGGTAGGGTGGTGGTGGTGTGTGGTGTGGGGTGTGGGTGGTGTGGTGGAGTGTGTGGGTGGTGTGGTGGTGGTGTGGGGTGGGGTGTGGTGGTGTGGTGGGGGAGGTGGGGGTGGTGGGGAGGGGTGGGGTGTGGTGGTGTGGGTGGGATGTGGTGAGGTGTGGGAGGTGTGGGGTAGGGAGGTGGTGTGGGTGGTGGTGGGAGATGTGGTGGTGGGGGTAGGGGTGGTGGGTGGTGTGGGGGTAGGATGTGGGTGGGGAGGTGTGTGTGTGGTGGGGTGTGGGGGTGGGGTGTGGGTGTGGTGTGGGGGTGGTGGGGTGTGGGGTGTGGGTGGGGTGTGGTGTGTGGTGGTGGGAGGTGTGGTGTGTGGGGTGGGGTGTGGGTGGTGTGGGTGGGAGGTGGTGGTGGTGTGGTGGTGTGGTGTGGGGTGTGGGAGGGTGGTGGTGGGAGGTGTGGTGGTGGTGTGGGGTAGGGTGTGGTGTGGGGTAGGATGTGGTGTGGGAGTGTGGTGGTGGGAGGGTGTGGTGGTGTGGGTAGGATGGTGGGGAGGTGTGGTGGTGGAGTAGGTAGGGTGGTGGTGTGGTAGGGTGTGTGGAGGTGTGGTGGTGGTGTGATAGAGGATTGAGGATGCGTGTGATAAAAATAAATAATTACATATAATAACAATAACATCCTCACCATCACACACTAAGTAAACATTCACTATATCACTCCTCCTAGACACCTGACAGCATTATTGGAACAAGTCTAAAAATCAGTCCATAAAAAAAATTCTTGAAACATGTAAAACTTGTGATTAAACCATCATCGTTTTTTGCGAAGACATCTTGATATCTTCATCCATCACGCCAATCACAACTCAGAGAAAGAGCTGAATAAAACACATACATTCAGGCACTGAAAATAAACAGAAAGACACTTATTATTCGTGAGAACAATAAAGTCTTTTAAAATTTCTCTCCAATTTTCCACTACTCTTTCTAGTTCAATTTCAGAATCGCTCCTTTCTTCTCGTTTCTCTAGGCTAATGGAATAAAAGTCAATACATTCGAAGAACCTACAAACTATGTAATATTTATGACGTGTGATATCAACTTAATGAAAAAAACTTCGACGAAATAAAAAAATAATCAGTCTTGAGATGTTTCTAGGAACGTGACCCCTTGTGTGTAGTAGAAGCTGCCTGTGTTAGAGGGACGAGGGATACCGTCTGTCTCTCGTGGGATAAAGAATAACGTTTTATCATTATTATTATGACATGACAGCAAGGAAAATGACACCACACACTACTTAAATTACCATCATAGTCAAAACACCTCTTCACAAACAGACGGGCTTGACATTTTACCCCCACAAGGACACTCGAATGACCATAGCTCTCAAACGTGATGTTAAAAGGCAGAAATTCAAATGAAGAAACTAAGAAAATTAAACCTTACACACACCTACTGTACACTTAACGATGGCATGTGTCCTTAGCAAAATATTACCCTCTCTTAGATCACGCATATATAGTTATTTTAAAATGAAGGAGAAAAAGTTAAGAACGACTAGTGACACGCAATTTCATCCCCCACCCACCCAACCCCACCTGGCATAACTCGACTAATCATAGGCATCCTTTAATATGACCTAGTTAAAAAAATATATTAGTTTTAGAAATTGAAAGATCAAGAAAATGTTAAGTTTATTATCTCGCCGCCAGAGAGAACCACCTTGGCTCACCACACCCGGTCTGTTATATATTACAAACTCCTTTATTTAACACCAAACTCAACTCTCACAGCTGTCATTTTAATCTTATATATCTCCACAGATTTTGAAAACACTTATTTTATATTTATATTTATTTCTCAGGGCAAATAAGACGAAAAAAAAACTCACGGGACTTACTACTGAGCGGGCGCGGGATGCTCTACCACCTGATCTCTGCTCTCATTGGCTAATAACAATACTTGGCGCTCTGTGATTGGTCGTAAGAGAAAGTTCAATTCGGCATCTCATTGGGTGGGATTGTTTAGTACATATGATTATTCAATCCACTTAATTGTACTGTGTGTGAGCTATTCCTGGAGTGTGTTTTAAAAGATTGAAGATTTTAACATTATCGTTACTACCACCACTACCACAACTACTACCATCGTCATTGCCACCACTACCACAACTACTACCATCGTCATTACCACCACAACGTTCTCTCGTAGTGTTACCGAGAACAGGGTGATGACGTCACTCCCTATTAACGAGAAAAGCGTACAGTTCCGGGAGTATAATGCAACATGACTCTCCCTGCTACCCGACTACAGCGTTCCAGCTCGAGTCTGACGGCTTCTGAAAACTTATCGTTCCTGGAACTTGGCGTTTATCTGTGAAGGGGAGTTAATAATTTCCTAAAATGTCGAGTTCATTTACTAACAAGAGTATATAATGTCTCAAAAATTATATCACTTATCTCAACAAACTGTACAGACAATTTGTTACCATGTTGGTGTTAAATTAGTTTCAATATTATAAAAGAAATACATATTACAGATTCTGAATACAATAATTGTTTTAAATAAATGTGAATAAATTTTGAAATATTAACGAGATACAGTAACATTTTGTCAGAGTCCAGAAAATTACAGTGAACGGTGGTATAAACATATTAGTTTCGTAGTCCCTAAACACATTATATACTGTACATGCAACATTTATCGCCTCTTCCTCACTTACAGTTCACACTTTAAAATACTAATATAACAGCTTCAATTTTGTTATTATTTACAACTTGTGAGATTATAATAGATAAAATGAATAAATATTATACTTAAAGATTATTATTTTTCTTCTAAGAGTCAATACTTTTCCGATAACCGTTTAGTTCACATTTCACAACAGCAACACATGAACCAGGTATGCTATTTAAAGCTAACTAAATATAAGACTACAAACTAGGCATTATTTTTACTTCCGGGTATAGATTAGCCATCATCAGAGCGAGAAATAGGTCAGTAGGCTTAGTAGTCCTCCTCCCCCTCCTCTCGCCACCTCCTCACAGTGACGCTAGTTGACTTGACTGACGACTGACTGACTCTTTTCTTTAACTTCAGCGTAATGTCCATAGTTTCCTTTTGCTCTTTTGTTTTTTATAGCATCGTGATATGAAAATTTCTTATAATAAAAATATATATATGTGATATGGACGAAGTTTAAACACACACATACTGACGAATGATATAAAAACACCAAGACAGATGCCAGTACATGTTAAGTCAAGCCGTTCACTTACACGTCACATGTCTTAAGAAAAAAGTGACATGCAAACTAGTGTGTGTGTGTGTGTGTGTGTGTGTGTGTGGGGGGGGGTGGGTTATTACACATATGGGTGGGCTAGAACACAGGAGAGAGTCAGTGGGCGGGTGGGTGGGTGGGTTGGGTCGGCGGGTGTGAACTTTGTTAAGAAATCTGAACTTTATATCTTCAAGAAAAATATAAAAAAATCAAGGAATTTATTTTCGATTTATATTCTCAACTTTGAAACTATACAGGAAACTTATATCAATTTTCTTTAGTCTAGTAATTAAGAACTAAATATTGTAAACACGCGTATAAGGCAATTAGATAATATATAAGATGTAATTAGACGATATAAGGATTGATATAATATAATTTTTTTTTAATTTCAAAGTTGTTTTTTTTAAGTTAAATTAATCCGGTGTTATGAATTAAATAAAGAGATGTTAATTAGTTTCTTGTATATGCAGGTGAGTGTGAGTGTTACCTGCGACACACACACACACAGTATCGCTATTCTCCTTGACATAATGTTAGCAGTCATGTGTGTGTGTGTGTGTGTGTGTGTGTGTATGTGCGTGTGCATATTTCATGGTACCTTATTGATTTTAACTGGTTAGGTATCCGGAACTTACAGCTCTCTTGTTTTAAGTCTCTCTGTCTCTATTAGTTGTTTACATTTTACTTGATTCTTGTTTGTTATCTTGTTTCTTCCACGTTTGTTTATCAGTCTTCTCTTCTCTTCTCTTCTCTTCTTCACTATATCTTAATCACATCATTTATTACTTTATATCTCTCTTCTTCTTCTTCTTCTCCTTCATTTATCATTGATTTCTTTCACTACCTCCTCCTCCTCTTTCTTCTATCTATTACATTCTTCTTCTTTCGTTTGTCTTTTGTTTCATTCTTTATTATTGAACTCTTTCCTTCTTTCTTAACACCATTATTTCAATTTCTTCATTTCTCTCTATGTCTTTCATTCGTGATTTATTTTTCCTCCTCTTCTGTTTTCTTTTAAGGAGAATCTTTACATTATTTTATTCATTTTTCTGTCTTGGCTATAATTATGTTGTCTTGGCTATAATTATGTTGTCTTGGCTATAATTATGTTGCCTTGGCTATAATTATGTTATCTTGGCTATTATTATGTTGTCTTGGCTATAATTATGTTATCTTGGCTATAATTATGTTATCTTGGCTATAATTATGTTGTCTTGGCTATAATTATGGTGTCTTGGCTATAATTATGGTGTCTTGGCTATTATGTTATCTTGGCTATAATTATGTTGTCTTGGCTATAATTATGGCGTTTGGTCTTATATTAGGTTAAATTAGGTTACGGTATATTAGGTTAGGTTAGGTTAGGTTAGGTTAGGTTCTCCCAGGCAAGAAGGTTGACCACCAGGCATGAGGGAAGGTCACTGAATTATTGAGGACAACAAACATGGCCGCCATCTAAAGCTCATGAAACGACGTGTAAAACAAAAGAGCAACGTTGAGTGTGATGCGATAACTGTGTCCACTCCCACGGCGTTGACAGTGTGTGATTTTATTAGTTCAACGCTATTTACAACGCCTAGTATTGTTTTTCAGCGTTGATTTCTATTATCATTAACTCAACGCTGACCATTTACAACTATTTACAACGTATTTACACATTCAACGCCTTGTATTCTATTTCAGCTTTGATTCCCATATTCCGTAGCGTTGAATGAATGCCGTTTAACACTCCAGACAACGGGGGAGAGGATCTGTTGAACGTCTGTTACTCCAAAAGGTCAACAGACGAGCCGACGGGTATGTGTGTTATGTGGTCACGCCCTCTAATGTTGGTTACGCCTCTTGTAACACTGTTGGCTATGTATTGTAATGCTAATAGCTATATTGTAGTGCTGTTGGCTATATTATAACACTGTTGGCTATATTGTAAAGTATTGGCTATATTGTAACGTATTAGCTATATTATAACTTGACTATATTATAACGTGTTGGCTATATATTGTAACGCTGATGGCTGTATTATAACACAGTTGGCTATATTGTAACGTATTGGCTATATTATAACACATTTGGCTATATTGTAACGTATTGGCTATATTATAACACATTTGGCTATATTGTAACGTATTGGCTATATTATAACACAGTTGGCTATATTGTAATGTGTTGGCTATATTATAACTTGGCTATATTGTAACGTGTTGGTAATATTATAACACAGTTGGCTATATTGTAACGTGTTCGCTATATTATAACACATTGGTTATATTGTAACGTATTGGCTATATTATAACTTGGCTATATTGTGACGTTGTTGGCTATATTGTGACGTTGTTGGCTATATTGTAACACTGTTAACTATACAGTAAACACGACAGTGTTACGAACCACTCCATCAATTGTCCTGATCTACCTACCCAGCACCACGAGCAACGCCATCTAGGGACGAAACCCGAGTATGCCTAGTCTTAGTTACCACTCCGGGGTTTCCCTTCTCCATATCCTGGCTGTTGCTTCACCTCCTCCAAGTCTTCCTCATCAGCTCCAGATCGAGGAAAGTTCAGTTCACTCTGGGAAGTGACCATACTAGGATCACCTATCCTGGAAACCTACGGCACAGTGACTACCTACCACCGTCTTCAATACTCAGCCTTACTCGTCAGCCATCTCATCTCCTCACTTAAGTATTGTAAACCCTATATTGCCTCCCACCTCCACGTGCTTTAGTTTGTTGTATAAATATGTATATACTGTTAAGCCAATGTTGCGTATGTTTAGGTTAAGTATGGTTAAGGGTAAATTGTAGAAAGCTGAATATTTTGTTAAGGAATTTATGGTACTTTATTATACACAACAAAAACTCGCATCCTTTGTCTACCATTTTATAGTCCGATTGTCTTTGTTTTTTTTATTGTTGTTGCATGTTGGGATCTGGGTAGACTTTTAACTATATTCTAAATCCCCAACTCGTAACAACAGTAGCATCAACACCACCAAGAACACTAACAACAACAATAACAACAACAACAACAACAACAACAACATTCCTCCTTTCCTCCACTTCTATAACTGATAAACAAAGAAACTCACCATAACTTTGTGTCTCTGGTACAGTGTGTTGGTGCGTCTTCAGCATCAACACGACAGACTTACATACGTCCTCCTCACTGTTGCCAAGATCTTAGTGTTCATTTATCTGACCCCAGTATTAATAGACCCCAGTACTAATAGGCCCCAGTACTAATAGACCCCAGTGCTAATAGACCCCAGTATTAATAGACCCCAGTACTAATAGGCCCCAGTACTAATAGACCCCAGTACTAATAGACCCCAGTACTAATAGATCCCAGTACTAATAGGCCCCAGTACTAATAGACCCCAGTACTAATAGACCCAGTACTAATAGACCCCAGTACTAATAGACCCTAGTACTAATAGGCCCCAGTACTAATAGATCCCAGTACTAATAGGCCCCAGTACTAATAGACCCTCAGTACTAATAGACCCCAGTACTAATAGATCCCAGTACTAATAGACCCAGTACCAAGATCCCAGTACCACAGACCCCAGCACCAATAGACCCCAGCAATAGACCCCAGTACTACTAGACCCCAGTACACAGGCCCCACACACAGACCCCAGTACTACTAGACCCCAGTACTAGACCCCAGTACTAGTAGACCCCAGTACCACAGACCCCAGCACTAACAGACCCCAGTACTAATAGACCCCAGTACCACAGACCCCAGTACTAATAGACCCCAGCACTAATAGACCCCAGTACCACAGACCCCAGTACTAAAGATCCCAGTACTACAGACCCCAGTACTAATAGGCCCCAGTACTACAGATCCCAGTACCACAGGCCCCAGTACTAATAGACCCCAGTACTAATAGACCCAGTCCAGTACTAATAGACCCAGCACTAATAGACCCCAGTACTAATAGACCCAGTACTAATAGATCCCAGTACTAATAGGCCCCAGTACTAATAGACCCCAGTACTAATAGGTACCAGATTACCTAAATCCAGATGCTGATGGTTAAGATAACAGATGGTAATGACGTACACACACACCAACAGGATATGACCATTAACTATGTTTTTATTCGCCGGAAAGTCTTACTAAGAACAGATGGGATACTCGAGGCCAACCAGACCGTCTGCTGTAGTGAGAGGCCTTACTGACATTTAAAGTGCATCGGTAATTGCTGCTGCAGTGTGTATACCGCGGGGATTACAATGCAGTGTATGACAAGTGTTTTGTATTGGATTAAGATTAACATAACGCTCCCTCAGCTAAGTGTCAGGTGAATGGGTGTCACTTATATAGTGAAACTCATTTATCATTATTATATAAATCCAAACAAACGGCTGAATGCAGAATGATGAATAGAAACGACATTTTACACCAAATTCCAGAGGTGTCGGGGCGACGTGTGGTTGGCTGACGGTTACAGATGGGCGGAGCAGGAGTGTGCCTGTGATGTAATTGGTCCCCAGGATCATCTCCCGCACATGTGCTGATGGAGCCGACCGCTGACTGGCCCCGCGCCAAGTACCTGCCGCAGTGATCATCAAGAAAGACAAGACTAAGGAGCGTACTGTCTGTGTTCCTAGCGGGTAAGGATTTATTTGACAATTATAATTATACCTGTACCTTCAGATGATCAGCTTCATAATGTAGATAATGGTGTAGTGTGTGGGAGGCGTTCCACCACCTTGCTGGGCCTCACCATCAACACCTCAGATCAAATTATGAAAAAAAATGAACAAACGGAAATCGATAACAGGGTCTGATATAATCAATAGTACTTTAGCTTATAGTTTATCTTGAGAGTTTCCTGGTGTAGACCTTTTGATCAGACACCAGGGTCAGGTCACCGTGTCACCCACTTCTTCTCGTTGTTTTTAGTGGGTTGCTGACCGATTTTTTTAATTTAGTCAGGTTGGGCAGACAGTGGCTCTCGGCCTGAGGATTACCGCCCCTCAGTGCCCACTCCTCACCTCCTCACACCCCAAAACACTCAGTATTTATCTTTCCTGTAGACGGAGGCGGAGGACACCTGAAGACGTCACCAACATCCAATGCAAGAAAGAGAACACCATCCTGACGAAGACCTCGGTGTACTGACGGGTGTTAAGACGTCAGAGGAGCGTACTGAGAAGTGGAGGCACAAGACTAAGTCGTGAAAGGACCCGAGGTGGGACGTGTGAAGGAGGGACGCGCAGGACACAAGAAGCGGGACACACTGGTCTTAGATGACTGGTGGACACTCTAGACACCGCTGCTCCTGCCTCTAATTGAGAACCTCCACTACTGACGATGGCGTCGCAAACACAAGTGATCGGAAGGGCGTGGCTCTTCACCCTCCTCTGTCTGTCCACGACGCTGGTGACAGTCATACACGCCCAACAGAAAATAAACATATGGTATCAACCAAACCAACACCACCACTGCCCATGATGACTTCAGCTCAACTTTTCACTGACCTTCCCTCGACCTTATTGTCCCCTAACAACACACACATGTCCCCTGAACCTCACAGATAAACACACCTGCTGCTGGATGGTCGTAATATGAGCCGCCATACCACAGGTTCTACCAGGCTGGTGGTGAACGTTAGAGGGTTTTGACTCCTCACATTAGTACGAGTCATTCTCATCCTTATGTGTGTATCAATTTTATCACATTGTATTTATAGCGGCACCAGGAGTTCACATTGATTGATTCACTCAACACACCACAAAGCCACTAATATGATATAATGATCTAAACTTACAATAACAGGTGCAGTAGTACAGTATGTAAGATCAGCCACACCACTGAAGGTTATGTAATAATAATTATTAACGTTTTATTGAAAGAACATGGCAGCCGGAAGGCTGAAATATTTTAGTGAATACAAGTTACCATAAGTGATACAAATATGTTCTATAATAACAAGGCGGGGAGAAGGTCATACTACAGGGACGACATAGTGACAGCAAAAAAGGTAAGATTGACTGAGAGTGAATACACTGGTTGATTGCGAGTTGTTGATAATTTTACAATAGTTGGGACTGGGCTGTTCTTGTAGCGATCAGTATGTGCTCGTATGGGCTGGATGCGGTTGTGGTGTCGAACAGCAATACGCGGACGAGGGATCTCGTGAAAGTAGGAGCTGTATGGAGTAGCGTGCCTTCACCTAATTTTGCAGACGAGGTCGTGGTATGCTGGGAGAGCCTATATGCAAAGGAGCTTCTTGATATGTGGAGTAGGAAGTGGAGAGAATAATCTTGCATGCCCTCTTGCACTTTTTCTAGGTGTTTACGTTGTGTGGCATTTAGGAGGAAGACCAGGTAGGGGAGCCATAGGTGAAGTTAAGTATGAATGTTGAGTAAACACTGAGGAATCTCGGGCGCAGGAACACCGAGGATTCGAATCGGGAAGGAGGTGGAGACGAAAACTGGATGATTTGACAACTTCACTGACGTGTTTCCAATTTAGTTTGTTATCTATAGTGACGCCGAGGAGCTTAGTGGAGTCTACAACCTGAGTGTGTTGGAGGCCAAAAGTAATGGAGGGGTTGGGACAAAGCTTTGACAGTGTACCCCACGAAAGGCTGAAATCAAACTGAAGGGCACGGAATTCGTGTCGCTAGCGTGGATAGAAGACTTTCTACATGACCGCAAGCAATGTGTGTGGATTAACAGGAAATCGTCATCTGTACCTGTACAAGTGGGGTACCGCAGGGTATGCAGCCCCGCTGTTGTTGTTTGTCATAAATGATATGCCTGACGTTGTACACTCCTCCATACAAATGTTTGCCGATGACGCCAAGTTATTTCGGGAAATTAAGAACCAAGCGGACTGTGAAGAGCTGCAGAAGGACCTCTGTGGGCCAGGAATGGTCGAAGGAATGGCTGCTGAGATTCAATGTCACGAAGTGTAAGAGGATGCACCTGGGGCGTACCAACGGTAAGGAGGCGTACCATATGTCCCAACGGGATGAAGAAAATGTACTAGTTGAGACTGTGTGTGAGAAGGACCTAGGTGTGTATGTTGACAATGAGCTGAAGTTCTCGGGCCATTGTGAGAAGAAGGTAAATCAGGCAAATAAATTATTGGGCCTTATAAGAAGGTCGTTCAGATATCTAGACGGTCCGTCCCTCGTGACGGTCTTCAGGAGTGAAGTGCTTCCCCATCTGGAGTACTGTCACCCCATCTGGTCCCCGAGATATGCTAGGGACTGTCAGTTGGTTGAAAATGTTCAAAGGAGGGCCACCAAGCTGGTTGCCTGCACTTCGGCATCTCAGCTACCCTGCGAGATTGGAGCGCCTGAACTTGCCTAGCTTATACTACAGACGGGCAAGGGGGGACCTAGTTGAGGTTTATAAGCATCTCAGGGGGCACTACTCAGTTGAGTGTCCTTACTTGGAGCTGGCGGACGCTCGCCCCACAAGGGGTCACAGCTCAAGATTGAAGAAGCCGCAAGTCCGGAAAACCGTGAGGGCAAACTTTTTCGGAGTGAGGGTTGTAAACTCTTGGAACAATCTACCAGAGAGTGTTGTGACGGCACCGAGTGTGAGCTCTTTCAAGAGAAGACTTGACCAACACTGGAGCGGGTTCAGGTACATTCAGGAGCCGGTGCATGCCCAGTATTTACCAACAGTGCGTGACAGAGACGTGACCGATCGCCCGGGCGGCTAGCGAGCCGATCTTTTGGTGAAGAAGATAAATGAAAAGGAAAAGTAATCAGAGACGTGACCGATCGCCCAAGCAGCTAACAAGCCGATCAGTGGCGAAGAGGATAAAAGTAAAAAGTAAAAGCATAACCATGGTCTTGATGGTGGAGTCGTCGACATATTTCCAGCGAGCAGAGGTTTCCCTTAGGGCATCATTGATAAGCATAAGAAAGCAGAGCGGTCCCATCTTGGTGCCTTTGGGGACGCCACAGGTGAGTGACTGAAAAGTGGAGACACCCCCCGGAAGCGTACAGCTTGGCGTCGGTTACTGAGGAAGTCTGTAAGCCATTGTATAAGACTTTCTAAACCCGAGGTCGATAGCTTTGTTGATGATTACATTGTGGTCGACTAGGTCAAATGCCTTGGTGAAGTCAATGACGGCGACAGCTACAGACGTTTTTCGTTTTTCCAGATGGCGGTATATGTAGTTGAGAAAGATGACAAGACTGAGTGGTGAAGGAAATTTTCATATTGCCAAATTGCTGAGGATCTACGGCGCCTGCAATATTAGCACAAGCCCAGTCAAACACGAAACTTTCACAGATTAAACTGGGTATTGGGGTGATGGCAATGGGTCGTAGCTCATTTAAGGATAGTGGGCTGGTTGACTTGGGCACTGGTGACACATTTGAGGTCTTCCAGTCAGCTGGGCATCCTGCTTGGCTGAGGGAAGGATTGATGATGGAACAGAAGGGTTTAGCTAGTTCCGGGGAGAACTCTTTGTAGAGTTTCATTGGTAAGTCAATGTGGGTGGTGGAGCGCTTTAACTTCAGTTTGTCCAGACGTTTTGCTACTTCAAATTCTTGTACTAAGTCAGTGGGAAACGGGGGCTGGTAGGTAAGCAGGGAGACTGGTTGTGTCAAGCCTGGGAAGCGTCTGACATACAGTTGCGAAATGATTGTTTGATTGCTCAGTTGCGTCACCATTCGTGTGTGTGTGTGTGTGTAGTACTGGAGGTATTCACGTAGCCATCTAAAACCCTTGAAGAATTCCTGACATTCCTGTTCACCAGCTTATGACACTATTAATCAACTCCTGACACCATAAATCAACTTCTGACACTATTAATCAACTCCTGACACTAGTAATCAACTCCTGACACTAGTAATCAACTCCTGACACCATAAATCAACTTCTGACACTATTAATCAACTCCTGACACTAGTAATCAACTCCTGACACTAGTAATCAACTCCTGACACCATAAATCAACTTCTGACACTATTAATCAACTCCTGACACTATTAATCAACTCCTGACACTAGTAATCAACTCCTGACACTATTAATCAACTCCTGACACTATTAATCAACTCCTGACACTACTAATCGATACCTGACACAATTAATCAACTGCTGACACTCCTGATCACCACTACCGTCAGCAAACACTCCCTACGTCTTTAAATTTTGTTCTCGTTCTACTGGTCGTGTTCCTGTCAATACACTTGAGGTACACAGGTAGAACTCATCTGTGTGTTAGTCAGGCTATAAAGATCCCATCAACCAATCACCACTCGAGGATATTGTGTTAGTGACGTCATGGCACCAATCACCACTCGTTTGTTTTAGTGACGTCATGGCACCAATCACCACTCGAGGATATTGTGTTAGTGACGTCATGGCACCAATCACCACTCGAGGATATTGTGTTAGTGACGTCATGGCACCAATCACCACTCGAGGATATTGTGTTAGTGACGTCATGCCACCAATCACCACTCGTTTGTTTTAGTGACGTCATGGCACCAATCACCACTCGAGGATATTGTGTTAGTGACGTCATGGCACTAATCACCACTCGTTTGTTTTAGTGACGTCATGGCACCAATCACCACTCGTTTGTTTTAGTGACGTCATGGCACCAATCACCACTCGAGGATATTGTGTTAGTGACGTCATTGCACCAATCACCACTCGAGGATATTGTGGTAGTGACGTCATTGCACCAATCACCACTCGAGGATATTGTGTTAGTGACGTCATGGCACCAATCACCACTTGTTTGTTTTGAGTGACGTCATAGCACCAATTACCACCGTTTGTTTTAGTGACGTCATGGCACCAATCACCACTCGTTTGTTTTAGTGACGTCATGGCACCAATCACCACTTGTCTGTTTTAGTGACGTCATGGCACAATCACCATACGTTTGTTTTGGGGACGTCATGCCGCAATCACCACTCGTTTGTTTTAGTGACGTCATGGCACCAATCACCATACGTTTGTTTTAGTGACGTCATGGCACCAATCACCACTGTTTGTTTTAGTGACGTCATGGCGCAATCACCGCTCGAGGATATTGTGTTAGTATCATGGCACCAATCACCACTCGAGGATATTGTGTTAGTGACGTCATGGCACTATCACCGCTCGAGGATATTGTGTTAGTGACGTCATGGCTCAATCACCACTCGAGGATATTGTGTTAGTGACGTCATGGCACCACCACTCGTTGTTTGGTTAAGGACGTCATGGTACCAATCACCACTCGAGGATATTGTGTTAGTGACGTCATGGCAAATCACCACTCGAGGATATTGTGTTAGTGACGTCATGGCACAATCACCACTCGTTTATTTAAGTGACGTCATGGCACCAATCACCACTCGTTTGTTTTAGTGACGTCTTGGCACCAATCACCATTCGTTTGTTTTAGTGACGTCATGCACCAATCACCACTCGAGGATATTGTGTTAGTGACGTCATGGCACCAATCACCATTCGTTTGTTTTAGTGACGTCATGCCCAATCACCACTCCTTTGTTTTTAGTGACGTCATGCACCAATCACCACTCGAGGATATTGTGTTAGTGACGTCATGGCACCAATCACCACTCGTTTGTTTTAGTGACGAATGGCACCAATCACCACTCGTTTGTTTTAGTGACGGTATGGCACCAATCCTCACTGAGGATATTGTGTTAGTGACGTAATGGCACAATCACCACTCGAGGATATTGTGTTAGTGACGTCATGGCACCAATCACCACTCGTTTGTTTTAGTGGACGTAATGGCACCAATCACTCGTTTGTTTTAGTGACGGTATGGCACTAATCACTCGAGGATATTGTGATAGTGACGTCATGGCACCAATCACCAATCGTTTGTTTTAGTGACGTCATGGCACCAATCACCACTCGAGGATATTGTGTTAGTGACGTCATGGCACCAATCACCGCTCGAGGATATTGTGTTGGTGACCTCATGGCACCAATCACCACTCGTTTGTTTTAGTGACGTAATGGCACCAATCACCACTCGTTTGTTTTAGTGACGGTATGTCACCAATCCCCACTCGAGGATATTGTGTTAGTGACGTCATGGCACCAATCACCACTCGTTTGTTTTAGTGACGTAATGGCACAATCACCACTCGTTTGTTTTAGTGACGTCATGGCACCAATCACCACTCGAGAATATTGTGTTAGTGACGTCATGGCACCAATCACTGCTCGAGGATATTGTGTTAGTGACGTCATGGCACCAATCACCACTCGTTTGTTTGTGACGTCATGGCACCAATCACCACTCGTTTGTTTTAGTGACGTCATGGCACCAATCACCACTGAGGATATTGTGTCAGTGACGTCATGGCACCAATCACCACTCGTTTGTTTTAGTGACGTCATTGCACCAATCACCACTCGTTTGTTTTAGTGACGTCATGACACCAATCACCACTCGAGGATATTGTGTTAGTGACGTCATTGGCACCAATCACCACTGAGGATATTGTGTTAGTGACGTCATTAAACCAATCACCACTCGAGGATATTGTGTTAGTGACGTCATGGCACCAATCACCACTCGTTTGTTTTAGTGATGTCATGGCACCAATCACCACTCGTTTGTTTTAGTGACGTCATGGCACCAATCACCACTCGTTTGTTTTAGTGACGTCATGGCACCAATCACCACTCGAGGATATTGTGTTAGTGACGTCATGGCACCAATCACCGCTCGAGGATATTGTGTTAGTGACGTCATGGCACCAATCACCACTCGTTTGTTTTAGTGACGTCATGGCACCAATCACCACTGAGAATATTGTGTTAGTGACGTCATTGCACCAATCACCGCTCGAGGATATTGTGTTAGTGACGTCATGGCACCAATCACCACTCGTTTGTTTTAGTGACGTAATGGCACCAATCACCACTGTTTGTTTTAGTGACGGTATGGCACCAATCACCACTGAGGATATTGTGATAGTGACGTCATGGCACCAATCACCAATCGTTTGTTTTAGTGACGTCATGGCACCAATCACCACTGAGGATATTGTGTTAGTGACGTCATGGCACCAATCACCGCTCGAGGATATTGTGTTAGTGACCTCATGGCACCAATCACCACTCGTTTGTTTTAGTGACGTCATGGCACCAATCACCACTCGAGAATATTGTGTTAGTGACGTCATGGCACCAATCACTGCTCGAGGATATTGTGTTAGTGACGTCATGGCACCAATCACCACTCGTTTGTTTTAGTGACGTCATGCACCAATCACCACTCGTTTGTTTTAGTGACGTCATGGCACCAATCACCACTGAGGATATTGTGTCAGTGACGTCATGGCACCAATCACCACTGTTTGTTTTAGTGACGTCATTGCACAATCACCACTCGTTTGTTTTAGTGACGTCATGACACCAATCACCACTGAGGATATTGTGTTAGTGACGTCATTGCACCAATCACCACTGAGATATTGTTAGTGACGTCATTGCACCAATCACCACTCGAGGATATTGTGGTGATGTCATGGCACCAATCACCACTCGTTTGTTTTAGTGATGTCATGGCACCAATCACCACTCGTTTGTTTTAGTGACGTCATGGCACCAATCACCACTGTTTGTTTTTAGTGATCATGGCACCAATCACCACTCGAGGATATTGTGTTAGTGACGTCATGGCACCAATCACCGCTCGAGGATATTGTGTTAGTGACGTCATGGCACCAATCACCACTCGTTTGTTTTAGTGACGTCATGGCACCAATCACCACTGAGAATATTGTGTTAGTGACGTCATTGCACCAATCACCGCTCGAGGATATTGTGTTAGTGATCATGGCACCAATCACCACTCGTTTGTTTTAGTGACGTCATGGCACCAATCACCACTCGTTTGTTTTAGTGACGTCGCACCAATCACCACTCGTTTGTTTTAGTGACGTCATGGCACCAATCACCACTCGTTTGTTTAGTGGACGTCATGGCACCAATCACCACTCGAGGATATTGTTAGTGACGTCATTGCACCAATCACCACCGAGGATATTGTGTCAGTGACGTCATGGCACCAATCACCACTCGTTTGTTTTAGTGACGTCATGGCACCAATCACCACTCGTTTGTTTTAGTGACGTCATGGCACCAATCACCACTCGAGGATATTGTGTTAGTGACGTCATTGCACCAATCACCACTCGAGGATATTGTGGTAGTGACGTCATTGCACCAATCACCACTCGAGGATATTGTGTTAGTGACGTCATGGCACCAATCACCCAATCACAACTCGTTTGTTTTAGTGATGTCATGACACCAATCACCACTCGAGGATTGTTTTAGTGATTGAGTGGCGGTATGGCACCAATCACCACTCGAGGATTGTTTCAGTGATTGAGTGACGGTATGGCACCAATCACCACTCGAGGATTGTTTCAGTGATTGAGTGACGGTATGGCACCAATCGCCCTCAGTTGTTTCTGGTAGTGGGCTGGTGTAAACAATCACCACTCGAGGATTGTTTCAGTGATTGAGTGACGGTATGGCACCAATCGCCACTCGAGGATATTCTTTTAGTGATGTCATCGCACCAATCACCCCTCTAGGATTGTCTTGTGGCACTATTACTACAGCGTTGTGGCACTCTACAAAAGGCACCATCTGTACCATAACACTATACACACTACATAAATGACGTACTACAGAAGTCGACTGTTTAATTATTCAAAGCTACAAAACATTGACCTATTTTCCTCCTCAAATGCCTCCTGGGGTCTATGTAGGAGTAGGTAGACGTGATATGTGGTGATACATACATGAGCAGTACAGAGAGAGAGAGAGAGAGAGAGAGAGAGAGAGAGAGGTAAGTATCGACCAGAGCTACTTCGCCCCACCCATGAATATTGTATGGCAGGTCACATGTCCTCCCAAAGCCTTACCAAGATACGGTACGTAACATTTTAACTGAATAATGTGTTACCGGAGTGATGGATTGTTCGTGGTAGGTGTGGTGGTGGTGGTGGTGTGTGGTGGTAGTGGTGGTGGTGGTGGTGTGTGGTGGTGGTGTGTGGTGGTAGTAGTGGTGGTGGTGGTGGTTGTTATTGGTGTGGTAGTGGTGGTGGTGTTTGGTGGTGTGTGGTGGTAGTGGTGTGGTGGTGTGTGGTGTGTGGTGATGGTGTGGAAGTGGTGGTGGTGGTGGTGGTGATAATGGTGTGTAGTGGTTGTGTGGTGGTGATGTGGTGGTGGTGGTGTGTGGTGGTCTGTGGTGGTGGTAGTGGTGGTGGTGTTTGGTGGTGTCTTGGTGGTGAGTGGTGGTGTGGAATGTGTGGTGGTGGTGGTGGTGGTGTGTGGTGAGCCAGTGGTGGTGGTGGTGTGGTGGTGGTGGTGGTGTGTGGTGGTAGTGAGTGGTGGTGGTGGTGTGTGGTGGTAGTAGTGGTGGTGTTTGGTGGTGTGTGGTGGTAGTGAGGTGGTGGTGAATGGTGATGGTAGTGGTGGTGGTGGTGGTGGTGATGGTGGTAGTAGTGGTTGTGGTGGTGTGTGGTGGTGGTGGTGTGTGTGGTGGTGTGTGGTGGTGGTGGTGGTGTGTGGTGGTAGTAGTGGTGGTGGTGGTGGTGGTGGTGGTGGTGGTGTGTGGTGGTGGTGTGTGGTGGTGTGTGGTGGTGGTGGTGGTGTGTGGTGGTAGTGGTGGTGGTGGTGGTGGTGGTGGTGGTGTGTGTGGTGGTGTGTGGTGGTAGTGGTGGTGGTGGTGTGGTGGTGGTGGTGTGTGGTGGTGGTGTGTGGTGGTAGTAGTGGTGTGGTGGTGGTGGTGGTGGTGTGTGGTGGTGGTGGTGGTGTGTGGTGGTGGTGGTGGTGTGTGGTGGTGGTGTGTGTGGTGGTAGTAGTGGTGTGGTGGTGGTGGTGTGTGGTGGTGGTTGACTAAATATTAAGACTACACACAATATGATTTCAATACACTTACTATACTTTCTTCCTCCACCAATACACCCACAATAATTACATAGTCGAAGATCAGCTGTTTCGTCTCACTTAACACCTAAAATATCTGTCAAATTTTATAAGAAGTGTTCATCTTATCTCGGTCACACATACACACACACACAAGGAGCCACCGTTCTGTTGTAAGGGTTAAAAGCATGTGTGCGTGTGTGTGTATCGAGGCATATATGTATGAATGTATGTTCCTTAAGACTGTAATAGAAGAAAACATAGTATCCATTCAGTCACTCCAATCCTGTGTATATATATATATATATATATATATATATATATATATATATATATATATATATATATATATATATATATATATATATATATATATATATATATATATATATATTTTATAGATCCACAATGAAAACGTGGATAAGATAAATCTTGATAAAATCACACGGGAAAAGGGAAACAACGGAGCACCTTAGCTTTCGTCTTTATTCCTATACCACAATGGATAAATGTACAGTCGCTAAAACAACTATCTGTGCAGGTGGGGGTCGATATGCTCCGAAATTTTACGTGCTACTAGTGACAGCCCTCATATACCAAAATTTATCGTCCATGGTCTCATTGTTTCCCACAAAGTATACACAGATAGTTGTTTTAGCTACTGTATGTATGTATGTGTTTGTGTGTATGTATGTGTACAGGTGTGAGGCACAAATGATGTTGGTGGTGGTGGTGTTGTAGTGTGAGGCAGTACCACAAAAACTCTCCTCTATTATTCAACACTTTAGCCAGCCACACATCACCTCTGTGTGTGTGTGTGTATGTGTGTATGTGCGTGTGTGTTTCAATTGATCTTCTTTCTATCATTTTTAACACTGTAAGGTTGTGTGTTTCCTGTACTCAGAACACCTCGAATTTACACACGTCTGCACTCACTGTCACTCACAACCATTCATTCCATCGCCACAGTCCAGTACAACCATACACACGAGTTTTCTAACAACCCAAATATCACAATAACAACCACTACATCATCCTATATCCTACAATCACTCTACCAACTATGTTCTACAACTATTAATACTCCACAATACTCCGCAACCACTTTTAACAACCACGACCAACAACCATAACCACACTCTATAGCCCCAACCACATTCAGCAGCCACACGCCCGCAACTAAGACTCAACAGCAGCAACCACAAACCACATCCACACTCCACTGTCACAACCAACAACCACAACTAGTTCGCTGACCAAAGAGTAATTGATTTAAAGTAATCGACCAGAACATGTGTGGTCTAGGGTGATAAATATATACGCACATGAACATGGTGTATTATGCACACACACACGCACACACACACTACCTCACCAACACTGCATCACCAACAATATTTCTCCAACAGTCACCAACAATAGATTCATTATATATGTTACAGAGGTAGAGGTTGTTTGGTCTCGTTACAGTTGCTTTGGTCTCGTTACAGTTGCTTTGGTCTCGTTACAGTTGCTTTGGCCTCGTTACAGTTGACTTGTTCTCGTTACAGTTTCCTTGGTCTCGTTACAGTTATGACGTATGACGAGGACAACATGCTGGTAAAACAGAGCCTCGACGCGGCCATCTCTTACTTGGAGAAAAATACAGGAGAAGGCGCTATGGTGGACGGCAAGCACATCTACGCCATCCCGAAAGGTGAGTAACAACAATAAAATCTCTAGGCCTAATTTAACCTAATGTTTATCTACCTTTTTACTTCTTCTACGAGGTTAAGTGATAGCTAATAGAGTTATATTTTGTTTGAAAATATTTTGGAGATGATTAAATGTTGTCAAGTTGATTTTTTTATTTAGTTAGATGTGGTTGTGTGTCTTTGGGTGAATGGATGGGTCGTTTATCATAGTTTCCCATATACGTTCTTTATGGTGTGTGTGTGTGTGTGTGTGTGTGTGAAAGAGAATGGTGTATTGTTTATGCCTAACTGCTATGTTTATGTATTTTGCTCTGTTAGGGGAATATCTACAGTACAAAAGCTTATATTTATGATAGTGTTTTTTTTATCTCAAAGACAAGCTAATTTATCGGTATAGTAATTGGTAACCTAGTAGTAATGTATAGAATTGTTAAATTATGCGTCAATATTTATAATTGCCTGTACAGATGTGTTCACTGTGTATACAAGAAAGCCCAGAAAACTAGAAAATATTACTGCTTAAGTATTCGTTAAGTTGTGCTCAAATTTCCCCGTTATAAGTTAAATCATAATAGCCTACGTCCTCACTTGTAAAATCTCTTTCAAATTTGGAGAGAAAAAATGCAGAAACAAAAACTAGTTACGTGGTCAAGAGAATCTCAAAGAAAACCACTAGAGTTAATGGTATTACAGAACATGACAACACACTCACCAACGCACTCACCAACACACTCACCGTTATCTAAGTCGACCACCCTCTGTGAAAAAGAACTTCCTTATATTCGTTCTGTATAATAACTTGGCGATCTTGTAGTTATGTCCCCTCGTGTTGGTGGTGCGTGACATCACAAGAAAATGTCCCGGGTTCACGTTTTCCATCACTGTCAAGATTTTGAATGTTTCAATGAAATCTGCCGTATCATTACTGCCCTTGACCCGTAACTTCAGAAACAGGGCCACCGGGATATTTTGGTGCCCTTGATTCGATAAACGTGATATTGAAAACCATTCCCCAATGCGTGTCTCAGTTCACGACACACCATAAGAAATTCCCAAACACAAGAAAGCTCTCTGTGACGTTACATGATCGCCAGCGGAGGCAGTCAAAGGCTGATCAATACTTGGCTAACACTCACCTAGAACCTACCTCTATGACCACTACACCGTGTTGGTTTACACTCTCGTAATTTGTGTATAAATATTCATACACTACAGTTATGGAGAATCAATGGCTAATCTCTTATACTCAAGAGGACTTAAGGCCACCGAATCTAAGAGTCATTCCACCAAGACCTGGCCTTTGTGAGTTAACCAAAGTGACCGATACTGCCCGGGCACTCACCTAGATAACTGTAGCGTATCAATATAACCTATTCGTAGTGCATTACCATTGGTGAAATATACAACAGGTTGAGTGCGTGTCGTCCTGTACTGAGTCTCGTGAGTGGTGTTCTCTGTGTGTGTTGGGTTAAGTGAGTCAGACTGAGTTAGGTTGAGTGAGGTTAACTTAGGTTGTCTTAGGTTAAGTTAGATATACAGTACATACTTTGACTTCTAATTCCACGCCTCTTCTTTTAAACTCAATCTCTTGGTCACAGGAAACGATGTCGAGGTGACGGTCAACAAATCGTGTGATCTAATGGACGAAGCTATCGACGCCGGCAAGCCACCTCACATAGTACTCGATGCCACCACTACGGGCATGATCTCTGAGACCATCAAGAGTTTCACCAGAGCCCTTACCCTCCCCACCTTCTCCGCCTCATACGGCCAGGAAGGAGATATAAGGCGAGGATCCCTAGGAGACAGACAGATAGGTAGACAGACAGATAGGCAGGTTGGTAAACACTAAACAGATAGGCAGGTTAACAGAGAGACAGGCAGATAGACAAACAGATAGACAGAGAGATAGACAGACAGACTTGAAATAGACATAGAACCCATATCATAAAAGTTGAGTCTTGCAGTGTAATGATGTTATAAGGAACACAAGTTAAGGTCAACAGCCATAGACACGTATAGGTGCTGATGGCGTTTGTCACCTGTTTAGGGAGTGGCGGAAACTAACACCTAGTGAAGAGGAGTACCTGGTGCAGTTGATGCCTCCAGGTGACATCATCGTCCAATCAATCAGGGACATCGTTCGTACTCAAAACATCACTAACGCGGGGATAATCTATGACGATACTTTCGGTAAGTTCTTCGTCAGTACCCTTTCCTTTACACACATGTCTTTATCACCCTTCCCTCTACACACATGTCTTTATCACCCTTCCCTCTACACACCTATCTTTATCACCCTTTCCTCTACACACCTGTCTATCACCCCTTCCTCTACACACCAGTCTTTATCACCCTTTCCTCGCACACCTGTCTTTATCACCCTCTCCTCTACACACCTGTCTTTATCACTCTCCCCACACCTGTCTTTATCACCCTTCTCTACACACCTGTCTTTATCATCCTCTCACACACCTGTCGTTACACCCTTTCCCCTACACACCTGTCTTTATCACCCTTCTCTACACACCTGTCTTTATCACCTTTCTCTCTACACACCTGTCTTTATCACCCTTTCCTCTACACACCTTTTCTTTATCACCTCTACACACCTCTCTTTATCACCCTTTCCTCTACACACCTGTCTCTATCACCCTTCTCTACACACCTGTTTTTATCATCCCTTCTACACACCTGTCTTTATCACCTCCTCTACACACCAGTCTTTATCACCCTTTCCCCTACACACCTGTCTTTATCACCCTTCCCCACACACCTGTCTTTATCACCTGCCTCACACACCTGTTTTATCACCTCTACACACCTGTCTTATCACCCCCACACAATCTGTCTTTTCTCCCCACACACCCGTCTTTATCACCCCCCACACCAGTCTTTATCACCCCCTTCTCTACACACCTGTCTTTATCACCCTTCCCCCACACATCTGTCTTTATCCACCTCTACACACCTGTCTTTATCACCCTCCTCTACACACCTGTCTTTATCACCTCCCCCACACACCTGTTTATCACCCTTCTACACACCTGTCTTTATCACCCTTCCCCCTCACACCTGTCTTTATCACCCTTCCCTCTACACACATGTCTTTATCACCTTCCTCTATACACCTCTCTTTATCACCTCCCTCTACCACACATGTCTTTATCACCTCCCTCTACACACCTGTCTTTATCTCACCTCTAAGTACCTGTCTATCTAATCTGTGAAAGAAATCAACATTGGTTTTTTACATCAACGTGAGGCCAAAATGCCTTTCATCTTGAGTCAATATCTCTACACACACACACACACACCTCACACACACACACACAGGAAATGTCCAGGAAGGCAAGAACCACCTTATAATATTATATATATATACAATTATTATTATTATTATTATTATCATTATTATTATTATTATTATTATTATTTTATTTTTTTATTATTATTATTATTTTACATATTATTATATATTATTATTATTATTATTAAATATTTTAATGTGCGATTTTAAAATGCATTCTCTCCTCCTCCTACTACCTCCAATCCTCACCATCATTCTCCACCACTATCCTACCTCCCACCAACACCATCACCACCCTCCTCACATCCTCCCCACCATCCTACTCTCCACCACCACCACCACCACCACCTGCTCCAACACAGTGATGGAACACAAGTACAAGTCACTGCTACAGAACCTCCCTTGTCGCCACATTATGACGAGGGTGGAGGCGACGAGAAGGAAGTGAGGAGACAGACCAAGAGACTCAAGGTTGGTGGTGTCTCTGTACTGTGTGTGTGTGTGTGTGTTGTGTGTTGAATGGTTTATTGAAAAGTTCTGCAGTCCAAAGGCTGAAGAACCAATAAAACCATTTATTATTGTGTGTATGTGCGTGTGTATGTGTGTGTGTGTGTGTGTGTGTGTGTGTCTGTGTGTGTGTGTGTGTGTGTGTGTAAGGCCCCCAGTAGAGTACCTGTACTATTTATCTACTGCCTCCAACCTCTCCCTTCCTCTCCCCAGGACGCAGACATCGTTAACTACTTCGCCGTCGGCAGCGGGGACACCATCAGCCGGATCCTGGATGCCGCCACAGCCAACGACATGTTCGGCCGGAAGTACGCCTGGTATGCCCTCTCTAAGGTATGCCCCTTCTCTAATCCCTCTCCAACATACGATCTGTCTTCGGGAGGCCTCTATAAGATACACCTTCTGTAAGATACGAGTTAGCTCCTCTCTGAACTTCGCTAAAAACATGACAATTTGCAGTAATCTAATAATGGTAATCATGTATTCAGTTCACGTGTATAAAGTTAATCGTCAAAAGATATTAAGAATTCAGTTTAGTTAGTGTTCTCGATCCCTAAGTGCTTGTTAACGGCTGTAGGGTGAGTCTTGTTTACATCTGGCCATCACCTATGATAATTACACCTGTGAGGATTGTTTACTCTTGGCCTTGAGGTTGGACAGGTGTTAGTATAGACACAGGTGGAGGACTGACAGGTGTTATCGTCACTACAGGATAACCAGGATATCCAATGTGGTTGTGAGAATGCCTCTATAGTCTACCTGCGGCCTCACACTAGTGCAGACAGTCGCGGAAGAATCGCCATGCTCCAGCGAGACTACGGGCTTACCAGCACCCCTGAGATCGACGCTGTGGCTTACTTCGAGTACTTCATGCGAGGCATCTTAGGCGCGGCGTGAGTAATGATGAGTCTTCATTGTGTCACCTCTTTCGTGTGCTTGTGTCGAGGCTCTTCACTACAACACTGTGTGGATATATTAGTGTGTGTTATAGGTTAATAATAGACTGGTCAATAACTATAGTAATTCGCTATCCAACACTGACAAACATATACCAGCTGGCTACTGAACACACATACAGTTACTAAGAGTGTAAGATGGCCGATTTCTTTTCGATATTCACTTGTCACCATTTTTCTAGTTGGTAGTTTTTAAGGTATGGTGTGTGTTATGGTGCCATGTGGTGTGTGTTATGATACCATGTGAGTGGACAACTACCATGGTAACCAATGAGAGGGAGTGAGTGGTGTAATCTCTTCATACAGGAAGATGGCGGCTGCTGGCAAGTACACAGACTTCGAGTACCTGAGGTGTGAGGAATTCAGCGAGGACAATCCCCCCGTCAGGAACGACTTTGACCTACGCTCTGCCCTCCAGTCGGTGAGTCAGCTGAAGGGTCACGGTGTTAGCTATATATTTTGCATTATATTTCCCACGTCAATAAAACTAGCATAATAACTATAATTTACTGTATCGGGTTGTTTAATGTATTCCTTGTATTAAAAACCTTACCTATACTTCTCCCTGGTGGCAGGTGTCAATGACCAACACCTGGGCGAGTATTAGCTGGGGAAGTAATGGCATGTCGTACCCAGATGTCCCTCTTACTATGGACAAGTTCAAGATTCTCGCAGGACGAACAGCGGAGCGCAAGACCTTGGGGGAATGGTCGGCTGGGATGCCCGGTACACTTATGTTCAAGAGTGGCCAGACCCTTAGTGATTTCCAGGTAAGCTTCCCCTCTATCCTCACCCTCCCCTCTGCCAGGTGAGTCTCTCTGACCTCACGCACCTGGTCTCTAACTTGGGTGACCTCCTTACCTTCAGACATTAAGGAAACACCGATACTCATAACACTAATGGGGATTATACCTTCATCATTGAGGTTATAGTGACACATTATATTGATCTGGTGTTGTCGTGTCGCTCTGAACCTTACTGTCAGACCGTGAGGCGTGGTACTACACGTGTCTTGTCCTCAGCAGCTAATGTGTACAACTCTCTGTCCACCACCGAGGGAGAGGGACGACCTGTATACCCCTGTGAAAATAACACTCATTAGCTGTTTACTTTCTCTTCTTTTGATGTTTGTCTTGTATTTATCCATGTGTTGGATAAATATAATTTCATGGTCCATAATGTTTGGATCTCCCTCCCTCCCTTCTCTCCTGGTGCATGGACCCCTCCCTCAATCCTGTTCTTTCCTGCTGCACGTCCCTTCCTTCCCTCACACTTTCCCTCCTCCCCCCTTCTGGTGCATTAGTCTCTCCCTCCCACCCTCCCTTCCTTACCCTTTCTCTTGTTGCATTCTCTCTCCCTTCCCCCTTCCTTCCTGCCTTCCTTCTCTCTTATTACACGGTTCCCTCCCTCCCTTCCCTCCCTACCCCAATGCATCAAGTAACCCTAACGTCTGTTTCTCCTGCTGTAGGCGGTGACTGTGTACAGGGTGACCACAGTACAGCAACCTCCCTTTATCATGAAACGCACCAACGAAGACGGTGAAGACGAATACTACGGCTACTGTATCGACCTCATCAACGAAATCAAAGAAATCATCAACTTCGAGTAAGTCCTTCAACCTCTTCCTTGACCGTCTACACCTCAGCCTCTAAGTCACTTCAAATTTATGGTCGATTAAGCATTTATTTAAGCCTATAATTACCCCCCAGGCCTATAATTGTGTTGTATCATTCCGGTTCCACCAGATACGAGATTGCAGAAGCTCCTGATGGCAAGTTTGGCACGATGGACGACAACCATGAGTGGAACGGCATGATCAAGCAACTCATCGAGAAGGTTGGTACCCCTGAACACACCGAGGGAACTAGTTTGTGTGTGTGTGTGTCGTAACCCTGGTTTATTTGTTTATTTATTTGTTATTACTATTATTTATTATTAGTAGTAGTAGTAGTATTCTGTGACACATACGTTTATTTATCACTGACTCACACATCCTGAGACTCACAACAGCTTTTCTCCTACAGCGTGCAGACATCGCCTTGGCACCATTATCTGTCATGGCTGAACGGGAGAACGTGGTAGACTTCACCGTGCCTTACTATGATCTGGTAGGCATCACTATCCTCATGAAGAAGCCCAAAGTGCCCACCTCACTCTTCAAGTTCCTAACTGTGCTGGAGCCTGAGGTGTGGTTGTGTATCCTCTTCGCTTATGGCTTCACCAGGTGAGTTAGGGCTTCGATATCACATACATACAGTACTTACATACAGTACATACATGTATACACACATACATAAACTAAAGGACAATGAATAACCGGTCAGTATGTAGTGTGTAGCCGGAGTTAGTTCACTACATACAATCATTCATTACTCATTGTTATCCGAATAGTGAATAAGTGGATCTCACGTCCTTACACCACCACCACACCCACTACCACCATTACCACCACCACCACCACCATACCGTCACTACCAACACCACATCACCACCATACCACCTCACTATCACTACTATACCGCCTTTCATTACCAACACCACACCACCATCACCATTACTACCAATGATATCTTCCTGTCCACATTCTGTCACCCTGAACATCTTCCTGTCCACATTCTGTCACCCTGAACATCTTCCTGTCCACATTCTGTCACCCTGAACATCTTCCTGTCCACATTCTCTCTCCTAAATCATCTCCTATACACATTCTCTCTCCTAAAACATCATTCTGTACACATTCTCTCTCCTACAGCGTCCTCCTGTATATCTTCGACCGGTTCAGCCCCTACAGCTACCAGAACAACAAGGAACGCTACAAGGATGACGACGAGAAGAGAGAGTTCAACCTGAAGGAGTGTCTATGGTTCTGTATGACTTCCCTTACGCCCCAGGTAGGTGCTGAAGGAGGGAGAGGAGGAAGGAGGTTTGGGAGAGAAGAGGGGGACATGAATAGCAGAAGGTGGAGTAGGAGGAAGCTAGCAAAAAAGGAGGAAGAAGAACAAGAAGATGGAGGAGGAGGAGGAGGAAGAGAATGGGTAGGAAGAGGAGGGTGGGAAAGTCCAGTCATTGTGTCTATGTTGATGAGTGGATATGTGTTATTGTATGTTGGTGGTAAGAGGAAAAATGTTGTGTTCCTGTGTTCCTGTGATGTTGTGTTAGGGAGAGCATCACTCAGCGCCCCTTGTGTTTACCCCTCGTGTTCGTCTCTCGTCTCTTCAGGGTGGTGGAGAGGCGCCTAAGAACTTGTCCGGAAGGCTAGTAGCGGCGACCTGGTGGCTCTTTGGGTTCATCATCATCGCCTCCTACACGGCTAACTTGGCTGCCTTCTTGACAGGTTAGTTGAGATGCCTTATTGTCACTAATACTAAGACATCCACAAAACTAGTCCCTTGGGAAATTGGGTAGAAATAGCGGCAGAAAAGGAGGGGGGGGAAGGGGGAAATAGGAACTAAGTGTTCTGGAGAGGAGGTATAGAGGAAAGTGAAAGACTGGGTATTTAACATGGGAAGACCTGGGACCTCAAGAGCTTTAGAAATAATCAAGAACAAGGCATCACGTTAACAGGTCATCACGTGAACAGGTCATCACGTTAACAGGTCATCACGTTAACAAGTCATCACGTTTGAGTTAAGGAATAATTGATTGTTTGAGAAATGATTTGTTTGAGTTTTCTTATGGCTAGTGTGATTATTATAACTATTATGAGTCATGTAACACCTAACTGAATAACTCTGACGACACCTTTGTATTCCCTCCTTCAGTGTCGCGTTTGGATACTCCCATTGAGTCCCTGGACGACCTCAGTAACCAGTACAAGGTCCAGTACGCCCCCATGAACGGCACCTCCACCATGACCTACTTCGAGAGGATGGCTTACATAGAGAAGAAGTTTTACGAGTGAGTGATGAGTCGTTTAAGGGGGACACTTCACACGAGAGCACCTGTCGTTTGTTTCACCTGATGATTAAAAGCCCTAACGATACCTTGGTGGTTTAGGTTAGGTTAGGTTAGGTCTAAAGGTGAAATAAGCTGGGTGCTGGTTTTCACGGAGCGTCTTTATTAATTTATTTAAAAAGAGGTTCTTATTTAATGTGTCCCTTCCAGTACATCTTCCCGTCACCACCACACCTCCCCATCACCACCACACCTCACCACTACCACCACCACACCTCCCCACCTCCCATCCACCACCACCACCACCACACCTCCCACATCCACCACCACACCACACCACCGACCACACCACCCCATCACCCCCCATCCCACCGACCACCTCACCACTACCACCACCACCTCCCCCTCACCACCACACCTCACCCACCACCACCACACCTCCCCATCACCTCCCCATCGACCACACCACCCCCATCACCACCACACCTCCCCCACCACCACCTCCCCATCACCACCACACCTCCCATCACCCACCACCACCTCCCCCATCCCACCACCTCAACCACCACCTTCCCCATCACCACCACCACACCTCACCCATCACCACCACACCTCCCCATCACCACCACCTCCCCATCACCTCACCACCTCCCCATCCCCATCCGCCACCTCCCATCACCCCACCTCCCCATCACCACCCCTCCCCATCACCACCCCCACCACCCATCACCACCGCCACCTCCCCCCTCCCCACCTCCCCATCACCACCACCACACCTCCCCATCACCACCACCACCCACCTCAACCACACACCTCCCCCATCCCCACCCACCCACCCCCATCACCACCACTCCCCCATCACCACCACCTCCCCATCCCCCACCACCACCACCTCCCATCCACCCACCACACCTCCCCATCACCACCACACCCCCATCCCCACATCCACCTCCCCCATCACCACCACACCTCCCCCCATCTGACCACACCTCCCCATCACCACACCTCCCCTCACCACCACACCCATCACCACACCACCAGACCTCCCCATCACCCCACACCCACCACCTCCCATCACCACCACCATCACCACACCTCCCCATCACCACCACACCTCCCATCACCACCACCCCCCATCACCACCTCCCATCACCACCACCCTTCCATCACCACCACACCTCCCCACCCCCATCACCCCCACCACTCCCCACCTCACCCACCCACCTCCCATCACCACCACCTCCCACCCCCATCCTCCCATCACACACCACCACCTCCCCATCACCACCACACCTCCCCATCACCCACCCCTCCCACACCCACCACCTCCCCCATCCCACCACCTCCCCATCACCACCACCTCCCCATCACCACCACCTCCCCATCCTCCCACACCTCCCCATCACCCACCTCCCCATCTCACCACCACCTCACCGACCACACCTCACCTCCCACCACACCTCCCCGTCACCACCACACCTACAATATACATTCCCTCCATCAGGATCTGGAAGGACATGTCACTAAACGATTCGATGTGACATTTAGAGAGACCAAGTTAGCTGGACTACCCCGGTGACAAATACACCAAGATGTGGCAGTCGATGCAGGGAGGCTGGACTACCCATCACCTTCAAGCCGTGCTGGAGAGTGAGAAGTCTACCTCCTCCAGTGAAGGATTTGCCTACCTGAGTGTGTTGTGACAGAGAGAGCGAAGGGGGTGGGGGATAAGGAGGAGAGAGAGGACTGGGAGGGGGGGGAAGGAGGGGAAGAATGAGAGGGGGAGAGGAGGATTAGCAGAAGAGGTAGAGGGTTGAGAGGCGAGGAGAATAAGAAAGGTTGAGGTGTGATGGTGAAGATGTGGGGAGAGATGTGTTAAACTGGCTGTGCAATTTAATAATAATCTTCTTACTGTACAAAAAAGATGAATTATTAATGATATATATAAATAACATTTTGTAGATTAACATTTTGGTTTACCGTGATGGCATCCTCATTTTACTATAACCATCCATATATTTATAAATATAGTTGCATGGCATAAGGTCAACGTTTCTTATATAGTTATGGTATAAAGTCCAACGTTTCTTATGGTTATGGCTGGTCAACGTTTCTTATATGGTATGGCATAAGGTCAACGTTTCTTATATGTTCTTGTATATTCTAACGTTTCTTTATAGTTATGGCATAAGGTCAACGTTTCTTTATGTTATGGCAGGTCAATATAGTTATGGCATAAGGTCAACGTTTCTTATATAGTTATGGCATAAGGTCAACGTTTCAGGTTATGGTATACAATAGTTGTATAGGTCAACGTTTATATAGTTATGGCATAAGGTCATTTCTTATATAGTTATGGCATAAGGTCTTGTTTCTACCATAAGGTCAACGTTTCTTATATAGTTATGGTATAAAGTCAACGTTTCTTATATAGTTATGGTATAAAATCGATGTTTCTTGTATATTCTGTCTCCCCCTGGCGGCGCATTATGAAAACATTACATCACAAACTATATCGTTAGACAAAGCATCAAATCACAGGTTGTTACGCTGATCTAAGTAAATTTTTTTTTTTATTGAGACGCAGAATATAGTAACGGTTACTAAGCAGTCACATTAGACTCAGTAACGCCACTTGACCTGTGATATTAAATGAAATAATCAGATCAAGATACTTATATACACACTAACGTTTACTCGCGTCTAACACATAGTCAAAAATTCTTCTGACTGTAGCATCTCCTAATAAGTAACAGTAAGTTCAGAGCGGGATGTAACGCGAGCTTAAGTAACGGATGTAACGTATGGTGAGTCACAATACATATCCCTGTTACGCTCCGTCACCTCAGTAACACGTAACATCTCCTGACCAGTAGTAACAGTAAGCTCAGAGCGACATGTAACGGGTTGGTGTGGGCGTGTGACCAACAGGGGACGCGACACAGATCCGCTACGCCATCCTCACCTCTTGTGATATGATGTCAGTCGGGGACGAGTTCTCCAGGAAGCCTTTTGCCATAGCCGTCACCAAGGGCTCGCCCCTCAAAGACCAGCTCTCAGGGGCGTGAGTAAATAGATAATACACTTTTATTCCATTTTTTTAACATTTCAACCTTTTTTGGAATGTGTTTTTCTAAGAAGTTTTGTTATTTTTGAGAATGTGTATTTTTTTTTTAGTGGTGCTTTTTGGTGTTTTCGGTGTTTTTGGTCTGACGGAAAAGCCAGCATGTCCAGATTTTTTTGGCCCTGGTAAATGAAGATATTTTTCCCTGGATGAATTTACTTTTTGATGGCGTGGATCTATTTTTTTTTTTTTTTTGCACTTGGTGATGTTTTGCTGCCATACAACACATTTTTTATATGTGTTAAGCATGGCTGTTGTCAGACTGCTGGGCGTTCGTGTTTGGTGATCCAGCATGGATTCATTTTTTTTTTTTCAAGAATGCACCAGAAATTTTTGAAGTAATTTTTTTCCTTATTACACGAAACATTCTTCAAAGGAAACTACTATTTTTTTCCTCTCCAAAAATCGTCTTAAGGATTACTCTCACTGTTAGCGTTGATTGGGTACAATATATCCATCTACAGAGTAATTGTTTTTAATCAATGATAACAATTTCTGAAGACAACACAGTCACAGAGTATTTAATGAAGTACAAATCGTAGGTGTTGTCTTAACTAACCTGAACTTTTCTCCAACATACACACAACACGACGCATTCTGTCTGTCCATAATCCCGTGGCGATTTACCTTACACACACACACACACACACACACAGGTAAGTTAACTCTCGCATCCCACAGCCATGTCCACAGCACCGCCTGTCTGGTCTCTGTCTCATTACCTGAAGGGGCAGAGCATGGTGTCCGCGCCACAGAGGTCCTGACTTACGCCCTCAACATGTTCCCTGACACCGTAACCACCTTCTTCTCACTGACCTCCCCGTCTCCCTCCCACCTCCCACTCTCAGGTGACGCTACAGATATCCGCTACCAGGTGCTGACCAACTGTGACCTGCAAATAGTCGGGGAGGAGTTCTCTCGGAAGCCTTACGCCATCGCCGTTCAGCAAGGTTCTCCTCTCAAGGACCAGTTCAATGATGCGTGAGTTGGTCCGTACAGGTGGATGACACTCCTCAGTCTTCCCACACACACACACACACACACAGTAACAGTAGCCTTCACCCTAGTGTCTCAGCCTTCCATATATTTAGTCGCCTCCACATTGACTTCTCGCCTCTATCACTCGACCTGTTTCATCCTCAACTGTCACCCTCATCTGCCACCCTCAACTGTCACCCTCATCTATCACCCTCATATTTCAACATCATTTTTCTCACTCATCTTTCACCCTCCAACAACACCTCCCCGAACACCAACCTGTACTTTGTCCTTCACGCTGCGGCTCTCTATCCCACTGAAAGTATCACAGTGTAAACAAATCCCAGTTAACACACGCTTACCTCCCTTATTCCTGTAGTTTGGTACCAGGTGAGTATGTTGACTGTGTAGTGACGATAGTCGATAGTTTTCTAGTTGTCATACTTTGTTCTGAACTGAATAAAAATGTATAAACTTCAGTCTTGTGAAAGATTATAATCCTCAGTACCCAAACAGCTGGGAGGACGGTAGCATTTATTGAAGGTATGATACTGACTTCACCCCATCCAACACACCCTCTGCCAGTTACAATATATAGGCAAATCATCCTACATGGAAAGAGTAGGATGGGAGTATCAATCGAGAGGAGTCCTACGTAAAGTCATCTCACTACAGTTCCTTCTTCAGTCTCTTGATAACATACAAGCCTATGATCTCCTGAGCTGATAGCGTACACTGTCTGGTCGCTACTGCAGGTTCCTGGTGGTGTAAGAAAGACAAACTAGAGGAGAGGTGTGTGTGTATGTGTGTCTTAATCTTCAGTACATTAGCTCCAAAAATAGTATCTATACATAGGGTGATCGATGAATTTCAAAATGAGCACTGTGACTCCTGTTGTCTCTTATGGGTTGTCAAAATCCTTCATCCGTTGTGTCATATTGTCTCAACACAAAATCGTCAAGATACTTTTTTGGAGGGCGAATGTACATGTATGTTTTTCTGTCCTTTACGTACGTTGTTGTCTTGTTCTTGTGCTTGATATATGATCATCTGTACGTACTTCACTCAACACGTACCAGTTAATCACGTACAGTGGTAAATAAAACACTAAGTCATTGTTTCTCTGCCTGCGTGTGTGTTTGTGTCACCGAGGAACCTAAAGACGACTGTAAATAAAGAAAAAATGAAATAATGATAAATAGAATGTAACTGTTTGTACGTGGTAGATTAGTAACATTATTGATTTTTTGTTTTGTGTCTAATTTGTGAGGACAAGTTGATTATTATTGCCTGTTGTTATTTTTGTTTTTGTTGATTATCTTATTTTGTTTTCCTTGTCTTCCTCCTCCTCCTCTCCCTCTTTTGTCCCTTATTATCAACTCCCTTACGTTTCTGTTTTCCTTGTATTCCTTTCTTCTTCTTCCTCCGTCTTTCCCACATCCTCTTCTTCCTTTCTCTCCCACTTCCTTCTCCTCCTACTCCATTCTTGCCCCACTACCACCACCCCTTCTCCCCACCACTTCCCCTTTCTCCTTCTCTCCATCACCACCTCCTCCTCTTCCCTTCTCTCCTCTGCTCTCCCGCACCCCACCACCTCCTCCCCCTACAGGATCCTGAAGCTGTTGAACCAGAGGAAGTTGGAGACGCTGAAGGAGAGATGGTGGAATCAAAACCCTGAGAAGAAGGTCTGTGAGAAAGACGACGACCAGAGTGACGGTATTAGCATCGAGAACATCGGTGAGTGAGGGAGAGGGGAGAGGGAGAGAGGGGGGAAGGGAGGGAGGAGTGAGTGAGGAAAGGAAGGGAGAGAAGGAGAGGGAAGGGTGGGAGGAGAGAGAGAGAGAGTGCGTTACAGGGAGTCACACCATCATATAGTTAGACTAGAAACTCCCATAACACCATATTGTTTACATACTAACTCATCCCGCGGCCGCCAGGTGGTGTGTTCATCGTGATCTTCGTGGGCATCGGGCTGGCGTGCGTGACTCTGGCCTTCGAGTATTGGTGGTATAAACATCGTAAAGGCCCCCGCGTCACTGACTCCGCCAAGGTGCTGGCCGTCAGGGAATACCCCACCAACGACGTCGACAAGACCAACTTCAACCCTGAAAAGTCCGATTTCAACACGCAATACAAGTACGTCATATCTCTTTATTTATACACGAGATCTTTTTATTTATAGGCCTACACAGATGTCTCATGAAGCGTGTGTAGAGGTAGTTGTAATGTCACCATGTTATTTCTGTTGTTTTTTTTTGCCATAGAATGTGCAATAGGGAGTGGCGCCTCGAGAGTATTAAGCTCTGTATCACATCCTGGCTGATCATACAACAGAGCTGACCAGAGCTAAACTAGTCTTAGAGCTAATCTCAGCCAGAATCAGTTAGGGGTGATTAGAGCTAGCCATAGAGAAGGGAGATCAGAGCTAGTGATTGGAACTACAGCAGCAATCAGAGCTAGTGATCAGAGGTAGTAACAGAGAGGTGAACAGAGCTTGTGATCAACTTAACGTAAGTAAAGGACACTGGCCTTGTAGTAACACACTGGGCTTCGTATTCACAAAGACTTTACATGTATAATTTCCCTCGTAACTGGTGCTACCTGAACGTAACAAAGTAGAGTCTCAGTACAACTCTAATATAATTCTGGATGTCTTTCTTGTGCTTTAGAATAATAAGTGATAAATGAAGTTGTTCTTAAATCGCCAGTTACGAGGAGATATCGATTAACAACCCCTTGAGAAACTATGATGTGATGTAAGGTGTCTAAGGAACACTTCTCTCACAAGGCGTCGTGACGGAGCCTCTCTGTGTACTGTGTGTAGGCGACAGACACAGCTTCATCAACCCATCGAGTAAATTCCTTGTTTTTTTTTTTCTTCTCATTCTTCCAAGCAGCCCTGTGATCCAAAACTGAGGGCAGAGATATACGAGATGACCTTTTGACTTCTCTCAGTAAGGACCTGGCAGGCTGTGGTGGTCTCAAGCCTAAAAACCAGACACTTGCATGTACTCTTAAGTCCAGATTGTGTCTTTCTGAAGAATTTTTTATTTCTTACTATTTCTTCTCCGTTTCTTGAGGACCTGAGTGATGATAATGATGGTTTAAGATTATTTTTATGGTTCACAGCACAACCACTTCCCTTCACTGAGCTGCATGCGTCATAAGTCCCGGTGCACTTGTTTGTAATATTCCTCATTATTTACATTTTCTGTATTTTCATAAACATTGAAGAGCTTCTGAAGAGATTAAACAAGAATAGTAAACATGAGTGACCTTTTTGGAGAATCTAAAAATGTTTACAATAGATAAACACAAAAACAGACTGACAGAGACAAAAACACACACACACACACACACACAGACTAATATTCATACATATACATACAACCACGTCTATACATACACAAACATACAGTCAAACACAAATAACATCTATAACACACAGCTGAGACAGTAGTGAGGACAGTAACCAACACAACTACTACAGGTACTTCCCAGGCAGTAGGTGTTGACAGGTTAAGTATAGAGAACAGCTGGAAGGTGTCCTACCACAGAGGACATATAAACACGTGATTTAAATATTTCCACAAACCTTCCTCTGTGTGTGTGTGTGTGTGTGTGTGTTTTGTTTTTAAGCACATAATTTCAAGTGATATGACTGCACACGATAGCACTTCTGTTTTGCACTGTTTACTCCAAGTTCTTCTGTGATTGGTGTTAAACGGACCAAACCTCAGAGGGTCGGGTTGTTTTCCCGAAGGTGGTGACTGCCGGAGAGAGGTTAGGGAGAGAGCGTCAACTAGGAGGGAAAGTCCAAGTAGGAGAGTCTACTAGGAGAGATATTCTACTAGCCCCTTGTGTATAGGATCTCCTCTTGCTGAATAAAATCTGGCGTTAATCGTAAAAAATACTAAAAGTGACGTCCCTGTAGTTAAAGGGGTTCAGGTCTATGAATCAGTTTCAATAATGACCTCAGTCTCGACCACTATCTCCTACTTATAGAAACAAACTCTCTTCCCAACGTCCAATTAAAATTAGTTTCAAGACAGTTATGAAACCTAATATATAAAGCCATCACTACCGATAAGTTCCATGTTGCGATTCACTTTAACCTTTGAAAAAAAAAAAGGAATAATTTCGATCCTCTTCACCTGATTCTTCCAGATATGTCTTTTGTCACTGTAACTCTGATGACCTACAGTGAATTCCCTAAACTAATTGGTGCTGTTGACGTGTATTGTATTGAAGCGATATAATGAACCATAGAACAAGATATACCACACACCCCAAAAAGTACCTAGACGATTTGGTGTTTAGACAATTATGACACAACGGATGAAGGATTTTGATAACCCTACTGAGACAATAGGAGTCTTAGTGTTCTTTGTGAAATTCATCGATCACCCTCCATCAAGATACTTTTTGAGATGTGTACAAGAGCTGATAACATGTCACTCACTAAACCTTATGGTAGTTTTCTTTGTCGAGTTGATGTTCATAGTGTGACTGCTTATCTTCAAACCACTCATCTTCTTACCTGACTATATGAACTTTATCAACCAATTACTAGAATACTTTAACAACAATTAAGTCTCCCTCATAACCTTGTTAGTTGAGATGGATTTTCATAGTTTATCCAAAATTCGAATCCCTCTGCTTATTTCAACTGAAAAGTAACCACCCTAACGCTAACCTAACTTAAACCTAACCTATATTAAGCTATCCTAACCTAACCAGCTATCCTAACCTAACCAGTATTAACCTAACCTAACCTATATTAATATAACCTAACTAGACCTAACCTAACCCCCAGATAGCGTTAGGGTGATTAATCTGCAGGTGATCCCATATGCTAGTATCAATAAACTGCCAGTGTGAAGAGAACATATCCTCGCGGTTCGTATAAAATAAATACCAACCTTCTGGATGTGAAGTCAACTGAGGTCTGGTCCGTTGATGTGTACCGTACAGTACACACACACTCTCTCTCTCTCTCTCTCTCTATGCATGTATAGTATAGTCGGCCCTTCAGAGTATTTGCATAATTTATAAGTGAATTAAAGCATTGGTGTTATTTTTGGCGGAGACTTGAATATTCTTCCGCCTATGAGTAAAGAGCAATTGATTTGTGTGTGTAAGGGTTTTGATCTCATAACTCAGGGTTTTTAGATACATTCTCTCGTAAGGGGCCAAATAAATAGGAGATTCCAGTCAAGAGTTTATTAATATAAAAAGTACATCACAAGTTCTATTTATACTCGCTCACGCTTTCCACACAAATACAACAAAAATATAATAATATATCTTCCATTCTAGAAAACTTTACCACTTTATAGCTATGAAAACAGTTCAAGTAACAACAAGTAACTCAGCACGGTATTAGAACATCCAGGAGGCGGGTTATCTGAAGAAACACTGGCTGGCTCCCACAGTCTGTTCGCTACCCAATCGCGTCATACTTGTAGGCCTCGGGACATACTACAGTATATAGTCCCCCTGGCTCATTTCTTGGCAGCTGAATTTTCATCACTACTACAGTCATTTTCCTTCACTTATAAGAGCGCTATGTACCCCATCACTCCTGGAGAGAGAATGCGGAGTGCCCCAGTGACAGCGAGGATACCCTGACCACAGTACCACACCTCGCACACAAACGAACACACGCACTGGAACACAACAAAATCTAGCGGTAACTCGCGTAAGGGCTATCTACTCTATTCCCTTACAAGGTGAGGTATGAATCCTGCTGAGCTAACCCTCTCACACGTCAACAAACCGATGGCACTGGCAGCAACATATCTTATTTTCTGTTGCGGTTTGTTTGGATACATTTTTATTACAGATCCAGTGTCCATATTTCTTTGGCCGACTGTACATCAAGCTTGTTGTTAATATTTTCTTTAATTATATTTTTCTTATAATACTTTATGATTTGTTTACCTGCTGATATGTGTTAATTTTCAAACTGTAATAACTGTACATTAAAAACAACCATGTAAAATAGCCGCCTTTAAACCACTTACAATTAAATAACAATAAGTGAGCATGAAGAGGATCTAATTGTAGATATAGAGGCAATTTTGGATAGATGAATAACCAGCTTAATAGAACAGTGTTTAGTACTTTAGAAATGGTAGCGTCCTTACGGCATGAATAACCTAAACATCAATCTAAAATACCAGTTAAAATTCATTCATAAAATTAACTTACCTATGTTTTTGTTTCTTTGTTTAGAATTTACGCACCACACATACCGTTACCAAGCATATCAGCACAGCTTGTTGCCTCCTACTAACCCAAGCTACAGTTCAGGCAAACGAAGCATATAATCCCACTTTACCCGGTATCCCTCTCCTCTCTCACTTAACCTTCATCACCATACTACTGCCGTACCTTACCTGACATTAACTTGACTCTCTCTTACCCCACAGCACCGGAGAAGGCTTCGACATCGCGCCCGTGGCCAACCCTTGGTAGACTGGCGGCAATGTTAATAAAGTATGCTTGCTGGAGCCCCGTGTTGTAAACCTCTCCGTGCGGGCCACACGACACTGTTGGCTGTGTCTACATCGTAACGTTGTGAATAACTACGCTGAAGGTGTCTCAACAATCACCAAATTAGCTACTGTTAAATTGAAAGCTAAAATTAGTGACAGTTTTTAAGTTGCAAGTACTACGGATTGCCACGCAGAGAAAGAGGGTTGTCTTGAATGCCAAGGTTTTTAGTACTTGTAACCGCCACTCGTACGTCTCAACTGACCTTCAATAATTTATTTCTCTTAGAAGCACAGTCAACCAGTTTTACTTAGCTTGTTATCAAGGGTTACTGCGTATTGTTAGGCTATTCATACTCAATTGTTTTTTTTATTATATATGCATCGTTGTTTTCGATGTGGTCGATGATTTTTTTGAATCCGCCTCAATAAATGATCTGTTTATTCAAATACCTTTATGCAAAATATACACATACATGCACAGTGTATCCCTACAGTTATAATATATGTACACAGAGTGATAATTCTTGTGCAGTATACATAAACGCACAATGTATACATACAATATGTAAGAAACAACAGCTTTATACATACAGCATCCTGAGCCGCCCAACGTATGTACTGTATGTCTCAGGGTTACCCAAATCACATAAGTTCTTAGTCCGAATAAAGTGAAATGTAAAGCAGAATAACCTTAACGCCTTACTGACAATGTAAAATAAATAGCCTTTGTCCCTCAAGTATGTGTTATTAATGTGTAAATGACGGCCAAGAGCACCCCGCTACCATGTATAGATTCTCATATAGCCTCGTGTACTGATCGCCATATAGCCTCATGTTCTGATCACCCATATACCCTGATATATTGAACCCTTGTTATATAGCGTGTAGTAATAAGCACTTGAGGGTGTCTGCAGATATGTGTACGATACTGCACATTAAAATAAAGTCAAACAAAAATTACTTTATATATTTACGTGTATAGAGAGTTCACGGTGATATGAGGGGAGTAGGTCAAGTTTGTTTTGGAATTCTTCTAGTTTGACGAATGTAATCACAGCTGAAGGAAGTGTGTAAGTTATCTGCAGAAGTTATATGTTCCAGAGGACATTGTTACGCCAAGTTGGGTGTCCCAGAGCTGCTATGTCTCGATTTACGGTTAAAATTCATTGTCCAGTATGGTGTTTACAGTGTGGTGTTCCATTGGCAATCTTACGTCTGATGAATAATGATTGGCTGGTTACAATGGCTGGGGTGTAATGATTGGCTAAAACCTACCTGGATTGATTATGGTGCATTGTGATTGACTGCTGCAGACTCCCCTGATCACCAGCGTCAGGTAATTAAGCTTTGGCAGAGCACATACCCTCCCTCTCCTTCCTCTACTGAAACAATCTCATCCACACCCTCCTCCGTTGTGCTGTTTGACCCCCCTCCTCCCAGTGCTATGAATTGACACCACATCACACTGTCTCCTGCAGCATTGAGAACATGTACCACCTTTTGTCGTCTTCTTCGACTACCACTTAAAAGTTTTCGTAGATTGCGCGAGTAAACAGAGCACATCGAACGCTGGGAAACAGTGAGCTTGTTGTATTGTGACATTTTTTTTCTTATTATTATCTATTTTTTTACTTTGTGGTGTACCAGGAGATACATATGAGTGTGCCCTGATTATGTGACGTATACAGAAGATAGGCTTGCCCAGTAAACCGTGGGATTTATGAGTCACTTGGACTTTGGATTCATGTTACCCAAAATTGCCAGGTTGAGATAGGAAAGGTAGGCTATATCCCCTCCTGTGGTCTGGGTATCTGTGAGCCTGGTGGTGTTGGTGAACTGGTTATACTTACTGGTACTAAATCACACCGGATATCAATCACACTTACCTCCACAATAAGGATGTTTTTTACCGAAACCAATGGACCGCCAACTCAGTACAACAATCCTCTCCCGCCACTGGGAGTGTGAAGACTGCGGGAAGAATAGCCGCAAGGGGGCACCACTGACAATTCTAGCGTGCGTCCTCTGTCGGAAAACCAGACTACACAAAGCCGTTACTATCTCGCCCAACATGATTTCAAGGCGGGGCAGTAACTGTGCAGGATTTGAACAGTATCAGCAGCGCCCTCACACAGGCCTCCTCCCGGCGTCGTCATCCCAGTCCTGTACTAAATTACTAACGAGTGTAAGGTCTTGTATAACGACCCTATCTATACCTTGATGTTTATTTTACGTTTTATCTTTATGTGTCACTTAGGATAATTACATACGATAGAAGTTAATTATACATATAATAGAAAAGAGTTATGTAGATAAATATTTTACGGTGAATGTTGATTATTATATGTCGGATAATATAACACAGATTTATATGGGTTATATAATAAAAAATATATCGTAAAGTTTCAAATATATTATACCCAGATAATTGTTGTTTGACTACTTCCATCTCTAATGAACTTATAAATATTTAATACAACTCAAATAATGGAAAACGATGCAGAGGTCACAAACAGCTAATGTCTGTCTGTCTCCAATAATTGTCGGGAAGTATAGTATAATTATTATACTGTGCTTCCCACACTTCTCACACGCAAACCTCCTCTGTCTTGGCCTAGTTCACTTTTCTCCTTAGCAGCTACCTGAGTCATTGTTCGTTCGGCTACACTAAGTCAAAGAAGAGCATCTGGGTAAGTTTATCACATTGACTCGAACAGGAATGAAGGAAGATGGTGAGGCGGAATATTGCCAGGATATACGGACTGACTCTCACGTTGGCATCTTGGACGCGACACGACCAAAGAGCTGTAGTTAAGGGATTAACAACACTATCTTAGAGAATGTAGAGGGTTGTAGATAATGTAGAAAGATGTAATGTAGATTCTCGCCATGATTACAAAACTACCGAACTATTTAATCTAATTTCTACCAAAAGGATTTTAAATCTATACTAAATTTTGTGACGCTATTGACTATACAGCAGTTTGGGAATGATGGTGTTGTGGTCTAGTGGCTCCATCACTCGCCTCGTGTTTTTTAGGTCTGGTTCGTGCACAGTTCACCACTCAGCTGTATATGGGTGACTAACTATACGAGACTCATTTTGAGAACACAGTTAATTTGGGAAGAGAAATACTATCGCTGTAATCAGATAAAGTCTTTTAAGACTTTTTCACATATTTTTTGTGAATAAAAGTAGTAAACTGAACTGAGTCTTGCCTGATCCTTCGCTCATCCGCTTGTTGTAAACAGACCAAACTTCAGCAGTTTATTTTCAGGGAAATTAGAATTCGGGAGAAAACTTCAAATAACTATAAATATGATAAACCTTGTACAGTAATAATTTATTGAGACGACTATTTTGTATTACGAAAGTGTATTAATGAATAAGGACGAGGGTGGAGAGGGTTACTATAACAAGTTTGAAGTTCAAAGACGAGTTGAGCGACTACACGAGCTGTCTCACGTTAATAATTGTGGTTCTAAACTATTGATTATTGATATATTTAAGTGCCAATGATCTAAGGTCTAGCACTCATTATGTTTACAAGTGTCAGGACTCATCAATAGTCACAATTAAATCCACGTTCCACACACTGGGCTCGAGTGGTTTGAATCAACAGAAGTTCGAGACGGTGTTGAGGAGGTGACTCCGGGTGAGGCGGGTACTCATTTACCCAGTGTGTTACCTACGGCTGGGGATTACAGACGTCTCTCTTTCGCTTGTGGAATCGCAGGTGGGGTACAGAGTATTGGCAGTGCCGTTTAGGGAGCTGGGGAGTCATAGTTTTCAGATATTTAAGGAATTATTTTAAGTAATTGATCTTCAACTGCCACTTAATTTTATTTGTTTAGGTAAATTTACAGTTTTGTGTTTTGTTACGGGTGACTGAATTGATCTGGAGCTTGGACAATGGTCACGAATGGTGTTCCCACATTAAACATAAGGTACTACTGAGTCTTTCTATTTGTGATATATTCCACACTTGGGTGGGGGTAGGTTAACATTTGTCATAAGTATATATGACTTGATTAGGCAAATGGACCCAATAATATGTTTAGATAGTATGTCAGTGAAGAATTTTTCCCTGGCTGGTTGATTCCGTATATTTCACACTGCAATAGGATCCCTGATTAAGTTTATATTAATTTTAAGTACTCGGTGTTGTCCGGTATAAGCTTCTTGCATCGAGTTTTTTTTGTATTTTGTATTTTCTTGGAGCTATTTCTAGGACCCGAGTGTTCTCTGGGGAAATTTTCGTGGACTGAGTTGGTTATACGCGTCAAGTTTTCCCCAATTTAGAAAAAAATTGAAGTGGTTCTGTAGTTTTGGTGTTTATGGTCCCTGTAACTTATTAGTTATTGATATTTATGGTTTTAAATAAATTTCATTATCTGTAACTTGAGAAAAAATTAATCTTTATTATATTAAGATCCAAGCCCCCTGTATTCCCTTAGTAGTTTAAGGTATACTGTCAAGCTTTAGAATATTGGTTAATCTACTTGGTGACCAGATTAAGCTCTTGATAGTGTTTGACGTAAGGTACACAAGTTCTAGGTAGGAATTAAGAATCTCTAGATCGGCTGATAAGTACTTTGCCGTCAGTATGAATGTCAAATTAGATTATAGATAAAAGCCTACCTCCCTGTATAATGCTCAAGAATAGAATTAAGTTTTAAAATCTACATTAGATCGGCTGGAAAAAATATTTGGTCGTGAAGTATGAATGAACATTATTAGATCTAGATAAAAAAAAAAAAAAAAAATACCAAGTCTGATAGAGTAGCTGAAAACAATGATTACAATAATTCAGTTTGGAAAATCTTGAGGAAAGTATACGTTTAATTAGATAAAGAAATGTATACATGAAGTTGAGAATCGGGCTGTGAACGTCCTCTCGGCTGTTGTGGAGTGTGAACATTGTAGTAGCGGTGATTGTTTGTGGATCCGGTACAGTTACAGAAATTAAATTGCATCTTAAACATTTATGTAGTCATGTAAGTAAAATGTAAAGGTTTTCATTGGGTTTATAATATATTTACTAAACTATTTATGGAGTACGTACTTAGTTTCTTGGTTTCGAAGTTTAACGAGTATTTCAATGTAAAGTTTTGAAAGTAAAAGGTAAAACAATGCATATGTTACCAATGCATTACCTGTACAACTTTTTAATTTTTTTTCTCATTTATAGTATTTTGCATTAAAGTTGATAGATAAAAGCTTTTCAGGCAATGCTCGACACGTCTTGATTTCATATATACAACCATTTGATATTATTCATATTTAATTTAGTAATAATCAGTACAAATTAAGTTTAGTCTTCTGGTGAACACAAAATCCTGTCAGTAGAATGGGAACGTTTTTGTGTAGGCCTGTACTATTAGTTATTGTAAGCAGCAGTAACGTTGTTTCCTGGACTAAAATACCTCTGACTCCAACCTTGTACAGAGTCCCTTCTGAACTGAATGAAATATAGTGTAGTTTTCGGTAGCCGAGGAGAAAGAGGATGATGTTTTCTTGGAGTGTGTGTGTGTGTCTCGCCGTCTCCCAGTAGTGCGGAGAATAGTGGCTCACTCGCTTGAATGCTACAGTAAGAGGCGCTGCTGATAATTCAAGGTTTAAACGCCCACCGGTCTCACTATGACTGACCAGGATGCCTTTTGTTTCAGGTGTGGGCAGCAGTAGCGGTGCTTAAAGAGAGACACTCTACTGCTGAACCGGAGGTGCGTGAGTGACGAACTACTAGCACTTGCTCTACACTTACCAAGCTGTGACGTGAACCACTAGCACTTGCTCTACACCTACCAAGCTGTGACGTGAACCACTAGCACTTGCTCTACACCTACCAAGCTGTGACGTGAACTACTAGCTCTTGACCTACTAGCACTATCTACAGTGGTAACCTCTTAGTTAACACTTGTGCCTTGTATAGAAACTTTATCGAATAAAAAGGAAAGAGTAAAATTTTACGTTGGGGTTATTTGAACCCGTCAGACTTTAAATAGGGGTAAAACTGGAAAAAAAGGGAGAACCACTGATCTACACCTACCCAGCTGTGACGAACTACTAGCACTTGACTTTGACCATCCTAGCAGCCTCCTCGGCGACATTTCCCCCTGTTAAATGTTTCTTGTATACCCGCAGTTTGTATACATTGATAACTTGTATTATCAACATATTCTTTTTGTAAATTTTGAGTATTCTACTGAATAAAAATCGAATTAGTGTCGTCGTTTTGTGTTTAGTTAAGGCTTCATTTTCTTATGGTTCTCCCTGACACGCAAGATTCACGTGCTGAATATTGTTTTGTGCTGTACTGGGTGTTGACAAGGGGTTGAACGTTGTCTTGTTATAATGAAAATGCCAAATAGTTCTAAATGGTGTATTAAGAGGTAATACCTAGCAAATGAATTGATAAACTTCTTATTGTGTAAGATCCTTAACCACTTGACGTAGAATATTGAACAAAATATACTCTAGCATAAATAATGAAACCAGACAATTATAGTCGGCTGAATTATACAAGTACACTAACTTGATACTGTACTTGGAAATATCAATGGAGCGGTCTACCAGCCCAAGCTGAGGAATAATGAACCGTGCTGGGCTTAAATACCATTTGTCAAATTTCTCGAGCATTGGAGAGCTCCTACACTGGCCTCTCTTCTTCGGGATGGCCACCTCTAGTGGGTGGTCCTTTGGTAAAACATACAGCCCGCGTCCGTGACGTCACTAGACGGTGAGCGATTACCACCGTTCCTATAATTTGCAGGGGCGTGTCTCAATGTTGTATATTCATGCAGTATAGTATATTAAATGTGAATGGAAGAGAATTCATTTTCTAGCCTGCAAAAACATAATATAAGTGTTGGAGAATTTCAGCACATGCGCGGGCTTGTGTTTTGGTAGATCAGCTGGTCTTGTTTTGTGTATTGACGTTTTCACCTCCGCGATGGCTTGCATACGGCAGCTGAAGAAAAACCCTTGGTGATGCTTAGTGAATATTATAATGTAATTAATGAAGAGTGAAATTTAACATAGGAATCGAGGTGTTTTTAAATGATGAATATGTACACGTGTGTGGAGAGTGTTAGGAGAGCAGTGTGCTTTGTGCTGGTGCCACCACCCGCTCTCCTACTACTGCTAGTCTCCTCAGTAGTCCAGCTCGGCGTTCCTACAATATCGCCGTTCCTCTTGCCTCGTAACACCGTTAAACTGTTGGAGTTTGAAACTATACTCTGCCACACCCCAAATAATCATCTGTTATTTACAGTAAAGTTTAATATGACGGAATTTAATAGAACAGAGTGTTCGGTCTTCAAGCATTATTCAGTGAACGTTAGGGAGTCACTGGGCAGGAACCCTGAGTTACGGGACTCCTCAGGCCGACAGTGGTACAATTTGAGTTACACCAAAGATGTAAAAACACTCAGGATTTACATAACAGGCAAAACGACTCTTCATACGTCGTGGAGGAGGGCGCCGCTGGAGGAGTGTAGCCGGAATACTCTAATCTTCAGGTTCCCTCACCCAGAAACTAATCTGGCTAGATATTCCAAAAACAAGACTTTCTCAACCTCGACAAAGAGGAACAAACCCCCCTATAATGGTTTAGATCTTTATAGAGATCTCATGAAGGAAATAATGAAGAACAAGCACCCAGAGCATCACTTCCCGACCAGTGTTGTGTTCCCTTATGCCTTGGGCAGCATCTTCGGGTTCGCGGTTTACGTGCGCTGTTGTTTATATAGTCATAAAAGTAAGGTGGTGGAGCGTGTGAGGACTGTCACTATCACCAGGAGGATACCCATACTAGATTCTGGCAGCAGCTCGCCTTCACACACCGATCACCAACAGTACCACCATCCCCATCAACAGTGTCACCATCAACAAGACTTACCACCATCCTATGATGATATCTGTCTTGAGGAACTACCGCCATCCTTCTCCGAGGTTCAGGCTGCACAATGTGACAATAGTTCATTACGAGTGAGTACCAAGCGCTGGTCTTTTATTGTACACTGGGGTTGTTGAGTCGGCGTCCAACCTTCATTACCGATCAGCTATAATCCTACTTCAGGTTCCTTACTGTTTCTGCTATCCAATTTGATAAGGTGCTTAACCAACAAAAGCTACATCGCCCACATATTGATTCTAGTTAGTTAGGTAGGTTAGGGGAAGGGGTAAGCCGATACCTGCTTCAGCAAATATGTGGGTTTGAGATGGACTTCTCTACAAGGCGCTGTGAATCTTGTATTGACGGACCTTACCATACTGCTATCTTTAATACTGTACCCCCCTCCCCCTAAAAAACCGAATAGATGTCGTAAGAAAATTCATGACCTATTTGGCAGGAGTGTCAGAATCATTTTAACTTGTTTATCGATTTATTTTATTATAATACTTCAGTCACCTCTCTCCTCAGTTATCTTGTCTTGGTTTATGGATGTTTCAGTAAGTCTCCGTACATATCTAGGTTACTCACGCTGTTAGTGATTACTGTAAACGCCTTTTATTATATTATGGATGTTATACAAATGGCCCAGCAGAGTTGTGAGTCGGTTGCTTCGGGCTTATACAGAACACAGTTTGTTCTTGATTAGACTGCACTATTTTCTGGCATATTCAATAAGGTATGTAGTATATACAGTCTCGCCCAACCAGCTACAGTACTTGGAACTACCCCCATGTGCCAGCCGCAACGTGAAGCCGAAACAAATGAGTTTATAATATTGATGCATCAGAGACAAGTTAATTTTTTAACCATCAGATGGCGCACCGTGGTGTTTATGGAGAGATACAGGGATGGTGGACCATGACGTAACGTGACATAAAGTGAAACAGCCGATAATACTGTCAGATAACTGTATGACTTTCCCTGGATAACAATTGATTATTCTGTAGTCGGCAGCACCCAGGATTAGTTCACTGACACATGGTAGTGTTACTGTGGGGGTGAGCTCTAGGAAACAAGAAAACTTTGGGCAGTATAGTAACTGTTGCTTTAAATCTTCACCAGTACTACCTATAATAGCCTGTCTGTCTGTCCATTTGTCTTGTATAACATAATACCTGTGTATTATTTTCCAGATACCTGATGAAGAGCGGGGCCAGCAACAGTAAGGAATACAAGACGGGTCCAACGTGAGGAGACTGTGAGGGTGTTCGCTGCTACAAGTGATGCAATACAACAATTGACAATACCTGAGTGAAACACATGTTATGTACACACATGTCTTTCACGGTGTACTTCTGAACCCAGTAAAATATTGAAGACACAAAGTGGTGGCGATGTAATTGTGCTTCAGTTTTCAAGTCTCCCGTATACAGTGACTCGTTTTCTGTCGTGCGTTATTCTCCCTGGCAAGGCAGACTCTTCTAATTAACTTCAAATACTTTCATCTATAGAATTTACACACACATTATATTTGTTACTGTATCCTTAATAATTACAATAGGATACATGATTTCGGATTTACTATTGTCAGTAATTTCTTCCTGTTATTAACTTATTACATGTATTAAATGATTTAAGAACAAGATGCACAATAAATCAGACTTGATTATCTATATGTATCTTGCCAACTACTAAGATAGTTTTCCAATATTTATCTACACTCGTGCCGACTTAACACTCTTTAGACTCAATTTATATCTTTGAATAGTAATCTAAATATATATGAATTGTTACGTATGTGAAACTACCTTTTAAGAAATACATTATATATGATAGCGTAATGTTGTCGATCGTCTGTAAGTGTGTTATGTTGAGGTAGAAACAGGTGAGAACCTTGTGTTTGGATACAGTTCACACATGTCTGAATATAAACAATATAATGATTGTTAATTTCTTTGTTCTTCCTAATTGACATTGTTCCTCAAGCCATAATGCAGGAGTTGGAATTAAAGACACAATCTGCCTTCATTTATTGATAATTGTTGCGCTAACTATAGGTGATGTTGGCTTATGTGAAACAACACGATTACACCAGATGTTTACTTTCATGACATAATCCTGAAGTGGAATTTTGGTTAAAATTTGCTAAAGTAAAACGGAATTCTATCTTGATTTAAATCGAAAGATAGAGCAAAAAAATAAATAAAAATACGCTTAACTCAATAATGTTTTTGGCGCAAATGAATTTTTATCGAGTTAATTGGAAGGTTCCAAGCTCACAGCTGAAGGCATATTGTTGACTTTATACTCGCATGGTTATGTTCCGCCAATCAGTGGAACTTCAGTAGTTTTCTTAGTTTAACAAATTTATTGACATGGCTTAGAGTACAGTTTGCGTATTCTGAGTAATTCAGTCAGGTCTTGACACTAAGGGTGGTATCACTTCTCACTACCACGCAGGACAGAGGTTCATACACAAAGAAATACATCATATTCATTAACACCGGGGTCGCGTGGTACACCTGCGCATGCCCAAACCGCCAAGCTTTTGAGGTTGAATTGGTCAGTCGCAAGATGTTTACCGTGTGTGTTGGATGTGTGTCAAAGTGGCCAACCAACTTTTTATTAACGAATCCGCTGCCATCGACATTTCCAGGCCCATGGTGTTCTTTCTGCAAAGGTCGTCAAAGTGTCATAGTGAGGTGTAGACTTAATAACGTGAAGATAAACACGTTTGATTTTGCACGAAGACGCAAAATTTCAAAGAAAAAAAATTCTCGTTGTGGCTTCATAGTTTCTGCATATAGGGAGGGTTCAAGGAATTACCCAAAAGTACCCAAAAGTACATTAAATCAGGGTAAAATCTTAACGAATATCTGTTATACATACACAAAACATGTCTAATAATATTTTTAGTGTAATTTTGAAAAAAGTAATTTGTAAGATGAAATAATAAACAGTGAAAAACTATCAGTATTGGCGAACGCTAAATTCCAAAGAGTTCGTGAACAAGGGATAACTCAGATCCATCGTGACGCACTCCGCTAACCTAACCTAACGCAAAGTAAATCCTACGGCTATGTTAAATACCCCAAAGTAACAGAAACATCGGTAATTATATCTCCATTTTGGATAGGTGACTTTGGAATTTAGCGGTTTTCGCTGTTTATTATTTCGACTACATTTCAATGAAAACATTATTAATCAGGTTTTATTGATGTAAAACATATATTCGTTAAGATTTTACCCTGATTTAATATACTTTTGGGTAATTCGTTGGACCGTATAGGGACGCTTGATTGAACAAATTACACATCAGCGTGAACAAACGTGTTTTATAATACGTTTATCAGAAAACACTACTATGCGCTACCCGGCCGCTAACATCCTCCCACAAGTGATAATCAAGGTAAGGTCAAGTTAGGGTTTCTTTCTTTTTTTCTGTAGTTATACTCAACCGAATCTTTACTGGGTATTATTTTACTGTTTATTTATTTTGTTTGTTTTTCATTTTAGCAATTTTGTAGTGTTGTTATTGAAGGTCTGCATCTTTAAACTCCTTCCTTAAATTATACGTTCCTTACTCATCACTCTTATACATTACAAAATAATAAAAAATCAAATAATAAAAATAGCAATGAATGTGAAATCGTTGTATTTATGTGAACGAATTCCGGTTATGAAAATTGTTAATAACCGTCTCAAAACGCATGTCGATATTGTTGTTGTTATAATTGTTGTTCACTTTTTATCTTTAAAACTGGTTAAATAAACACTATCAATTTCAAATCCTGTGCCATCTGTGTCCATTTTAATAAGTAATGGATGACTATTCCTTGGTCAAGTTTACCTACACTCTCGGCACACGGGAAACATTACTCCCATCGCCTTCATGCATTGTTTGTAGTCATGCTGAACTGTTTACTTGCATCTCTTATAAACATACTTATCCAATTGTAATCCTGCGTGACAACTTTAATGAATAAATATTATGATTATTATTATGATTATTGGTATCTCAAGTTTCCATGGTTTACGTATGCCTTTTGATGTTTGAAATGGTGTTTTGTATAATCTAAAACAGCGTTCATCCTAAGTCTTTGTTAATATGTGTTATATGTAGAAGTCTGTTGAATAGGTCAGGGCGAACCGTCACAAAGTTTTACGTATGTTATACACCACTAGAGTGTGTTAGTGTTAGTGTTTCAGGAGTATATCTCTTGTCATCGAGACATAAACCGTCTTAAATTTTTTCTTCATAATTATCATGTCTCCTTGTCAGGTGTTGTTTGTTTAGACAGCAGTTCTCACAGAAATTATTTTCACATTAATTTTCTGAAATAAGTGACCCCCCCCCCCCCAAATCGCAGCTTTTGTCTGTCCATTATTTTGTGGCAATGTTAAATTTACTAAGACGATTTTGCGCCGCATATTGAATCACAATTAAGTAACACCGTACAGCTACTCCCCTTAGTTAATTGTCACACACTTATGGACCTCCTCTCTGTTGTTATTATTGCATTACTTAAACACTATGTTCTGATCAGATAAACTTGCATTAGAAGTTTTATTGCATGTATGTGTATGCAACTATGCCACATGTGGAGGGGGGGGGGGAGAGAGCGGCGACCTTCCCAGCTGCCGTCCAACCGTCAGTAGCCATTACATAATAAGGTTTCATGTTAGTATGGAAGTGAAGGAACCACAACTTGGAGATATAACTTTATTTCTAAATGAACACACAATATGGGTTACGGACACAGTACTATCTGTCCACTGTAAATAATGCGTCACCTGTTCTCTCCCAATATGACTGTCCCAATAGGGTTTCAAATATTAGCTGTGTATTAATAAATCACAAAGCCAGCACTCAAATACAGCAATGTTATGACACAATATTAGTTTATATGAAGTATTATATAACTTACAATTTTGTCAATATCCAGTCGATCCTCTGCCTCAATGAGCATGCTACACAGCCGGGAGGAACAAAGTCGACAAGATGTAAGCAAATAATTAAGGTCTCTGTCGTAACCGTTCCCACACCTTCATGCATTTCCTCTCTATACACTGCCTGGTTTTCTATTCTACTCCCTAATCTTTCTTCATGAGTCCCCAAAAGTTTTCAGTGGGAGGACCAGTCACTTCATTTCTCGTCATTTCTATTCCCGTTACTACTCTGTTGGTGTGGGTGGGAGAACGCTCGTGAACCTGATTGGGAGGGAGGTGGTTCTGGGATTATGTATACACGCATAGACGGTAATAGGAAGGTGGTCTAGAGTATAATGTATTCCGGTACAGATTACTATAAACCCATACATTAATTATCTCTCGCTATCAGTATATAGGCAAGCAAAGGCCCTAAACTGACACCCTCCAGTACACTGCTCTATCGAACTTGTACAGTATATAACAAACATTAATTGTTGTGTACAGTATTTCCTACATAAAAGAAAATGAACAAATGACATTGTTAAATGACTTGTGTAAATGGTTAAGATTCGAAACAGGACCACCACGGAACTGTATGCTGTATAGAGATACAGCCAAGAAATAAATACTAATACTTTACAGCATTTTTATAGCAAATTTATATTCTTACAGATAACTTTACTATTAAATTTCATGTAAAGTACAATCAGCCAATAAGCGGAAATCTCGGAGTCGCGTGATATTAAGAGACGGAGTTTGTCAGTCGCAAAATGGCGTGCGTTTCTGTGTGAAGGGCGCTGATATTTTTCAGTTACAAAACCACTCAGTATTTATTTATATTTTTAACTAACGCTTCTGCAATTGTCATTTCCATAGCCTATGGTGTTTTGCAAACTTCAGTAAAGTGGTCCAGACTGCCATTATCGTGAAAATAAACTTTAAGTGAAATTGATAATTAAAAAAAAAAAAAAACTGGTAAATGATCAATTTGTGACGAAAACGGTTTAGAGTAAAGATTTTGTTTTCTTTATATCCCGATATACAAATCAATAAACAGTAACGTTCCATAGTTGTCGTCTACCTTGACAACATTTTCTAAAATCATTAACATAGCTTGAAGTGCAAGATATATGTTATACAGGATGTAACTAATGTTCGTCGTACTCTTACATCGACGAGCTGAAGAATATTTCAGAATGGGTCTTTTAGAATCAATGCAGAGGAACTGATAAACACTCATGAGGGATCACGTGTGAGAATTGCTAATCTGTATGTACGTTTATGACATTCAGCTGATGTATATGGCCTTTTGAGGTACCCTGAGCTATATATCTTGCCAATGATAAGACATTCAGGACTGTTATGTACAATATCCACTTAAGTCTAAACAACATTGAAGAAATAGTAAAGACTGCCTTACTATATAAAGTTATAATTTATGATACCCAAGTGAAGTATCTTCTCTCTGGGACAAAAGATCATCAATTAACAATTTAAATTTGTTATTCAGAGCAATGTTTACATGTTGGAGATAATGGTGTTTACTTATCTTGAGTTGTCCTGGACAATTTTCCCGTAGAATATCATCAATGATCTTGTTGGAGCAACGAAGTATATGTTCTGGGGGAAGGTGAACTGATGCCCGAGACTTCTTGTTAATGTCAGTAACATGTTCACTCGCATTACACCTACATTTTTTACATTTGTAAGTAATGGTACCTTTACCTGACGAGAAGCTAGAAAAGGAGCTCGTTGGTTCTACTCTTTCTGTCTCATGATTTGTCCGACATTTAATACAGAAAAGAATTTCAGGATACTTCTTAGTTTCGTCTTTAGACTGAGAAAATTTCTTCGCCGGGTTATAAAAATGTCCAAGGCTGTCTATGGCCGCCATTCCTGCACCCAGAAGACCTCTTGAGGGAGCCAGTAAAAGAAGCTCGACCCATTGTTTAGAGAGGGAAGCATTTTCCTGACATACTTCATCTGCACAAGTTGTTAAGATGCTCTCTACACTAGACACGCCGGACTCTTGAGCACTTTTTAGGTGATGCAAAACTGAGGCAAACCCCCATACTTGTTCACAGCTCTCAAATGTTTCTTTAGTCATACATTTAGAATTCTGACAAGAAATTATGAACTTCTTCAGTTCAGCTTTCAGATCACTCACAGCCGAGTCCATTACTGTTGTGGCATAAGCTGCATTTTGTGAGGCTTTAAAAGTATTAACAGAGAGAGGTGACAGCTCTCGCAAGATCATGTCACACTTCTTCCAGCTCTTGTTCCCAATCTTCCAGCACATCATGTCCAATTCGTCAATTTCTTGCCCTGGATTTCTATTGAACATAGAATTATTGAATTTTAAGAAGGACTTGGATTCTATTCCATAGGACCTCATTGCCTCGACGACTGGAGGAACCTTCTGGTTGTCAATAAATGTGATAAAAGGGATCAAGTGATGAGCAACTCGCTGGCCAAACTGTGTTGACAAATAGTCCATAAGGAGGCGTTCTGAAGAGGTAAGACGCACTTCATGAGCCCGAGCTACAAAACCAACAGCATGGATATCAAGACCGTTTGAGGCAGCATTTCCGATGAAGGTTTTAAGTAAGTGAACCTGATCATCCACTTGTGGCCCCGAGGAGTCGTGTAAACCTGGAGTATCAATGATAGTTATAGGAGTCTCACTTTCCATGAAGCAAAATGTATATGCAGTAATAGATGTTGTACGGAAGTATGCATCCTTTGAATTTGGCTCTACATAAACCAAGTCATCAGATGGACTTTTGGCATTTTTGATGCAGCTGGCAATGAAGTTGACAAGCGTGGTTTTCCCGCTACCAGAAGCTCCAACGAGGAAGATAACCTTTTCTTTCTCTTTGGAACTGACGACACCAAAATATTTCCTCGTCATACCACATATATCTGAGAGTGATTTAATTGGTTGAAGGATTCTAGACTCATTGTCGAGATGTTTACTTGAAGTTGGTCTGGTGGCTGTGGTGTGTGACTGTGCATAATCGTCCAGTTTTCTTTTATTTGTCACTAGTCTGGAAACTGTGGAATATTCTTCTACTTTACCAGAATTTTGTCGTTTATCTATATGTATATGTGAAGTTGTCTGTAAGTTTTTATTGTTATTCTGAGAGTTTGGGCTACTGGTCTCTGGCAAATCGCCAACTGTATTTTCACTCATGGGTTCTCGCAGACTTCTACAAGGATCTTTACCTAATGAATATGGGTTGTTAATAGTATCAGGATATGAATGATCTTCAGCAGTTGACCAAGAGTACAGTTCTTGTACATCATCTGTGCGGTGGCTACTGGCTGAGGGTGTGTTACTCTGTGTCAGCTGAGGGTGTACAGAAGCCTGAGTTTGTTGTCCTAGTTCTGGAATCTTTGGAGAACTTCTGGAGCTAACGTTTGATTGCTTTATATTTGTTTGTTGACTAACATCTTCATCAGCCTTAAATCTTGAGTTTTGAAGTTCCAAGTTCTGATTTCCGACAGTAATTGTAGCAGCATTTACCGCTTTTTCTGTCACTTTAACACCAGCTCCTAATGGGTCACCTGTAGCCATTATAATGGGTTTCATGAGACGTACAGAGTAAGGGGTGTCAGAAACCTTGGAATTCTTAAGTATATGGCAGAAGTCGTCTCCACTTTTCTTGGCTGATGTCTTGGTAACTGGGGAAACTGTATCATTATCACTGCTATACACATGTGCCTGTTTAAAATTTGTCGCCGTTTTTGGGGGGACAACAAACTTAGAATTTTTAAATAATACATTTAAAAGAGAAGTCTCCATTCTAGCTATATCATCATCCTCTATATGCTCTGAGAAAAACATCAACATGTGAGCATTGTATTTACGGCTAACTGAACTCACAGTATGTTTAAAACAGTCTGGGATAATGTTTCTACCTTCCTCCTCGAGGACTTTACTTCCCTGAACAAGAAGAATGTTCTTACAATCTAGTATGCCTATGTCTTTTACCCAACGTCTGTCTTGATGTGCTTCATCTTGTTTTAAATCACTTAAGTCCTTTCCATGCCAGGTTCTTAGAGTGTAGAAGATACGTTTTTGAGTTTCAACCTTCAGTATACTGTCATGGCGGTAGAACTCTTTGGCTGAGGCGCAGTAAATCCACCCAGGGAACACCTCCTTCACTTGTACATCGATTTCTTCCAGGTCTTCGTGGCTAAAAAGAATAGATTAATTTAACATGCAAGTATGATAGACCTACACTACAAGATGTTTATCTTTCTAAGGCATAAGGGTCTTGGTCCTCAAAGGAAGGAGAAAAATGCACAATGTGTACAGAAAGGCCTACACAACATGACGCCAGGATGCCATAGATTGATACTGTAGAGAGAGATTATCCCCGGGAGGGAGATTAAATCATGAGGGGAGACTGGTTGATACCGACACCTGGTTGACTAATATCTGGTTGATACCGACACCTGGTTGACTAACATCTGGTTGATACCGACACCTGGTTGACTAACATCTGGTTGATACCGACACCTGGTTGACTAACATCTGGTTGATACCGACACCAGGTTGACTAACATCTGGTTGATACCGACACCTGGTTGACTAACATCTGGTTGATACCGACACCTGGTTGACTAACATCTGGTTGATACCGACACCTGGTTGACTAATATCTGGTTGGTACCGACACCTGGTTGACTAACATCTGGTTGATACCGACACCTGGTTGACTAACATCTGGTTGATACCGACACCTGGTTGACTAATATCTGGTTGGTACCGACACCTGGTTGACTAACATCTGGTTGATACCGACACCTGGTTGACTAACATCTGGTTGATACCGACACCTGGTTGATACCGACACCTGGTTGACTAATCTGGTTGGTACCGACACCTGGTTGACTAACATCTGGTTGATACCGACACATCTGGTTGGTTGACTAACATCTGGTTGATACCGACACCTGGTTGACTAACATCTGGTTGATACCGACACCTGGTTGACTAATATCTGGTTGATACCGACACCTGGTTGACTAACATCTGGTTGATACCGACACCTGGTTGACTAACATCTGGTTGATACCGACACCTGGTTGACTAATATCTGGTTGATGACACCTGGACTAACATCTGGTTGGTACCGACACCTGGTTGACTAACATCTGGTTGATACCGACACCTGGTTGACTAATATCTGGTTGATACCGACACCTGGTTGACTAACATCTGGTTGGTACCGACACCTGGTTGACTAACATCTGGTTGATACCGACACCTGGTTGACTAATATCTGGTTGGTACCGACACCTGGTTGACTAACATCTGGTTGATACCGACACCTGGTTGAGACTAGCACCTGGTTGATACTGACACCTAGTTGACCAGCACCTGGTCGTGCTACTAACAGGCTTGATACTACAGGTACCTAGTTAATCATTATCCTTCCCTCTCTTTATATCAAATCTTTATCAACTTGTGAGGAAGTGATGTTGAAGAAGAGACCCAGAGAGACGTGAGTGTGGCAGGAAGCCGTTGTATAATACATAGATAAACCGAATACTTCCAACTTCAGATCATCGTGGTAGGAAAGTGTTGGGGTATATGCTTGTTCTTGTGACTCAAGGTATCTGTTATGTTCCCCATCCTCCTCGTAGCCCTAATATTGAAAGATGTTTTAGACGGTAACAGGAGAAAACGGCCCAAACCAGAACGGCCCCACTCAGACTGTCAACATGGCTGCTATCATGCTCAGTTTTGGTTAGGTTAGGTTAGAGTTAGGCTGTTTTGGTCACAGGGTGGGGCCGTTTTGGTTTGAGTGGGGCTGTTCCTCTATTTCAACATTTATTCTTTCCAAACTAATAATGGCTTCAGTCATTTCCCGAGGCATATTACATAACATGTATGTTACAATTACTTTATTGTAGTATATTACAGGATGTGTTGTTCACTTCTGATATTATTCCTGGACCTTTATTCTTCATTCTCAATGAATCGACACATTTAGTCGTAGTTGTTCTCAGAAGTAAACAAAATGAATGAAAATACATAATTATTAACAGTTTGGGTTATGCATTAACATCTGAACAATAAAATTACTCACTCCGATATATATATATATATATATATATATATATATATATATATATATATATATATATATATATATATATATATATATATATATATATATATATATATCACTGTGGGTGCACGTGATCCAGGTATATGCTGATAACCACAAGGAAACAAGAAAACACAGTTCCCAAGCGCTTTCGTGTAATTCACATCTTCAGGGGTGAGTACACACTGTACTCACCCCTGAAGATGTGAATAGGAGCATATATATATATATATATATATATATATATATATATATATATATATATATATATATATACACATACATTATCCACAATGAACACTGACAATATAAGATGATTACTATCCTTAATATATACAAAGTTTTTATTAATTTTCTGAAACTGACATTCGTAATAATATGAAAATTAATAATGGTTAATACTGGTTTATTAGTAAAGTTTTCATACAAGAGACAACTGGTGCAAACTCTTAAAAAAAGTTATAATCAACTTTTATACATGCTAGTCTCGGGATTATTGTAGAGAAAATGCTTAAGTGATTATGACTTAAGTCCCCCATCACTTTTCCTCAATAACTCGAGGAGCTATTAAGACACCTCATGTAATAAAACCAATGAAACAAAATCTCAAACTAAAACACATTAAAATACCCTTAATTAACCTCTATAATCTTGTGATATCTATATCTATAATTTGACATCTCCGATAATTTGATGTCTCCTATAACACTAATTTTAACATTGTTTTATAGACAATAAAAAAAAAAACGTTAGGAAATCCATGACCAAAAAAAAAAATACATCACATATCATTATCTACTGTGCTGGATGGTAAATATAGGAATCATCTCTAAAAAATAACATTACAGTGAGACATAAAACATCCAGCATATTACTGTAATCCAAGTTACAGTGAATCCTCTATGTGTAACGGACTTCTCTCTCCATTTTATCCGTTAGATGGGGGGTTTCACATCTAAGGGACCCTTGATATAACGGAGTTCCATCATTTGTTAGATGGATGCGTCACATGTTACACTATACTGTATAAGGTTAGTCTCGGTTAGCAATAACATTTATGCATTTCTTCTTTCTATACACTTCTGACTGCCATAGACAATCATGTACAGGTATATTATCCCAATACATATAACCTGACCTGACTTGACGTAACCTTTCTATTTTTTAAGTTATAGTTTTGTTCGTGTAACATATAACTGGCAACTTAGTTTTGGTTACCCAGTGTTTAAAACAACTTTAATCTTACTGGTTGACAAATCAAATTCATTTAGCGTTATTTGATCATTTTCTGAAGGTTCTTAATGAATACAGTAAAGTCATAACTTGTAAAATCAATAATGTAATTTAAAAAGTATTGTACATTTACTGGATATTCTGGAATGGAGAATTGTGACATAACTTTAGTCAAAGAGCTTTTCGTGAGGTCCAACACCTTGTTCACACTAACAGCAGAAGATTGTGAGGGATCCTGATCTTGTGATCTAATTAAATGTTTAATGCCATCACAGGGACACTGTGTACACTTGTAGGTGATCAATGAAGGATCTGATCCAACTACAGGCATAGAAGACATTAGACCAGGCTTTGGTCTTCCCAATATATGATCTTCTTTACAATCAACACAATATAAAACTTCCCGCACATGTTTACTGTTGGTTGTCGTTTTACTGCGGCAACTGTCGTCAACAAACTTGTAGAGAGGCGCCATACTCCGGAGGACGCCTACTCCGGCTTTTAGTAACTTTCTTGAGGGGGTAAGAGAGAGTAGGTGGATGCAGTTCAGGGGGTCATAACCTTTTTCCTTGCATACTTCTTCAGCAAACTGTGTCAAAATAGACTCAGTCTTTAAGGGGTAAGATATTTCAATTGATTTTAAACATTTGAGAGCCGCTGTTAACTCCCAAACTTGTTCCCCTGTATGAAGAACTTGTTTTAGGTTTTGTTTTAAGTTCTTGATGTAGTTAATGTATGTCTTTAGTTCAGCTCTCAAATCTCGCTCGGTAGATTCTATGACTGTTGTTGTATACATTTCATTCTGAAGGGCTTTCATGGTGTTGACAGAGAGAGCGGGAAGACTCTGCAGAGATTTCAAACATTTCTTCCAGTTCTTCCTCCCAAGTTTCCAATAAGCAATGTCCAGCGCATCAATTTCATTATTTTTGTCAGTACTAATAGCAGAATTGTTAAATTTCAAAAAAAGGTTACAACGTACACCATAGTTTTTCATGGCTTCCACAACCGGCGGCGTTTCCTGACTGTCTGCAAATGTGACAAACGTGATGAAGTGATCTGTTATGTCCTCACCAAACAGTGTCGACACATAATCCATAACAAGTCGTTCTGACGAGGTTAGGCGTACCAGGTGAGCTTGTGCCACAAAACCAATGGCATGGATCTCGTAATTTTGGGAGGCAGCATTTGCTAGGAAGGTTTTGAGGGACTGGACATGATCTCTCACCTCCGCCCCCGAGGAATCGTTTAGTCCAGGAGTGTCTATGACGGTGATAGGAACGTCCTCTTCTCCATCACAGAACGTATAGGCAGTTATGGATGTGGTGCGTGATTTTACGTCATTTGAGCTTCTTATTACATGTACTAATTCACCACCAGCACTCTTAACACCTCTGAAGTAATTCGCAACAAAATTCACCAGAGTGGTCTTGCCACTTCCTGAAGCTCCGAGAAGAATTATGGTTTTGTGTGTCTTGTCAGAGTGAACGCCGTAGTATTTTCTCGTCATTCCACACGCCTCATAACCTTCCTCCAGTGGCTTCAGGTAACCTGACAACGGAGTGATATTCCCTTCATCTTCAGAAACACTTTCTTTTCTGAATCCCTGAAATGTTCCTTCAGATAAATCTTTGGTCGTTGAACTGCCTACTTCAGAGCCACGCGTTTCCTCAAATGATAACCGCGGTTCATTCACAAGAACCTTGGCACTGGGAGAACCTGAACTCTCTCCCTCCTCATCTTTCTCAGACGTACACAATACTTCCTGAATGTCGTTTTTTCCTCTTGAACTTTCCTCCACGTGTATATCTTGCTCTGCCTCAACAGTAACAAGATCGCTTGATCTCTTTTCTGCCCGCACTTCATCTTCACAAACCTCTGTATCATCAGAAACAAATATTCTCTTTAAATTCGGGTAGAGGTTGCTGCTCGAGCATGTTTCTTCCTGTGCCTTGCCTGATGTACCTTCGTTCCCACTCTCCTGTCGTCCTTCAGTTGGTAAAAGTTGTTTACTCGTTGCTAAGCAGCTGTTGCTATCACCGTGATCGTGAAGTGGCAGATTCTCAGCCGACGAGGTGGTGCTTGCCATCTTCCCGTCCCGGATGTTAACAATGACACTATGTCCTCCACAATCAAAGTTGTTCTCACTTACAAGGACTTGTATCTTTGGTTTATTTGATTCAAATTTAATGGTTGTTTTTATGTCAATCACATCGTTTGTTGAACTAATTGCGCAACTAGACTGACTCACGTCTTGCTTCTGAGTAGTGCTAGAAATATTTGTAGAGTTGCTCCAGACTGTTGTCCTCACAACAGAGGCATAAGTTGATGCAACTGAGGTGCATGAAACAGGCGCCAACAGGGATGCAGTAAACGGATATTTGCTGGGCTCAGATTCCATCAAAAGGCGACAAAATTCCTGCCAGCCGTGTTTACTGCCTGTAACCTTACGTCCATCCTCTCCTTCTGGATAGATGTAGGCGTGTGTGAAGGCTGAACAAACTTCTCTTGGAATACGGCTGACCGCGACACCACTGACCACATCAAGGAGATATTGTCTCAAGTCATACACTACAAGATCGTTTATGTTGCAAGAAAAATGCACAAGCATATCGGCACAATACCTATAGTTAACTGAGCTCACAATGTGGTCCTCATTGTGGGGTTGAATATCACATCCTTTATGCTCTACTATTTTACTTCCCTCCAAAAGAATTACATCTCCATCTTCACCCTTCATATTATTGTACTCCCGCACCCATCTTCTTTGTTGGTAAACTTCATGTTTCTTCAATACATCATCAATAAGTTCCTTTTTCAATGTAAAAAACTTATATCTGGGAGGACACAGCTGGGTGCTGGTGTGGTGGTAGTCGTGTGGAGGGATGAGCTTCCTTTCTACTTTATCGTAAATCCATCCTGGTGTTACGTCGCTGTTTAGTGCATATACCTCCTCTCTTTCTGGTTGTCTAAAAAAAGAAAAAAAATCACTTTTACGTTGACTTATCGAATATTTTGTCTCTTGTTAAAAAATTTTGTTTATTAGAATAATATTTAACAATATTATTTATAAGTTATTATGAACTTGAATACAAAGACGATAGATATTATATGAAGTGAAATATACGTTATTGAGCTACACATAAACTGACATAATAACAGAGTGAAGGAAGAAGCGGGTGTTTGTTTGGTATACCGTATATACTTTGTATACTTTCTCTTCTGAGATGACATATGTACTGAAGGGGTCAATATCAGGAGACCACGGGGGCCAGCAGACTTGCTCACCATGTCCGTAAATCTTCCAGCGAAATTTTCTTCAAGGAAATTTCGCAAAATCAAACATAAATAACAAATGGTCATAACTTCCAACTGGGGAACCAGCATGTCAATATGTACACCTACTGTGATATTCTGCTCAGCAAAGAAAAATGGGACTCTGTATCGAAACAATAACGCCATGGAAATTTCTTGAACACACGAGGCTACATGTGAGTGACACTCTAGGAGCGAGTAATCGTTGCTGCTACCCCCTCCTCGCCAGGTGTTGCGTGGCGGGAAATTATCAACCACTCATCAAATAGAATCGAAGTGACGTCACCACAGTGACGCCCCAATACGGGCTGACAGAAAGCCATACACAACTCGGGAGCATCTTCACTTCCTGATCCCTCAAACTTAATATAGATTTCCTTTGGTTCACGTGCTGTTTGTCTGCTGGCCTACGTACAAGTCCTCCTGTGTCCAAACAACTTATCGGCTTATCTGTCACGCCAAGTCTTAATACTTCTTATATTTCGTCTTAGGTTTGTTCAGCCTTAGTTACACCAGTATGGAAATAGGTAAATCTAAAAGCTCCCTAGCTGATGTGAAACGCCGATCTTAGTAACTAGTGAATACGCACTATTAACGAGGCAAACTTACTAATAAAGACGTATGTGGTTTTGGCCCTAAAATGTAAAAACCTCTTCAGTAATTCTTATAAGTGATTAATTAATGTCGAGCCTGCATGTACTTGCGTGATAATTTAGTAAAGACACGCGTGTTGAGTCCTGAACCTGCTTCTAGGTCCTTTGATTATTATTTTGTATATAAGTGTAATAAAAAATATTTCAATTCGTTTTAACAACCCTATACCATAATAGATAACTACTTAATTAACTACAGTACCATTAACTTGCTTACACTATACCTTGTCTACGGTTGAGACTTCTGGTTAACATCCTGCCTAATTTATAAAGTAATCATTGGATGTGTTATATATAAAGACAACATACTGTTAACTATAGGTTTTGATAATCCGTAACAGGACTGTATCACCCTATCGTGCAAGAGTCCACACCAAACATGAAATTTTGGGCTATAACGAATGTGTTCACGAAACCTGCAGTATTAGGGTTTTTAGTTCACCATGTTCGCACATTATGGCGGTTAACTCGTCCAGGCATGAAAGGTGGCTTCATCAGAGAACACTTTTTTAGGAGCTTCTCTTCATCATTCACGTTCAGTATGGAACATGCAAACTCAGCACTGAAGCTTTCCATTACATTGCAAAGCTTGGATTATTTACAGTTTAGACATGAAAAGGTGCAATTTCTTGTGTGAGGCTGTACAGTTGATCTAGCTGCAGTTCACTTGAGGCACGACGAGTAGTTTTTCAGGGGCTGTGTTGGAATGTCTCTTGGACATTAGCAACGGTATCTTCAGAAACACCTGGACGTCCTCTTCAAGGCGAGTCCATCACACTTCCTGTCTCCCAAAACTTGTGAAGTCGCCACCTAATGCTGGGTTTGGAGGGAGGAACCTTTCTATATTGACGGCGGTAATTCCGTTCAACAGTTGTCACTGATCTCGACTCGACAAACCAGATGACACATTGAGCTTTCTTGTGTAATCTTTATTCAGGTTTTCATCGTTATTAACTAGACTATTACAAATTGTAAATCGACTAAAAGAAACAATAATTACTCAATAACAAGATGCAAAAAACTGCCCAACTCCACTTCTCTTTTTTTTTCAAATTTTAAATTCTAAGTTTTTACTGGTTTACGATTGTCACGAAGACATGAGGGAACATTCAGTTAACAGACACCAGCCATTTGGTCAATTCGAACAAACTGTTTCCCCTTTGCTCCCCCGCACCCAATCCTCTAACACTGTAGATCTCGCACTAATTTCTGTTCTACAATTTATGCTCGTGTTTATTCATTGAGAAGCATTGAAATAAGATTACCTGGACATTTTCTTCCATGTCTGACCCCAAGTGAAGAACATTGATCTGTATATGGTGGAAAGTCGTAGTACAGATAGTGGAGGCATCCATAAACAAACCATCAGTTGATGTGTGACGTGACGCGTAACCTATCTTCGGACATTCTACGTCTTTGTTGGGAAGCATCAAGTGTACTGTGATGAAGGTAACAAGAGAGAGGGTTGGGTACACTTACGTTGCCATGGTTGAGGAGGAAGTCATGTTCAGCTGTGTCACTCGAGTGCAGCTCCAGTATGACAAGTGTACCGCAGTCTGATGACTAGTTGTGTTGTCAGAACCATCCAGGAAGGTACGCCAATACCTGTCAAGTATGTGGTTTTATTATATGCAAATTAAAGATGAATGAGTCGCGTAATAATAATAATATATAATTAGTTACTGATGTACAGTCAACCAAAGATGCCTCCACCCCACCCTGGCTCTCGTACTCACAATTTTACCTGGCAACACATGGTGAAATAAGGTCGTATGTAATAATGTGATTGGTGGACATTAGATAGTGACGTTCCATAAGTGAAATTTATCTTATCCGGTACATTTGTTTACACAGAAGTCAACATAATGTAGTTTAGTATTGACAAATTCTGTGGTCGATTCAAATATCAGTAAGTTGATGGTAATTAATAAAGTGTTTGATGATTTACACATACAGTACACCTTGGTGGTAGGACTGCACCTCCCATGGTTACTCGAAAGTGATTCTTAACATTTGATGTACAAGTAATGAAAGGTAAGGTAAGGTTTTCAAAGCCCTGCCTACTCTGAAAAACTAATATAAATTTCTGACGGAAACGTTGTAGAATAAATTATTTTTATTGTTTTCCTTTTCTCCCTACATAAGACGCAATATATACTGTACGTATATGTTGGCATTTATAAATATCAACCCAATTACGTCATTTCTACAATAAGTTTGAGATGCACTTATAGACTTACATGGTGAGTATAATTAGTTGATAGAAGTTACTAGAATATACAGTAGTTAAGAATTAGACGATCCGGTCGGTCATTCACCCATGGCGCGGTGCAACTCTCCTAATCCCCACTATATTTGTGCGTTCCCCCCCACACACACACTCATCATTCTGTCGCTTTATGTAACTTGCTGACAAAACCTATGACCCTTCAGGCTTCTACGCCCTTAATGCATGAGTCATAAAGGCAAGCATGAACTTAGCATACTTCCCAGATGGGCGCTGTAAACGCTTCACCTTGCACAGGGTGTAAGGGGGTGCCCAATAAACTAGCCACCTCGAGGGCAATCTAATCTAATCTATATTTTCGCGGGGAAAATGTCATGCCTAATTTGACTTATCTCCTTAACTATAAATTATAATTGTTTATATTCGGCAAACTTATTAATTCTTTACAAATTAGATTTTTATTACATTTGCTAATTAAGCAAGTCGTTGTTTCACCGTTTTTTGTTTTCCCGTTTTCCTAGCCATTTCGGGCGGCACATTTAAAATTTTACTTTGTTAGCTCGATCTGAATAACTAGGGTTACAATGTTATACACAACTTAGTATTCTAATACTTCGTGTCAAGAAATATTTACAATTGTATGGACAGATATCGCGATACTTTTCGCGACAAGGCCTTTGTGGTCAAAATGATGCACTTTATGAAATATCTGCCCAATTACACAACCTCTAAGACTGAAAACATCAAAAGGTAAAGCGGTAACACATTTATTTCTCGCCTTGTGTTCAATCCCTGGCTGGGGACAGATTGCAAGGGGTGTAATCATGCATGACACGACCAAACAAGCTATCATGTTACACACCTACAAGATGCGTACACAACACAACAGATTGCCAATAAATAGTCTTGCCATAGCCCAGAGATCAACGCAGCAACTGACTAAACATCCATATTGAGAAGTCCAGTTATTTTCACACGATTGTACCTGTATAGTTGTTGGCAAGAATGATTATTTGTTTATAAAACTATCATGTCACGCACCTTATGTGAACTTGGTATACGCAAGTGAGGATAGCGTGTTTATATTTGATATACTATTCTTAAAAATATTAACCAAATTATTTTCTCGTGTTGGTAAGTTCTCATCACTGCTTACGGGTATTTATTTTTTCTTTACTTTTATTACGATTTATTAAACTTCTCATTGACGGTAGATGCTCCTGATAGGCTGAATCATAACTGGGATAGGCTGAGACACAACTGGGATAGGCTGAGGCACAACTGGGATAGGCTGAGACACAACTGGGATAGGCTGAGGCACAACTGGGATAGGCCGAGGCACAACTGGGATAGGCTGACAGTTGTCGTAGGGGTGTTCTGTAGTGCAATAGCTATATTGTATGCGGTAAAAGACGTTCATTATACCCATCTACTCTGTATGGTAGACGTTCATTATACCCATCTGCACTGTATGGTAGTCGTTCATTATACCCATCTACACTGTATGGTAGTCGTTCATTATACCCATCTACACTGTACGGTAGTCGTTCATTATACCCATCTACACTGTACGGTAGTCGTTCATTATACCCATCTACACTGTATGGTAGTCGTTCATTATACCCATCTACACTGTACAGTATGTGGTAAAGGTTTATATTAAGAGACATAAATGTTTCGCTTTCTTTTATTTGATGTAAACAGAAGTTGACTCTTACCACCAACTATACAGTATATACAAATAGCATAAATTACAAGGCATATTTGTAAACAACCAAACACACAGGCACCATTACATGAGTAATTACAAGTTTTATCTCGAAGGATACTAATTACAATAAGGCCCTTTCCCCCCAAAGGTAAACACGATAATCTCCTAATTGGTGATCACTCTAACACAAGTTTCAAAATATAAATCACAAGTGAAGGAAGACTGACAATAGCGGGTGCCGACATTTGCTCACAAGACAGAGTTGGGAAAAATAAGTTTTAATAAAAATCAAAATAATCGGGTTGTTTTTTACCCAATTATTCACATTTCATTCTTTTATACAATAGTGATGGCCTTTTTTCTATGTAGTATGTTTAAAGTCATTAAATTATACTGTATGTTATATGAAAATTTTCTTTTTTTTTCTGTGGATATAATTTGGCCCAACTATCTTTATGAAAGGTTATTATTCACTTGATTGAAAAACTTATCATTTACTGAATTTGTATATAATAATGAAATTTAATCAAATTTCTTGTAACTGCAGTATACTGTTACTAAAAATAATTTTCCTAAAATAAAAACAAAAAAATATACCTATGACTATTTTAAAATAAACATTATTGTTGTAAAAATACACTAAGATGCAGGAACCTACATATAGCTACACATAGTAACTGCAGTATACTGTTACTAAAAATAATTTTCCTAAAATAAAAACAAAAAAATATACCTATGACTATTTTAAAATAAACATTATTGTTGTAAAAATACACTAAGATGCAGGAACCTACATATAGCATGATTATGAAATACACATAGAATCCAAAAACTTAAATCTGTATGAACATAATATAATAAGAAATAATACTTATGATTTCCAGAATTAGGAAGTAAATGCTTCTATATTTATATAAAATAAATATTACATTTTGTTCATACAGTATAAGTCATAAAGTAACCAATAAATACACATAATTCAGTAAGGTATATAATAATAATGCAGACTGAGCAGGTAGGTACACAAACACAGACCATGACCAAATGAGTAAATTCACCCAGTAACTTTAACCAACTGATATGGCTCTGGGAAGTTACCAACTAAGTTATATTAAGAAGAAACATTAGTAAAGCCACAGTAGCCACTTAAATACACCTAATTTAGTGAGGTAATAATGCTGACTGAGTACAAAAATAACTTCATCTGTCACACATGAATATTATATAAAGAATGACAAAAAAGTAATTGTGCTGTGACTGTCTATCTGTATTGTTATAGATTTTTGGATGATAAATAGTGATAGTACACTAAATAATATAATTACTGTATATATTTTTTTAGATTATTTTCTTTAAAATAAAAATAATTTTGATTATAATCAATAACATTTTTTCTGATTATATTACTTCAACAGTTCAATAACTTCCAACATGAAGATGAATGAGAGGTGTACCTAAACTACACTGTAGACATTAACTAACATTATACAAAACGTCATAAGAGATGAATACATTTTATTTCATCACTCCACTAGAAGGTCGTGGAAATATTTCAGCAACGATTCACCAGATGCTTTGTTACAGTCGCCACGCACTCCTTGGATTACCACCACCTCTTCCTTCAATTTCTCCAACATTTCAATCCTTTTCATAAAGTTGTGGCGTTTCTGCATCTTTTCAGACTCGATCATTAGGTCAATGTATTCTTTGGTTGACAGTGGGTTGGGCTTCAGGGCAATTTCTTCGAGTCTTTCCACGTGTCTCTGAGCCTCCTGTATCAAGTCAATAAGCATTTGAGCGTGGTCATTGATATCTTGCTCTATGGCTTGAATTGCACCTTCCTTAGTAAGTTTGTCCGCTTCAGCTTTCTGATAACGGTCCAGCAGTTCCTGCACAGTGCGCGTTTCCTTTACCGAGGTGTGCTCGTACCTGAAGCTCATGTTCTTATGGAGGTCCCAGAAGCACTTATCAGGACAGATTCTACAATTACCATCTGTTATGGCCCAACAATTAGCCTTGTTGTCATCATCAGGAATATAACACGGATAATGACACGTCATGTTACATTTGATACAATTGGTTACATATTCTTTTGGATTCAAGTCAATCTTAGTAATCTTAGGAACGTCAACTTCCTCCTCATAATTTGCACTCCCTTTCATGTCATCGTCAAGACGAGCCAACATATCTCTCTCCTGGTTCAAGTTTGAAAGCTTTCCCAGACCCAAGTGAATCTGATTCTGCAAACCAATTACCACTAACTGTAGACGACTTCGCTCCTCAAGCACCTGTTTGGTAAGTGTTAGACTTGCTGGAGAGGTTTTCCCCAACTTCAAAAAGAAGTTCTGCAGGCTCCGGTACCCCATCTCCCAGAACAACTTGCAGATATAAGCCGAATCTTCATCATCCGAGTCTGAGTCATCAGTATCATTATCAGCAGTTGCGTTACAGGCATACAGTGCGCTGTTGTTGAACTTATAGAACCCAGAGTAGTGAACACCAGCTTCCTTGAGAGCGTCAAGAACTGGAGGAGTCTTGGCATCAGCAAACGTAGCCATAACATAAATGTTGTCTTTAATATCCTTACCAAACATAGATGACAGGCCATCATAGACGTATCTCTGTGTCTGTGTTAAGCGAGCAGCAGAGGCAGGGGTAACAAAGCCAACTCCATCTACTTGATCAATGCCATAATCTTGTTTCAGAAATGATTCTAGTTGACTCATCATTTCACGGTCACGCTGAATTCCTCTTGTGTCCCCAAAGCCTGGAGTATCAATCAGCACATAGTTGTACTCAAAGGGCATACCAGGTAACTGGTAGAATGCATAAGCTGTGATCATATCTGTTTGACTCTCCGCCTGAGAACGCTTTGGGGCATTTTTGTCGTCAATCAACACAAGTCTGAACTTGTCAGTGAACTCAACACGGTATATGAAGTTGACCATGGCATTGATGAGAGTTGTCTTACCGGTACCTGTAGCACCCACCATCAGTATCACTTTGGTCGGCCTGTTGGTCTTTTGGCCGAGAGACATCTTCTGCACCTTGTCCTCAACACTCTTGTGCTCCACCTCCATCATCATTTTTCGAATTTCCATACCATCTTGCGTGCCATGTGAGGTGCTAAAAATGTCCCTCGCTCGCACCTTCAGTTTTGCTCCATCATCGTCAGGTGTGATGGACGAGGTGGATGCCGGCGCCATTGTCTTGACAGTAGAGGACTTCACGCTCTGCGAACATGGAGAAACACGATGCCATCAGTGTCGCTGACGAACTTCTCACCACAAATGCAAGTTGCAACATTGATTCAAAATAAATAAAATGCAATGTTCACCTCAAAGAACATCAAATATGTAGATGTATTCCACATTCTTGAAGGAAACATGAAATAATGGATGCCTTTCAAAATTAATGTTCATGACTCAAGTACTGAGACAATAACGACAAGAATATTTCCCCGGGCAGGTTAGCACCGTGTGAAAGCTGTCACCTTGGCGTACTAGTCGGTCGTTGAAACGATCCCCCCCCCCTCCCCTCACATCGCCTGATCTACGTGGCAGAAATGTTTATCTCTTTAAAAAAAATTAATTTACATATATAAATATTACATATTCAATTTATTTGTCCGTGAAATATTTTGATGGCTTTCTTTTAAAATACTTGATAATCCCTTTCTACTTAGCCACATCCAGTAAATATAATCTAACATAAGCATGATCATTGTATTCGTATCCTTCTTATTACTACAGTTAATATTTAACATTAAAAAATGCAGAAATAATTTGCTATTGACATTGCAGACTGTATTCAAGAAATTTTTAAACCATTTAATTATCTCTTTGTTATGGAAGCAGAAGTAAAATATATGTAGAGGATATTCTACCTCACATCATCTTACACAACTATCATATATCATAATCAAGTCACGTCATCGACAAGCCACGCCCATACGAGGTTTTATAAGCAGACACAGACCCAGGAACATTCATTCACAGTCCCACTTCCATTACATAATGTAAATACTCTATATTGGTTGATGGATGTCTCAAACATTCTCCAGTGCCGGCTGTCTCCAGGGTCTAGAGTCTTCATGTGTCCAGACATCTTACTTATTGGCTCGGCTAATCGCGCTCTTTCTATTCTTTTGACTTAGGGGCCTTGTCCAGCCTTAGTTATAATGTTTAATATTAACTGTAGTGATAATAAGGATAAGAATACAATGATCATGCTAATGTCAGATTATATTTTCTGTATGTGGTTAAGTAGAAAAGAAAATTATAATGTTAAGGAGACTATAGCCTTTATTAAAGGCAGGATATATTATAATAAATGGATGATCAAGTGTATTTTAAAAGAAAAGTTATCAAAATATTTCACTTACAAATATGTCAATATGTAAAATGTATACAGTATATATGTAATTTGTAAAATTTATGAATAAAAATATATATAATAATAATAATAATTAACGTTTTATTGAAAGAGCATGACAGCCGGAAGGCTGAAAATATACAATTACATAATTGGGGAATGGTTCTCTTGATTTACAAATGATGTACAAGTAACATAAGTGATACAAATATGATATATAATAATTAGGTGTTGATAATTTTTACAATGGTTAGGACTGGGCTGTTCTTGTAGCAATCAGTTCGTGCTCCTATGGGCTGGATGCGTTTGGACAGGTGTGTGGCCACGTGGCCAGGACAGTACATAAGAACATAAGAAAGTGGGATACTGCAGGAGGCCGACTGGCCCATACAGTGCAGATCCCTTTCACACCCATCCCAGCACTTCCATGTGCCTATCCAACTTCGTCTTGAAGCTCCCTAGCACTCGATCCTACAAACCAGTGCTTGCCTATATCTCGGAATTTATCTAATATTTGTTCTAGTTATCGTTATTACTGAGTTAGAACATCTTCCATTTTCCTTGTTAATCCCACTTACCCACTTGAACACCCATCATATCTCCCCTAACTCTACGCCTCTCTAATGAATGCAAGCCTAAGCTTTTCAGTCTTTCTTCATATGGAAGGTTTCTAATATTATGGATCATTTTTGTCATTCTTCTTTGTACTCTCTCCAAAGAATCTATGTCCATTCTATAATAAGGACACCAGAATTGAACCGCATAATCCATGTGTGGCCTCACTAATGCTAGGTAAAGTTTCAAGATAACGTCAGCAGTTCTGTTACTCACACTCCTAGATATGAACCCAAGAATCCTGTTTGCCTTGTTGCGAACGCTAATACATTGTTTTCTAGGTTTCAAGTCGTTGCTAACAAATACACCTAGATCTTTTTCACAATCTGAGTTTTCTATTTCCGTGTTACCTAGTTTATACTTAACGTTTGTATTCGTCTTCCCTATCTGTAGTACCTTGCATTTATCAGTATTAAAATTCATTTGCCAGTCTACTGACCACTCATGTAAGGTATCTAGATCTCTTTGAAGGTGTTCAAAGTCACTGTCTGAATTTATCACTCTCCCCATTTTGGTATCATCTGCAAATTTACTAATCCTACTAGTTATACCTAAATCAAGATCATTAATGAATATAACAAACAGCAGAGGGCCTAATACAGATCCCTGGGGAACTCCGCTTTTGACCGCACCCCAGTCTGACTTTAATCCATTTATGCTGACTCTTTGTTTCCTACCAGTTAACCATGACCTAATCCATTTTAATAATGATCCACCTATTCCATGTGCTTCTACCTTCCTTATCAATCTCTCATGAGGGACTCTATCGAATGCTTTACTGAAATCTAAATAAATTATATCATATGACTTATCATTATCTACCGCTTCATATACTTCTGAGAAAAAGCTAAGCAAATTTGTGAGACAAGAACGTCCCTGGGTGAACCCGTGCTGAGAAGAATGAATTAAGTTGAATGTTTCAAGGTGGCTTCTGATTTTTGTAGCAATAATTGACTCTAGCAACTTGCCTATGATTGACGTGAAACTAATGGGACGGTAATTTGATGCAATGCAGGTGTGCTCCATCCTTCAGGTTAGGTCAGGTGAAGCCGTGAGGTCAGGTCAGATCCAGCCACATTCAGTATTGCTGTGTTTTTGTGCTTTTCCTTCGAGTTGAAATTGCCACTTTTGTATATCACTCGTGGGTTGATCGTCAATCTTTGCACTGCACTGTTGGTGTGAGGATGTTGATAAATCCAGATGGGAAGGCGGAGATGGGGGAGGGGAAGGCCCGACAGACCGGGCTGGCAGCTGTCTCCATGATCAAGAGACATAAGAACATAAGAATGGAGGAAACTGCAGTGGGCCTATTGGCCCATACTGGGCAGTCCCGTTTACACCCAACCCCTATTGCTCATATAAGCATCCAACCTATGTTTGAAGCTATTCAGTGTATTCGAGTTAATGATGATATTTGGTAACTTGTTCCATTCATCCACTACTCTGTTTCCAAACCAGTGTTTACCAATTTCATGCCTAAATCTAAATTTGTCTAATTTAAAACCATTGTTACGAGTTCGCTCCTGGTTGGATAGTTTGAGTACCTTTGTAATGGCCCTTTGTTTAGCCCTGACTTCCACTTATACACCTCTATCACGTCGCCCCTCGCTCTACGTCTCTCGAGGGAGTGCAAATTAAGATGCTTTAACCTGTCTCTATACTCAAGGTTCCTAATGCCCGGGATTAGTCTTTTCATCCTCCTCTGAATTCTTTCCAATGATTCTATATCCATTCTGTAATACGGTGTCCAGAACTGAACTGCGTAATCCAGGTGTGGTCTCACAAGAGCAAGATACAGTTTTAGGATGACCTCACTAGTCTTGTAACTAACACTCCTTTGTATGAACCCAAGTACTTTATTAGCCTTGTTACGAGCAAAAACACATTGTTTACTTGGCTTAAGGTTCCTACTTATCATTACTCCTAAATCTCTCTCGCAGTCGGATTTCTCTATGGCATCATTGTTCATCTGGTATCTGGTTTCCCTGTTTACATCTCCTATACTGAGTACTTTACATTTGTCCACGTTGAATTTCATCTGCCATTTTTCAGACCATTCGAAAAATTTGTTTAGATCTTCCTGTAGTTTTGCCGAGTCCTCGTCAGATTTAATAACACGTCCTATTTTAGTGTCATCAGCAAATTTACTTATGTTGCTGTCTATGCCGATATCTATGTCGTTTATGTATATAATAAATAATAATGGCCCAAGTACTGAGCCTTGGGGAACTCCACTTGTGACGTTGCTCCAATGGGACTTAGTGCCGTTAATGCTCACTCGCTGTTTCCTGTCCTGTAACCACGCCCTAATCCATTTAAGGATGTTACCTTTGAGGCCATGTGCTTCTACCTTTCTAATTAGTCTTTCGTGGGGGACTCTGTCGAAGGCTTTGCTAAAGTCGAGATATACCACATCATAATTGTGCCCCTCGTCCACCGATTCGAAAACTGATGAAAAGAATGTTAATAGATTAGTTAGACAAGAACATCCGCTTATGAAGCCATGCTGGGAATCATTGATCAATCCGTGCTTCTCCAGGTGATTTCGAGTTTGAAATGATTGCTTCCAGTAATTTGCCTACTATTGATGTTAGACTGATTGGGCGGTAGTTAGAGGATAGTGATCTATCCCCCTTCTTGAAAATCGGTATTACATTCGCTATCCTCCAGGATTCTGGTACTACACCTGTTTTAAGGACATGTTAAACAACTTTGCTAAGGGCATACTAAGCTCTTCCTTACATTCCTTTAATACTCTGGCAAATATCTCATCGGGACCAGGTGACTTATTAGGCTTTAGTTTGTCTATTTGCTTACTAACATCGTTACTAGTAACTACTACTCACTTAATTTGTTTTCTTCACTTTCTCTGAATAGAGTCGGTGCCTCGGGTATCATGTTTAAATTTTCGGTGGTGAAAACTGTTGAAAAATATTTATTCAAATTATTGCTTATTTCTCCGTCGTTATCAGTGAGTTCGCCGGTATCTGACCGTATTGGTCCAATCTTTTCTCATGTTTTAGTTTGATACATTTGGTAGAATCCTTTGGGATTTGTCTTCGCCTCCCTAGCTATCCTTACCTCATTATTCCTCTTGGCTTTCCTTATCTCGGTTTTAACCCTACTCGCCAATATCTTATAATAATCCTGGAGGTAAATTTCGCCACGCTTTATCCTTCTACCAATAGCCTTCCTTTGGCCAATGATGTTCCTTAAATAATTATTTATCCATTTAGGGTCATTGTTGTCTGATCTGATTTTTTTGTATGGTATGTTCTGCCTTTGTGCATTAAGTAACTCATTATTTAATTTGTCGTGGAACTCGGCAATCTCAGATCTCGTTATCAGGTCAGAGTCACCTGTCAGGTTTACGGCCAAGCGCAACACCCCCTCTCTCAGCTGCCTCTTTAAACTGTCAAAGTTTGCCCTTCTGAAATCTGGTACTTCAGTGGAATTTTCCTTACGTCTGCCCTGAAAATCTAACTGGAATCTAATTTCTTTGTGATCGCTGTTTGCAAGTTCGTTCCCTACCTCGACATTGCTAATGAGGTTTTCTCTGTTCGACAGAACTAAATCGAGTATATTATTACCCCGGGTGGGTTCAGTTATATGTTGACTTAGGAAACAGTCCTGGATCGTCTCGAGAAAATCCTCTGAATTTGAGTTACCCGTAAGGTCAGTCCAATCTATTTGGCCAAGGTTAAAGTCGCCTACTATACAGACTTTGTTGTGTGTGGAAGCCCTGCGCATTTCATCCCAGATAAGTCGCTCATTGACTCTATCAAGATTGGGAAGTCTATATATTACTCCTGTGATTTATTTTTCCCTACCGTCGCTTAATTCTATCGAAAATGTTTCTGTATTCCGCTCACTTTTTATTTCCTTATTTATTTCACACTTCAGATTATCCCTAACATAGATTGCTACTCCGCCTCCTTTCCTGGTCTGCCTATCGGTATGGAACAATTTGTAACCCACAATTTGGTATTCGACCGGCAACTCACGTGAGTCTAGGTTGATCCATGTTTCAGTGAATGCTATTATATCGATTTTTTCGGTACATACCAAGGCCCTAATATTATCCATTTTGTTTCTCATACTTCTACTGTTCGCGTAGTAGACATTTAAGTTAGTCGTGTTCTGAGTCCTCCCTTTACCGCGTTTAGTTTTAAACTCCCTGTTTAATTTAGTTTTGTCATCATTCCTAACACTATTTCCCTGTAATCTTTTACTTTGTTTACCCGCTCCCACTGCAGTTTCCCCCACTCCCGTGCCCATATGTTCCCCTAGCAGTTTAAAGACTTCGATATCCTTTGAACTGCCCCCTCTAGAGACCCAGCCAGGGTTGCCACCCCATCCCGAGACAGGTGCACCCCATCCCTAGCATAAAGGTCCCTTCTGCCGTATAAGTTGTCCCAGTTGTCAATGAATGGGACCGATATTGACTTGCAATATCTGTCAAGACGGTCGTTGACACCAACCGCCCTTGACAACCATTCACTGCCAACTATCATTCTAGGCAGGACACGGCATATGATAGGGATCCCTCCCTTAGTCCTAATACGATCTATAGCTGCCTTGAACTTATCAAGAAGCTCCTCCCTCCTACACCGGCCAATATCATTGCCTCCTGCACTGAGGCAGATAATGGGTTTGTTCCCATTACCAGACAAGATATTGTCCATCCTGTCAATTATATCACACCCCAGCTACAGCAAACACACCCTCATCCTATTTTTTTGTTTTTTTACCACAAGGCCCTGTCAAGTACCTTACCTGTGAGTCACCAACAATTAAAGTTTTTATACCTTCTTGTATTTTGTCTGACTGTACTAACGTCCAATTCATCAATCAAGGGACTGAACGAGTTGGTACACTTAGCTGTTGTTGTCGTTGTTGTCATATCCTTGGTGTATTTCACCACCAGCTTGGTCTTCCACCTCTCCTCCACAACCTTCCACTGCATGAGTTTTCGTCAGACACTGGCTTGCCCTGTCCCCTTTATCCTCGCCAGCTCTTCCTTTATTTCAGGTTCTCCAACGTGGCCCTCTCAATTTCTTCCTTGGCCCTCTCAATTCTTCCATGGACCCGCCAGTTTGGTCAACAAGCTCGCACACCCAAGACCACACATAGCACTGGCCATATCTAATAATTGTTATCCCTCGAGCTAACCCTGCCGTGACCTTTCCCCTAGTGAGGTCAGAACACCGCGTTAGTGAGCAGCGCCGACTACACACGTTCTTACCCTATGAAGGCTGAGGGAAGTGTATATAATCTGGACGTATGACCAGGGTCATATTAAACTACTAAAAAAAAGTTATGTCAATGGAAAATAAGTGATCTGTAAAGCCCCGTCCACACTATCGGACAGTGACCGTCGGGCACGAGTGATGAGTCCGTCATCGCACTTTTAGCCCAAATAAGATCAGCCGTGGTGTATACCATGCTGTAGTACTCCCATGGTTGTTATGCAAGAAGCGTTTTTTGGCTAAAAAAGAAAAAGCATGTCACGATTCGTTATTGGAACATGGGGAAATTTCGTGGTACCGCGTAGCCCCCTTCCGATGATCACTCACGAGGGAACTATTTTTGAAACAAAGAAAGAAAATTGATTTGGATGGACATAAAATGTATAAATCTGCAAAGGAATATTTTTATCGATATACTCCATATAGAACCTTACATTAAGAATTGTATTGTTCTTTTTAAAGCGGTTCATGTTTGTGTCTGAAAAATGTCGTAGCCTTTATATCATCCAAATTCGCCTAACCATTATAAAGGTAAGCATTTAAGATAACTAATACAACTAGTCCATGTGTAGAAATGTATTGAAATCAGAATTAAACTAAAAAGTCGTAAATGGTCTACTTGAAGAGTGGTGAGAACAGCTTCCTCTGGGATGAGTGAATGACGTCCTTTATCAGAACTAATATCGGCCCAATTTTTCGTAATGGGGCAATTAATAACCGTCCAGCACTACCAAAATAATTATTTCCTTGGTATAAATGCTTTTGTAGCATAAATTTCACACTTTAATAAGTCCAAATATGCCAGGTAACCAATGCCAGATGAAGATCAAACTGGTCCATCCGTGATGGTCGATGGACGTCCTTTATCAGAATTAATATCGACCCATTTTTTCGTATTGGTACAATTAATAACCGTCCAGCACTACGAAATAATTATATCCTTAGTATAATTACTTATTAGCCTAAATTTCATATTTTAATAAGTCCAAATATGCCAGGTAACTGGTACTAGGTACTTCCAGGCATGTTTCATTTGTGTATCGGATTTAACCACAATTTGCTACTAATAAGATAAATTCAGTGACCTAAATTCATGTTTTATTTTTTTTATTCCTTAGTGACTCAATGTATTACAAGAACGAACTACTTTACGACGTGCTTGGGCCAACAGTCGGAGTGGTGATATTAATTAACTTTGCCATTGACAGTATGTCCATGATTTCAACAAAAATGAATAAGTCCTTCTAAAGTAAATGGAATTGATATTATTATCTTTTGGCCATCCAGCGAATTTAGTGATTTTAAGTTGACCGATTTTTACCAGTTGTTAGGTTACGTTAGATTAGTTAAGTTGGGTTAGGTTAGGTTTGGTGACATTGAAATTGTGTTTTTTTCAAATGCCAAGTAGAGGTGGATGACCTAAACATTCATTTTCCAAATTGATTATGAGTAGATCAAAAACATTAGTCTTGCATTTTTACAAATTCAGACTCCACAAAGTTCAAATGACAATCACTTCATGATAAATGTTTCACCCTATACACTAAAGTTACTTTATATAAGAGGAAAAAATTAGCACCATTTCATTGTTTAATACCAAAGAAGTCATTGATGATATTTAATAACAATATTTCAGGTATTACGACTTGGTGGATTGGAATAGGATCACCGTCGAAAGTCGAGAGACTTGTAATACATTTTTCATCTTTAAACTCCTTGTATCTTACCTAACTTCGTCTTGATGCTCCACTCAATTATAGCTAGATGTAATAATTGTATAAATGTCCGCAGTTATGACTCCCTTTTACCGTTAATTGTTTTATATTACAATTCTTGGATATTCAAAGATAATGAAATTATGAATTTTCAATAAATGTGATATCATTACATTCTAATGATGACAACAGAAATATGTCAGACTTGACTAATTAACTATATAACAGAAATTAACCAAGTGAATTTGTCCTTAATCAACCTTTAAAATATGAAAGACAGTATACTTTTATTTTATGATAGTTAAGTCAGGTTCAGTTAGGTTAAGTTAGGTAAGGTTAGGTTAACATTTTTTTGTATAGAGCATTAAAATTTTAAAGGGCTTATAATTTTTGTTCTATAATTTCTCCAAAAAGGGATCAAAGTTTGGAATCCACCATAACAATATACACTACAGTACATTAGAAAAAACAATATTTTTGAGTGTTTATATCAAACCAAACAAATCTGAGTTCCATTTGAAATTTTTTATTTTTTTTTAACAGACAAATTACCCTCAATATTTAGATATTGAAACTTATAAATATTAACCCTCATAAATATAGATGTTTCAGAATTCCCGCAAATTTAACTAACACAATATTAATGACTTTATTTTCACTTACAGGTAGAGATACAACTGACTATTCACCTTTCACCCAAAACTGAAGAAATAAATCTTGGTATCATTTTGATTGCAGGGGAATTTTTCCGGTTCAGGGAGAAGATTTTTGGAATTTAACTTTCTAACCTAACCTCGGAACTGGTTCCCCAGACTTCGGAACAAGAAATATTTGGAGACTTTCCGTGAACTCCCCAAATTACTCATAGACCAGAAAAATGCAGTTTCTGGAATTTTCTGAACATATACCTTGGAAATCATAACATACTGTATGCCTTAATTTATTATTATTTTATTTTATTTTACACTCTTCATATATACGTGGTGTAGTGTGGTTTGCAGGATGATTTTTCTTTCAAAATAGCACTCTTTACGTCAATCACTTCATTGTAACATATATAGCTTTAATGAGCTTATACTTTGTATTCTGGAAATAAGCATTATCATTGTATACTTATTATTATTACAGTTTATATTAAACATCAAAAATGCAGGAATGATTTGCAATTAACATTGCAGACTGTATTAAGGAATATTATTAAACCATTTTAATTATCATCTTGTTCTATGTTTAACATTATTGATCTCTGATTAGTTGGTAGTAGAATTTCATGACTATACCTACATTATATGGGTTCCATGACATTTGCTCACAGAATGAACCTAATCTAACCTAACATGTCTTCATTTCCATAATAGTTGAGTATATACTTGTAAACAAATGTCTGCACACTAACTATATGTAATATGTAATATTTTTCAAATAAAGACCATTTAAACAGCAGAGACTTTACTCAGACTTCTGGTTTTTAGTCCATGTCTTAACATATTGTGAACATTTTTTACTCCTGACATTGGGAAAGTGTTCATGTCTTGTTTTTGAAAGGGTATTTATTGTATTACTATAATCAGGTGGAGAAAAGGAAGAAACATTATCTCAGTTTTCATATCTTGTAGATAACTGGCCTTGTATAATATGAAAGTAAAAATTTTTGGAATAAAAACAATTTCCTGTTTTGATAGAAAACTAACAGTTATGGTGATATTTTTCAAGATTTTATCCCAATTCATCTGTACAGTGAGTTCATCACTGTCATAACAAAATATAATACCCTAATATTGTACTTTGTTATATTCTACTGACTTCATCCACAGAACAGGCCATAGTTCTCTTTATTACACTCCACCCAACCCCAAGTTCATGAAAAACTTATAACTGTATTGTTAGACTGTAAAAGGATAAAGAAAGAAAGGAACAGATATTACCTCAATTCCTAAGTTTCTATAGTTGTCACAGGCTTTATTTACCTAGATTCACTGTAAATTATCGTATCTTATTCCCAGAATTGGCTTTTTAATCCAGAAAATAGGAAAATGAGGTGCACCTTGGCTTTGGGATTCAAGTTTTTATGCTCATGGTTGTGTAGCAAGAGCAAACGTTTCGTGCCACTGACAACGTTTTGGGGTGCAAACATACCAACCCCCAAGTCTTCCGGCAGTTGGTACACCTGACTACACTACGATGACGTAGTAACAACAAACGACAGTCGGGTACCACCATGGCCCATCTTGAATACTCACAAAATTTTCACTCCATTGTATTACGACCGCCGGGATACCACGGCATGGTGTACACCACGGCTGATCTTGCAATTGGCCCTCTGTGGCAACTTTGACGGGCAAACCAGTGGACAGCCCGTGCCCGTAGTTGAGCAGACTGCCCGGCCGTATCTTCCTTTGCTGTGTATGGTTCCACTTTAACTAGGAGTGTGTAAAAGGCGTTGATATCCATTCTCATGTAGTTGGTGAAATCACGCTCACTTACATCTTGTAGTTCATGTAATATAGTCATATGACTTCAATACTTCTCTCCAACTAACCAATCTTTACACCAGATCGTTTCTGCACTGTCCTTACTTTTCTTTTACAAATACAGCAATTAATATACTATACAGCGCTATTTTCTTCTTTCCAACTGTGTTGCGCATGGTGATACCGCACTCAGGGGCTGCCGACAACCTACTGGCTACTGCCCGACTTTACTGCCTGACCACCTACTCAGCAGTGTGGACAACATCACAGTCATGCCCGACAGACTGTGTGCCCGGTGAGGGCACAGTCCCCAGATCACTGCCCTATAGTGTGGACGGGGCTTAAGAGCTTCCCTATCATACCGTGAAACGCCAGTGACGAGTACCTTACATATATTCATTTACATGTGTACATAATATGATACTGTCGCCAATACCTGGGATTCTTTACTAGAACTGAAGTGAATCTATGCATTGTGGTTTCGGTGCTAAAATGCAGAAATCACCTCAGTCTTTCTTATAGGTGTTTAAACTTTGGCTCTACTTGTGTGATGCTTCAGTAAAGATACTTACGTTAAGTTCTCACTTGCGTCTTAAGTTCTCACATGCGTCTAGTTCATATTATTAAAAATATGCAAGTAAATAAGTATTTTAAGTATAAGAAAACTTGGTTCGTTTTATCTACGTTCTACCATAATTGTTATCTATCAACTTAACTAACATTAACTTAATTACACTATAACTTGTCTACGGTTTTGAACAATAACTGTAACCAGAAAACCGTTGATAACAAAAAAAAATATCAAGAAATTAGTGGATCAGGAGTGAAATGGAAAATGTTGTGTAAATGGGTAGTTTTATTAGTTGTGATGACTGACAAAATATAAAAATTAAAACAGGAATAATTCAAACAAAATTATAATTTAGTTTGCTGAAGTGCAGTGTCTATTGAGTACTGTACTGTACTATTGTATGTGTCAGCAGCGTGGACACGGCGTCAAAACACCCGAAGTCATGTCCAACCATGCCCACCTGTATACCCACGTCTCGCCCCTTACCCGTAGTCTAGTGTGATCGTGTGTATGTAACATAAGACTGTCTCTGAGAAATTACATCCATCAGTAACAGGACCAACACTCACTGGGACGAGGATGGACAACAATGGTGCCAACTGTTCAGCATCAGCCCTAAACAGTGATCCCATACGCTAGGGTTGCCATATCTGAACATTAAAAAAAAGCGTTCCCGAAGACATTCCTGAAGACATCCTTTGCCTCCTTGGAGGAGAATGTGGCCAGGTTGGAGGCATGGCTACTCACGCACTTTGCTCACTGCGATCTGGTCACCAGCAGGTCCCCATCACAGTCATGCACTGGTCCTCTCTACCATATCCACCTGCTGACGCCCGGCACGATCCCCACGCCATGTCACACACCCGCCAGCTTCCTCGTTCTGAAACACTGGGAAGCGGAGGTGAAGGACCAGCTGGAGGAGGACGCCAGGAGAGGCGCTATCCAGCCAGTGCCTGCTGGTGAGGCTACGGAGTGGTGCGCCAGGATGGTCGTGGTGGCTATAGAAAACAGTCAGCCCAGGCGCACTGTGGACTTCAACGCCTCAATGCAAGCTGTTCCGAGGGAGACGCACTATACACCTGCACCATTCGGACATGCAGGCGTCTAAAAGCGAAAAAGTAATTGTTCAAAACCGTCGCCGACGCCTTTTTGGGGATTTCATCAAGGGAGTTGGAGGGAGAGTAAACGCCTGACCACATTCATCACGCCGCGGGCTGCTTTTGATAATTGCAGGACGCCCATGGGATACGTTTCAGCGTCAGATGCTTACACCAAGAGGTTTGACGACGCGATTCAGGATGTGCCCTGCAAGTACAAGTGCGTGGATGACACTCTCTATGACGCCAGTGTGAAAAGTGTTCTGGCACACTTTACGATTTTCGAGACCCGCGCCGCACAGGTATCACACTGAAACCAGAAAGTTCTTGTTCTGCAGTTTTGAGCTTGTGGGTTTCCTTCCTGGGTGGGGACCTCACCAGCCCACTGCCCAACGTCTGTCAGCCATCGGCGACTTCCTTGCCGGATCAGCCATCAATCACTGACATCAGGTCCTGGCATGGCTTGCTACCGTTGGTTTCTTCCTGCCACGTAATCAGGATGGAGTCCCCGTGAGCTCCTGCTAGCCAGTGGGCAAGCAGGTGTATTGGGACGACTAGCTGCGGCTCAAGTTTCTGCCAGGCCCAGGACACCATCTGTCACACAGAGACGGCTTGGTGTACTACTTAATAAATCCACAGGCTCACGGCAGCTGTCACTGATTGGAGCAGGAGGGCATCGGCTTTGCTCGTCCTGCAACAATACTGTGCCTGTGCCTCTCCAGAGACGTCCTTCTGCTGCAGAGGAGGTGGCTGGCTCCTGTGGTAGCCGACATCTGGAGCACGGCTGAGGCCGGCTGTGCTGCAGTAGAAGGGGGAGGCCCTGGCTGTGGTGTGGTGCCTGCGTTAAAGGCCAGGCTGTTCTCCTCCTGGCTGCCTGAACCTCATTCTGAAGACGGACCACCGCCCCTTAGCTGGCTTATAGGGGAAGAGCCTCACGATGGTGCGAATCCGCGCCTGTTCAGGCTCAAGGAGAAGACCCTGCAGTACCATTCCATGGTCAAACATGCCAGGGAAGTGAACTGCAGCTGACGCCCTATCTCGCTCTCAGGGCGGGCGCCGATGCGGAGGACATAATCAAGAGGAGGACTCAGTGCTGCAGTGCAGTCAGCAACGGCACGGATCAGGATGGTGTGCATCACTATGGACGAAGACACAGGTGCAAAGCGGCTGGCGACGACCCAGTACCAGGATTCTGGGCACGAGGGTGCTGGCGGGTGACCGAGCCACCCCATGTCGTGGTGTGATAAAAGCCTGTCTGCGCCCGTACTTCTCGGTGAGGGACAGGTTACGTGGTCAGGGGTTTGGTCACTTCCACACCTTTGACCAGGGCTGCGCGCTCGGGTCATCCCCGACTCTCCCGCCACCGGGTCGCCGTTAACCTGCATGTGGGGCACCAGGCCTCGACTAATGCTCAGGCGGCCCGGCAGTTCGTCTATTGGCTCATATGGAGGGTGACCGGTGCATCATCGTCCCGGTAAAGCGTCGGCGAGACCCACGCCCTTCCAGCCTCCCGGAGTTGCCCTTAATCTCAGCGCCCAGACTATCCTTTTCAACAAGTGGTGGCCGGATTCGTTCCACCTGCAGGTACGTGCCCATTCTGGGGCGCGACCGACCGATTGTTGGCTGGAGATCGCCCATTTCCCCAACGAGGCCAATTTCTGGAAAAAATCATCATCGCCAGTCTGCGGGCCTAATATCGCACGAGGTAAAATTGACCCCCACGAAGCGGTGCAGTACTAACCTGCCAGCCTTGAGATGACAGATTTCGTCATGGGGGTCGAGGTGCGCTCTCTGTCGGCCCACTTCAGTCCAATGGCAGGGCAGAGGCTGGGGTCAAGGCTGCCAAGAGGCTCTCAGATAACACTGGGCCTGGGGGTAGCCTGGACTGCGATAGACATCCAGCTCCCTCCAGTACCCGGGAATTACGCTTGCAGGGTGAACAAGTCGCCCGCCCATCTTGCCACGTCAGCCAGCTCCGGTGACAGGACAGCACAGGCGTGGACCAGCACTGGCGGCGGGCACTTCGTATGAGGGAGGTGCGCTTGGCCGAAACCCAGGATGGGGTCCTGTCGCGGAGGGAGGTATCCCGCCAGCTGGCTCCCCTAGTCGTGGGCACGCAGGTGCGTGTGCAGGACGCAGCTACCAAGCTCTGGGACAGGACAGGCATAGTGGTGGAAGCCCGCCCTCACAGGCAGTATGCCGTCAGGTTGAGTGGCAGTGGCAGGGTGTCCATCCGCAACAGACGCCACCTGCGAAACGGCTCCACACCTGTGCCTACTACTCCGGTGGTGCACCAAGCTGTGCCTCCTGGCCCCCCTTCTGCTGTGCCCTCCGTACCCGCGCCCTCCTTCGCACCCACGGCCCCTTCCCAGTCGAGCGCGGCCAGGCCCAGGAGAGGCCGTAGGCCTCCGGGCTGGTTGACGGACTACGTGGTGTAGTGTATGTGATGTAAAATCAGTTTAGAGGTGTTTTTTTTCCTTTGTTTGACTGGTTTTTCCTGCATTATTGTTGTTTTTATGAATGCATTGTTTTCCTTTTGTTAGTTCAAATGTGCATTGTCATTTCCTTTTAACTTGGGGGGGAGATGTAAGATTGTACCATCGTACGATATGTTTTCCCATGTTGAGATGGGGGCTTGTCTTTGGCAGCGCCCGGTTGCCAGTCACCAGCTGACGCTGTTAGAATAAAGTCTACAAAGAACGTGGTCTATGACTCCAACCTCTCACAAATAATTAACGGGTTTTTTAAAAAGTTCTGCAGCCCGAAGGCGATTTTTTTCGTTTGACGTTTTCCGAAAAAAAGTGGCTAAGCGACTAAAAAATACACAAAAAAACACTAGAAATCAAAACCTAACCTAACATCTGACTCTCACCATATGATGGAATCACCTATTTCTTACCTTATTGGCCTGGTTCGTTGTTGCATTCTGGGATTCTTACCCAACGCCACATATGTTGGTCTGCGATATTTACATTCCGTCTTGCTCTTAGTACACTTTACTGAGGTTGGAAGAACACCATGCGATCGAAAAAATGCTATAGTTTCTACGTTTTTTTTTAAAAAACTCGCAATCAGCTCCATATACTTTAAGTGACATCCATCGCAGACTTCCATGGTCGGAACTGAACTTGCATTTCAAAATATGAGATCCAAAATAAAACTCGATATTGATTGGGCCAAATATACTCTGAATTAGCAAAAACGCTTTTGATTGGCCGCGTGACGTGTACGGGTACGCATGCGCGTCATGATTTTGAAGGAGACGCGAGAAACACGCAGTGTTGGGTGAGACAGACCATAATGGCGGGAAATAATGGAAGAAAATAGAAATTTATTTGGAAAAGCTATCTCTGTTATTATACATTTCCGCCGGTAATGTAATAGATGAAAATTATCTTATAATTAGACGTCTTATTCGAATATGATAATAGATTAGTGGTAGGAGTGAACGGTGTGTAAATGCAATAATACCGAAAATATAAATTAATATTTCAAAATAATTAAGAAGCAATACATGTGGTTCAGTTTTAGCGAACATCAAGTATGTATAGTAATAACACGTGGCCAACATAAACTTGTCAAGGCGTAACTCCAGAGGTCGCTCGTTACACGGCCCAAACACCTGACAACTGGCAGCGTTTACCTACACAAACCTGATTAAGAAATACTTACAGTAATAAAAAAATCCCCTAATTTTCATAAATGCAGTCTTAACAGGCATGTGGCAATTAATTAATTTAGCTTAACTAGTTAACTTTTGAAATAAGTTTAATTGAACTTTATCGAAATTTTGACAAATTGATATCTTCGACTAATTATCAATTAATTCCTCAGGAAAAATAACAAATAATATATAACACACCAACCCTTGCGCCCAGTGAGTATCCAATATATTTAGCATTATAAAGTGTAATAAGCATCTGATGAAAAAGTTGGAGTTTAAACATTGCGAATATTATTTTTTATATGCAGAATTGTTATCTTATCGTGATTTAATTTTTCAAGAAAGAAAGTCTTACATAGTTTTGCACACTGAAATAATGAAATTATTTACGTGGAAAACTGTTGAATAAAAATTTAAAAAGTTAAGAATTTATAATTATTTTATCTCAAGACTTATTCATACCAAGGAAGTAGTATGCCAGACTGCCTGACTATTCACGTATTCAAACTACAGTATTCATTGACTCTTCTGGAAAACATTTACAGGATATTAAGATATTTAATCCACGTGAAAATTACCCTACGCAAATTTGACACAGACTGGTTAACTTAATCGAAAAAATCTTAACTTAATTAATGTCCAAAAATTCAGGTTAATTTAATTGGAAAAATTTAAAATTAACTTAACTAGTTAAATCTGAAACTTAATCGCCCACATGCGTGCCAATAGGCAGCAGTAAATTACTTTATTATCACTAATACTTAAGCCCACATGAAGTTTAGGCACACTAGCTTCAGTGAAAAACACTAACGCTATTTGGGGGTTAAGTTAGGATACGTTAGCGTTTACATATTTAAATAATCACGAAGTGAAATAAGCGGGGGTGGGGACCTACTAACCTTCACATGATCCAACACCAGAACATTACTTAAGGAAATGGTGACTTACTTACTTTATCAAATTGGTGGCCAAAGAGGAATCACAGTGACGGAGAGCGAGGAGTGTTAGAGACTCCTTATTTTCTTATGTTCTATGTAACGTCCGTTCAAGTCGACTCCCGCCTAGTGAGTGATGATCCGCCGGGCCGCCAGCATGAGCGAGGCTGCGAGGGGGAGAATGGGACCGTAAGAGGGCTCTGTCCGGTGATGCCACCATCAGAGAGCGTACCAATCACAGCCCTCAAGAGGTACAATGCTGACCAATGAGAACAGACTTGCCATATGAAGGGATCGAAACAATGACGTGGATGGTGGCAATAGGTGGACACGTGAGTAACGTGATACTTCCTGTAGAGTCTGCTCAGAACATTCAAGTGATAAATACGTGTTGATGAAGAACTTGTACCATATTCTGAAGTTTAACGAGAACATCTTAAGATTTATGCGTTAAAGATGTTAAATAAATAGAAAAATATATTATTTGACTAAAATATGGTAAATCTAACTGGATTACAGTACATGACGAAGATAAACGTGTTACATTGTAGACCAGTGGTCCCCCAACCTTTTGTAGGCTCTGGGCAACATTTGTCATTGTAAATATAATGGAAGGCGCCTTGGATCATGCATTCTTAAAACGAGCAATAAATATATCTAATTGTAGTGAGAAAACTGGCTCTATCTCTGGGCCCAGTCTGGGGTAGATAAACTAATAATAATTAACGGTTTATTGAAAAAGCATGGCAGCCGGAAGGCTGAAAATATACAATTATATAATTGGGGAATGGGTCTCTTGATTTACAAATGATGTACAAGTAACATAAGTGATACAAATATGATATATAATAATTAGGTGTTGATAATTTTTACAATGGTTGGGACTGTGCTGTTCTTGTAGCAATCAGTTCGTGCTCGTTTGGGCTGGAGCGGGTTGGGCGGGTGTGGCCACATGGCCAGGACAGTAGCTTGGGGCAATGCAGGTGTGCTCCATCCTTCAGGTTAGGTCAGGTGAAGCCGTGAGGTCAGGTCAGGTTAGGTCAGGTCCAGCCACACTCAGTATTGCTGTGTTTTTGTGCTTTTCCTTCGAGTTAAAATTGCCACTTTTGTATATCACTCGTGGGTTGATCGTCAATCTTTGCACTGTACTGTTGGTGTGAGGATGTTGATAAATCCAGATGGGAAGGAGGAGATTGGGGAGGGGAGAGCCCGACAGACCGGGCTGGCAGCTGTCTCCATGATCAAGAGACCACGGCCGCGTTAGCGGGCAGCGCCGACTACACACGTCCTTACTCTATATAGACTAGGGACAAAGGCAAGTCTCTCTCTCTCTCTCTCTAAAGTAGTATGAAGTTATTACATATTTTCATTATTTTCACTCTGACAAAGATTTTCAAATATTTCTCAATTTTCTACTGTACCCTTGTGGGCTCCACAATATAGTTCCGGGGGCGCCTAGTTTGGGGGACCACTGTTCTAGATTCTTCACGAGTCAAAGATCACCATTAATGATGAGTAGAGATACAGCATTCAGTTATGATTATCTGTGAATGCGGTTTGAATACGCTTAAATGGTACATCAGCTCACACTGCAACGGCCTAACATAAGTTTCACCAATTATTTAAAAGATGAAAAAAGTAATGAAAACGTCCACTAATTTATCATTTCCTACACATGGCCACCTCTAGTGGGTGGCCATTAGGTGAAAACAAGGTAAAATCAGCATTTTTCTTTCTTCTTTACGATCTTCTTTAGCCATTGTTAGTTAGTATAGGAAGAAACCGAATTACCCAAGTTTGATACAAGCTCGTTATCGCTGACCTACCAGCACTTTCAAGAGCTAGGTGCGCGCCTTCGTCACTCCGACACCAATCTCCTGTATTGTTATATATAACTTGTCATTAAAGTTTAAAACACCTTCCATCACAGGGGGTAACACTTTTCATAGTTTATTTGGCTAACACAAGACGATTTTATATAATTCAGAGATCAACTATAATTCATTCATTGACAAACAAATATAGGTAGTAGGTAGTAGGCAGCTACCAAACAGGGAGGTACTACTGCCTGGGAAGCATAATGTGTTGTCTAATGGTAGACTCTGCTGCCATATGGCATCACGAAAATTGTGACCAAGTCCCAGGTTGCTGATCTGACTTTCTGCTTCATTTACACACAATTGCAGGGTCTCAATTGTTTCTCTTACCATTGACAACACAACATACATATATCGTTTCTCACTTTTGATCTTTTTTTCATTTTTTGTATTTATAGTTCTTTATTAATAAAATTATTATTATTATTATTACAGTTACTGTATTATTGTCATCATTATTTTATTATTTTATATTTGTTTGTTTTATCATAAATTTTATTTATTATGAATTATTATGACTATTATTTATTATTATTATTATTACAACATTTTCGCCCCCCAGGCCCCGATGTGGGTCAGTGACCTATGTCCGGGTGGGCTAATTCCCGTAAAAAAAAAAGTCTTTAAAATTTTCAGGGTTAACTTCTCTCTGCTACACTCCACATCTCCCTGCGGCTCTGGCTATGTACTCACCAAACTCATCACTCGGAAACCTCCTCAAAGTCAAAGTACTACTCACAATAAAAAAAAATAAACAAAGGATATCCAAGCAAAGCCCGCACCTCTAACACCCGGAACATCATTGTACGTATATCACTGTCTTTGTGATATAATATGCAATATTATATAATAATATGCAATAATTTTATTTTGAATCTCGGGACTTTTGTTTTGTGAAGCAAGAAGCTATACGCTAGATTCTGAGAGACCGTTGCTAAGCTCACGTATCGGTCACTCTAAAGCAGTTAAAATTTGTCAGTGGCTGCGTAACCGACGATACTTTAAAAAATACTTATGTTTAACTTTCTTATGAAATGATAATAGTTTCTATCTAACCTAACCAACGCTAACCTAACCTAACCAAAGCTAACATAATACATGCTTTGTTAGAACTGCTCAGTTTAGGAGAGTGAGAAATATGAATTCTTAACCTATAATTAAACTTTATATTACTACGTATCCTCGTGTATTCAACTACGGAATCATTGTCTTTGTTCTGTTTAGTATCCAAAAAATTGCGCCATATCCTGTTGTTGACAGTGTTGTGACAGACGTGAGAGTGTATGAAGCCTGACTTAGCAACACTCAACACACCCAATTCAACTTAACACGCCCAATTCACGCTTAACACACCCACTTCAACTTAACACGCCCAATTCAACTTTAACACACCCACTTCAACTTAACACGCCCAATTCAACTTTAACACACCCACTTCAACTTAACACGCCCAATTCAACTTTAACACACCCACTTCAACTTAACACGCCCAATTCAACTTTAACACACCCACTTCAACTTAACACGCCCAATTCACGCTTAACACACCCACTTCAACTTTAACACGCCCACTTTAACTTTAACACGCCCACTTCACACTCAACACGCACACTTCACACTCAACACGCCCACTTCACACTCAACACGCCCACTTAACATTCAACACGCCCACTTAACATTCAACACGCCCACTTAACATTCAACACACGCTCTCACCGACAAGTAGTGATTACATACGACTTATCAATTTCCTAATCAATTGAAATATTCTGATAATGGTTAGGTTAGGTTAGATTCTTCAGGTGAGTCTTCATATGATCCAATATCAGTATACTTAATTAGACTAGATTCTATTATATTCTTACTGTTCTTTAAATTATAATCTAATATTGAGAAATATTTATCCCCAGGTAAAATAAATAACTGTACACTATTTGCATGGAACCCTGTATACAGTATATAACCACATGAATTTTGGGGGGAATTTGTAATAAGCATTTTGTTTACAGTACAAGAATAATTACTAAATAGGGAGTGCCGATTAAGCCTTAAGAAATAATTGTGTTTGCCTAAAAGGGTTAACTTGTTTTATGCTGCTATAAATCAGTGAAAATATCCATAATCATTATAATTTAATCCATATAATTTAAGACGCCGTTTACTATCTTAAGTAAAATTATACCTAAAGTAGGTTAAGTTAACTTTTAATGAAACTTTTAATTTATATTTATTATGATTGTCTACATGTTCGTCTATGGTAAGTGAACAGTTCAAAAGTAAATAATTATCGCCATTAGGCAAATATCCTTGGTGGTATTTTTGGTCAGTCAACAAGTTTGTGTGGTAGAGTTAACAAACAAACTCTACTTGGCCGCCAGACCAGGCGCGCACAGAACGTTTCGTGTTGATCGTCCCGCTGTACTCACACTTCTTTTTATAGTGTATCGTCAACTTTCACAAAGGAGCTAGATACAGGCAAAACGTTTCAAGGCCAACCAAGATGGTCCGCTCCTATTCAAAACCTTTTCCTCATATCAGCTTGTCATGTTTTCATTGGTCAACATCGTAGGTCCTTCCTTGTGACTGGTGAATAGACAGAGATTTACTATGAGTTGGTGAGGTTTAGAAGACCGTAAAATAAGTTACACATTATTGTATTGTATACATGTCACGTTTCACTCTCTCTCTCTCTCGGGGTTCATGATAAATAATTAAACACATTGAACAAATAAGTACTGTACAGTAGGTTAGAATTTCCCTCCTTACAGTTGAATCGATCTAACCTCTACCCTTTTTATTCCTATCCAACTATAATTTAATTTAATAAATAATGTCCAAATTACATGTAAATTAATAGTTCGTTCTTTCCACAATCCCAGTATAATTTAAACAAAGAATAGGATGTTCGTCTGACAACAAACAAGGCTTTTATCTTTAGTGCTCAGGATGTACGTTGAACTTTACACCATCTTACTAACATATACTGTATTCTCCTCTATGTTGTTTAATTAAAAAAAACACGGAACTTCATCCCCGGAAGCCCTTAAGTGTAAACGGATCATAATAAATACACCGTACCATCGCCCTGAGCCTAATGCATATAAGAACATAAGAAAATAAGGAGTCTGCAATAGGCCGGTTGGCCTGTGCATGGCAGCTCCTGTCGAGAGTTACTACCACTCTCTTTTGCAACTATATCTTGCGCTAGTCAGGCCGCACCTCGATTATGCGGTTCAGTTCTGGTGCCCTTATTATAGAATGGATATCAATTCATTAGAGTCGGTGCAGCGAAGAATGGCGAAAATGATTCCGGGACTTAGAAACCTTCCATATCAGGATAGGTTAAAGAAACTTAACTTGCATTCCCTAGAAAGACGAAGAGTGCGGGGAGATATGATAGAAGTATTTAAGTGGGTGAAAGGAATCAATAAAGGTGATATACAGTAGATAAAGTTCTTATAATATCCGAGCAGGATAGGACTCGGAACAACGGATTTAAGTTGGATAAGTTTAGGCTTAGGAGGGAGATAGGAAGGAACTGGATTACAAATAGGGTGTTGGATGAGTGGGACAAGCTTAGCAACTTTGTAGTAAGTGCTGGAACGCTGGATAGATTCATGGATGATAGAGAGTGATAGTAACTCTCGACAGGAGCTGCCATGCACAGGCCAACCGGCCTATTGCAAACCCCTTATTTTCTTATGTTCTTATTACTTACACTTCTAGACATAAAACCTAATACTCTGTTTGCCTTATTTCGAACATTAACGCACTGTTTTCTAGGCCGTGATCCTCTAATGGGGACTGTCCGGATCACTAGGTGGTCAGAGTAACGTTTTTACCAAATCCGGCTTCGAAACACGAGGATCCATATATATTTCATTAGCCCACTAAAATATAACAGAGTCTAGGACTGCTTTTTAGTATCCTGGTGGTCCAGAGGTAGCGTTCCCTGGTCACAGTCATGGGCTCGTGGGCCGTAGGTTCGAACCCTGGCGGGTTGAGGTGTTGATTGTATGTAGAAGTCCGCGTGCTTTATTGGGCTAATGAAATATATATATATATATATATATATATATATATATATATATATATATATATATATATATATATATTACGGTTAACATTTTTCTAGTTTCCCCAAATTTGTTCGTTATAGTATCTGAGTAATACAATCCCTCAGTAACAGGTGGCTCTGAAGTAAAAGTTTGGGCTCTTTCTGAAAATAATGGATTTTTTTTTCTTTTTTTACGGGAATTAGCCCACCCTAGCACAGGTCAAACGACCCACAACGGAGCCTGGGGGGCGAAAAAAAAAGAACGGAAAGAAATTGAAAATATAGAAAAAAAGGTTATACTGTGTTAATCTACACCACGAAGATGCCGGAAAACCAGCTTTTTAAAGTGAGACAGATTGTAAGAGCATGGAAACGCAGAAGAAGGCAGAGCATTCCACAGTTTGGCTGTGTGAGGAAAGAAGGAGGTACTATAACGGGTTATTCTCGTGGGTACCGCGGGCAAGACGTGTGTTACGAACCCACGGCCTTGCCGGCGGTACACAGGATGCCAAATCCACTGAACATTGCCCGTTAAAGTACCTGTAAAAGAGAGAGAGTGAAGCAGCATTGCGGCGAAGAGAAAGGGAAGAGAGATTGTCGACTAAAGGAGGAGAGTTAATAAGACGAAATGCCTTTGATTCCACCCTATCTAATAGTTGGACAGAAGAAGAGCCACCCCAGATATGAGAGCAGTACTCCAAGTTAGGACGAATGAATCCCTTATATACTTGGAGCAACTGCTCAGGAGTGAATTAGCTGCGGCATCTGTACAGCATTCCCAACTTTCGGGAGGCAGCTTTAGTTATACTAAGGATGTGTGATTTCCAGGACATATTGGAGGAAATGGTGAGGCCTAACATATTTATTTCAGAATTTGGGAGGATGATAGTGTCCTGAAATGTAATGGGTGGGAGATCGTCTACTTTACAAAGTGTAATTGGTAAATATTGAGTTTTGTTACTATTGAACTTAACCAAGTTTGTATCTCCCCATTCAGAGATGCTGCACAGATCCGCGTTGATAGAAGTATGCTATCAGTTCTCGAAACAGATCTAGTTTGAGAGTTAGGAGGAAGGGGAAAATGTGAGGAAGAGTGAAGAGTAGAATCATCGGCGTAAGAATGGATAGAATTAGTTGAAGTGTGAAGTAAATCATTGATAAAAAGAAGAAAGAGAGTTGGTGAAAGAACAGAACCCTGTGGGACGCCACTATTGGTAGAGAAAGAGCGAGAAATCGATCCCTCGACAACAACTGCCATGGATCGATTCTCAAGGAAGCTAGAGATAAGAGAACAAAGTGGGGGAGAGAAACCAAAGGAGGGTAGTTTAGATAGCAAAGACTTGTGCCATACCCTGTCAAATGCTTTGGAGATGTCGAGGGCCACGACAAAAGTTTCCCCATAATCCCTAAGAGAGGATGACCAAAGATGGGTGCAATAGGAGAGCAGATCACCAGTAGATCTCGCCTGGCGAAAGCCATACTGGTGATCCGACAAAAGAGAAAGGCGTTCAAGGTGGCGGAGAAAATGGGAGTTCAAGATAGTTTCGAAAATCTTAGAGAGGGATGAAGTTAGGGCAATGGGGCGATAGTTAGAGGGATTAGAATGGTCACCCTTCTTCGGGATGGGCTGAACCAAGGCATGCTTCCAAGAAGAAGGAAAAGTTTTGGTTTTGAGGCAAAGGCGAAAGAGGCGAGCAAGCACAGGGGCCAGGGCTTCAGCACACTCCCTCAGAATACGAGGGGGTATTCCGTCCGGTCCATGCGCCTTACTCACATCCAACCTGGATAAAACACCGGCAACCCTGCGAGTGGAGATTATAGGAAAGTGCATAGGTTCAGTAGGAGGTGCAGGGGTAGGAGGGATAGAGTGGGAATCGTCTAAGGTGGAATTAGAGGAGAATAAGGTGCCAAAGAGGTTGGCTTTCTCAGGGGGAGAGTTGGCTATAGAGTTATTGGGACGGAAGAGGGGAGGAAAAGAAGGCGTGCAGAAGTTGTTACAGATGTTTTTAGCTAAGGACCAGAAGGATTTACTAGAGGAAGAATTAGTCAGGACAGCGGTCTTTCTTTTAATAAAATTCCGCTTGGCCCTACGAAGAATAGCCTTGCAACGATTACTAGAAGTAATGAAAGAGGTGTGGGTAATAGGAGGAGATAGTTTCACAGCTCGATATGCCCTATCTCTCACCCTGCAAGCAAGAGAGCAGGAGCGATCAAACCATGATTGTAATGTGAAAGTTTTGGTAGAAGATGGGATAAATGCACTCATACCGCCCTGTATAACCTCAGCAATGCTGTCAGCACATACTGAGGCATCCCGAGTGGAAAAGCAACATTCATCCCAGGGAAAGTCGGTGAAGAATTCTCGCAAGGATTGCCAGCTTGCCCTCCGATAGTGCCATAGTTGACGTTTAGAGGGGGGTGGGGGAGGTGGTTGTGCCCAGTTTGATTTAATAGAAATAAGGTTGTGATCAGAAGACCCTAAGGGGGCAGAAATTGAGTATGAATAGTGTGAGGGGTTAGAGGTAAAACAAAGATCAAGAATGTTAGCAAGTTGATCGTGTCGATCAGGAACGCGTGTAGGGTGTTTGATTATTTGTTCCAAATCATTAAGTAAGGAAAAAGAGAGTGCCTCAGCTCCACCTGGGTCATCCCTTGCAGAGCCAAGCCACTCTCTGTGATGTACATTGAAATCCCCTAGGTAGAGGATCTCGGTGTTGGGGTGTGTGGATAGCAACGACTCATGGCAAGAAGTGAGATAGTCAAAGAGTTCGAAATAGTTGGTAGAGTTGGGAGAACAGTATAGGAAACAAAGAAAAATAGTCACAGTAGGTAGAGATATTTTGAGCCAGATGACATCATAAAGGGGAGATTCAAGATCCGTGAGTCGGGCTATAGGTGTACGTGTATTGCAGTAGGCGCATACACCTCCCTTAGAACGGAAGTAGGTATAAAGGTTGTAGTTAGAGACTTGAAAAGGTTTGGGTGAAGCTGCTTTGGTCAGTTGAAGTTCGGAGAGTAGTAAGAGATCGGGGGAAGAGGTTAATAGATGGTGCTCCACAGAAGAAAAATTGGATCTCAGTCCGCGAATGTTGGAGAAATGAAGCGTGAAAAAAGCCGATCCTCCAGCAACCGTAGTGGCGTCAGTTGAGGCCCCAGTAGCTTGATGATGATCAGGTAGGCCCTGGGGTCCACAACCTTCCCGACCAGTGGGACCCATCCGAGAAGGCTCCGCTTCAGTAGTAATATCAACTGACATAGGAGAATAAAATAGAATGAATAAAACAGATCAAGAATGAGTACGGTTTTAGTTGTGGTGTTGTCAATGTAGTGGATTTCTCCCCTACAAACGCCATTTGTTGCTGAGTAGCCGACCCCACCAATTCCCCAGTGTATGCCTCGTGGTCTAGGTCAACCAACGCCGCCATACATCACAGAGTGGGGGTCAACTACTAAGTCACGCCTACCCCCCGCTATTTAAGACCTGACCTCGTGGTGACCTGTCTCTTTCTACCCACACCAACCAGCCAGCAACACCACACCTCCTCCGCCGCTGCCTGGCGGTCCTCGCTCCTCCGCCTGCCTGGCGGTCCTCTCTCCCGCTGGCGAGCATGGCGACCCACAAGCTGTCCTTCTCTGAGCGTCCTCACCAACCAGCTCTCTCTACATCACGCTTGTAACCATGCTGCCTTCCCAGCACCAAGCTGCATTGTACATCCAATACAACATGTATATAGAGAGCACATTGTAAGTTTCCTTTCTCCATTCCATCCTGAGTGTGAACCAAACATCTTGAACCCCACATCAATAATAAGAGAGACAGTTGAGACCCTGCAATTATGTGTAAATGAGGCAGAAAGATAGATCAGCAACCTGGGACTTGGTCACAATTTTCGTGATGCCATATGGCAGCAGGGTCTACCATTAGACAACACATTATGCTTCCAATATCTTCCCAGGCGGTAGTACCTCCCTGTTGGGTAGCTGCCTACTACCTACAATAAATAAGGTGAGCCTCCTTATTAGATATTCCTTGGTAACTACCTACGATGGTTCAATTACTGTACAAAGCCCTCAGGTCTGTACTTATTTTATTTTTATCCTGTTCGCCACTGATCAGCTCGCTCGCTTTATTCTTTACTGATAATTGTTCAGAAATTGGATGAAAATCTGTATACGACGTAGGGATGACTTCTTTACCCGGGGTAGACCGACGTAATTAATGGCACCGTCGCAACAGAGTTGAGATGTGGCAACAGCGACATTGTTGTGACTTAGAATGGCGCGTAAAGTTGTCTGCTGGTGGTGATCAGTTTACGTTCTGTTTACAAGAAAATAAAGGTAAATGAACATTAGAAATTTAATGAACTATTTTCTTCACATCTTATTCACATGGTCTTACTTCATGATTGAAATAATTGCGATGGATATGCTATAACAGTCACTATCATGAATTATCTGATCTTGTTTTGAAATTTGTCAGTGATTAGTCATGGCTGTCTTATTACTTTATAATATATGAACCATAGGTGTAGCTACGACTCTCAGGAGGAAGGGATTGGTGAATCATGCCAAGGTCAAGTCCTACTGCTGTTTCTGAGGAAAACATGGTGTTTGCAGTTGTCTTGTTTTTTAGAAGTCTCTTATTTTATTTTTGTCTGTCAACAAAATTTACACAGCCTTTTTGTGTATTGTGTTAACCGTTAACGTTACTCTTCTGTCAGTCCGCGATGTTGGCAACAACCTATCACTTCCGCTATAACTTTTGCTTCTATTGTCTTTAGGTATTGTCTGCTATTGGGGAAATGCTTTTTATCCGAGTTAGGACATGTATTATATAGCTTGGTAAAGCGACCATCTGCTAGGTTTTCTCTGATACCATAATTAGCATACCTGGGAGAAAGATGATACTGGTGCAAGGTGTTACTTCACTATTCTTCAAAGTAGCTACAGAACTTTAGGTGGCATAGAAAATACTTGAAGTGCATTGATGAATGTCCTCTAGATAGTAAAATTCAAATTAAATATCGGTGCTACTATAGCACGCAGTCTACAAAGATAGTTTTAGTCTATCCTAACCTAACCAAAGTATCTTGAAGACCACACTGTAGTAGCATTAAAATATCTATATACAATACAATGCAGTAATTGAAATTTGAGTTTGGGAGCTGTGATCATGGCAGAAATGACCACAGGTCGCTACAACTGAACCATTCCTTATATAGCTAGTGGCTTCATAGTCCTCGCTTCACCAGTGTGCTGACTTGCCACAAATTGCAGCAATTCAAGCAGCCCAACATTGTGAAAATTTCGTTCCCTAATTACAATATAGTTGTGGAATATTAGAATGTCATGTTCATGGTCAATATAGAGCGAGGGTGTATTAAACATTTACTATACTGACTATTATGAACAGAGAGCTTTCTATTCAGGAAAATCTTTAAGAATCATGACATATTTAAAAGTAATTAATACTTGGGGATGATGATGATGATAAATTAAGCTATTGTATTTTGTTATATTTCAGCAGCAGACAGCTTGGCCATCATGAGTGAGTTTAAGATTCATCACCATGTTAGTGAACTGTTTGCTCTTCTTGGGTGAGTACAGAGCTGATTACACTGTACACTGGTATTTGCTGATATCTGTGTACAGTACTCTACATGCTGAAATGTATCCCAGCATTATATGTATAAATGGCAAACCAATTGTAAACTTTTATGACAATTTTATGGAATAGATATTATTTTTATTATTATTTTGAATACACACATGAATAACCTGTACAGTATGTTGTATGGTTTTGACCACCATCCTTAATGTAATGGAAAACTTACAGTTGTGTAAAGTTTATTGTGTGTATGATTATGGTGGGACAAGTACTGTTCAGTAGCTACTGCAGTATCAAATATTTATTACTAAACATTTAACAACAAAATAAGACACATGAAAAAACAGGATATTTATTGTAATGGCAGACATTATCTAGTGAAGTTACAGTATTGTAGTATTAAGAACTGTTCCCAGAGCTACTTGACCTCCAACTTGTAAGTACAGTACTGTACTGTATGTGTTTACAGTAATGACTTGAACACATTTATTCTTTCAGAATCAGAGCAGATGCTGCTGAGAGATATACAGAAACTTTAAGTGAATCTGTTGAGCGGTTCATCAACACACAAGTGTCAGCATCAAGTGCAGTGAGGATCCTGGCTGAGAATGCCCCTAATCCACAAGCTTTCCTTAATAAATATGACGAACTCAAGAGCCGCAAGTAAGAAAAAAAAAATTCAATGAGCTTTCCCAGTAAACTTGATGAGGTCTAAGGCTGAGTGTAAGGTGAAGTAATTACGAAGCAGTCTTATTCAGTATCATAAACACTGATAAAATATAACCTTTTTTAATCAGGTTCTTTTACTGGACCTGTCCCAGAGCCTTATCACGGTGAGGAATATCAGCTGGGTAAATTTTTTGGATGAATTTAATTTTTTTATAATTCATTATGATCATGTAAGACTGATGAAGTTATTTTTGTACTCAGACTGCATTATTCATCATTATTACCTTGCAATATTAGTTAAAATAAATTTGATTAAATTTCATTATTATATACAAATTCAGTAAATGATAAGTTTTTCAATCAAGTGAATAATAACCTTTCATAAAGATAGTTGGGCCAAATAATAACTTTAAGTATAGTACATAGAAAAAGGCCTGCATTATTATATAAAAGAATGGACTGTGAATAATTGGATAACAAATAACAATCGATTTTAATAAAAATCGATTATTTTGATTTTTATGAGAAAAAAATTTGATTTTTTCCAACCCTGTAGTTATACACATCTGCATCGTGGGCATACTGCCAGAGTTATTTGTACCGTAGCCTCAGTCTAGCAGTGTCAGCATCTTATGGGGTACTGATCTTGTTGCTTGGTCCATACATACCCAGTGCGTTTCAATTGATTCTTTTTATCATGGTGGATAGTGTATTGACAATGCCTGTTTGCACTTGTCTGCTAACTTCAACCACATATGTAAGTTCTTTCCTAAATACAGATTTTAGGGTTCTGTTTGACAGTCTTAAAATATATTAAACAGTGTTTTATTGGACACACATTTAGCTAGAGAATCAACTCTCATTTTAAAAGGTCAATATGAGAGGATATCCATAGCAGCCTGATCCTAACACCCTCATCATCAAAGTGCACACACACACTTATGTCAGGCTTCAGAGACAAGTATATGGTACCTGTACTTTGAGTTGAGGCTGGTATAGGTAGTGTTATGAGGTGTTGTGGATAGCACTGTGGGTACTGCCTCTTCCCCCAACTCTGCCATCCTCTTGTGAGGGGAGAGTAATTGCCCCACGAGGTACTGTTGCTGCCTCTCTTCTCCAATAATAGTGGAAAGTGTCATTACATTAATTATTCCCCCTTAACTTGCTAATTAAGTACTGTATATGTAACTAAGAGCCTCATTGAAATTTTGCTGTCATACTTTTTTTTAGTTTTTTGTCGCTTGATGCCTTTTGCTAGATAGCTCCTGTTTGGGGTGTAAGACAGTAGACCACACCACTAACTGGCAGCTGGAGGATAATCTTACTGTCAGCCTTCCCTACCCTTTGTGTCTATCTTCCTCATAAGGTTGCCCTTAGTGGCAGGAAGTCTAAAGACTACTGTCTACCTAGCCAGTACAGTACACACATCATTCTAAAGATAATAACCATTTTGAATCCAGTACCCAGGTGCATACCTCAGAGAGCAGTGAAAACTTAATTAATAGATTTATACAGTTCTTAGATTCCAGTCTCAAGTAAGGGCCCCTAGCTTAGGATTTTGACCCCTTAGACTTATCAACAAAAACAGAGTTGCTCAACCCTGACTATTGTAAAATGGGATTTCGTGATAAATTCTTTATACAATACAAGGGAAGTCTTACCCTGCTAGAAACCCATAAGCTTGTCGAGTTAGATACACAAGTCACCCAAACCGCTCATTTTAAATTGGGATTTTAAGGCCGATCTCATTTTTTCTTCAAGTTTATGTTCCTTGAATATTACAGTCATATCGTGACAGTTAATAGGGACTGGCTGTAAGTGTTTGCCTGTATGAATTTATTAATAACAAGTCTTGGTAACATTGGTAGTACTGTACCTCATATGTGATGACTATTAGATGTAGGGATTTTATACTCTTGAGTGATATTATTTTATTGACAAGTGTTGTAATTGCTTGTAGAAATATTCATTCTCTTTATGAATCTCTTACAATGATGTATACTTGACCAACAGATCACAATTCAGTTGATAGTAAAAGATATTAAATCATATCAGAGAATATCTTGTGACCTTAATTAATCCCAGCGTTCGAGACTTGGACCCATTGGTAGTGTTCCTGAGTGGTCTGGTGGAGGACGAAACTGTTAGAAAAGCAGTAGAAGGCAGCTCCAAGTTGAGACTACAGGAAGAGGGCATGACACTCACCACCGTCCCCTCAATTGTCTCCGATATTGAACATGCTGCTGAGACAAAACTCTCCAAAGATCAGCTCAATGAGGTGCAGTATTCTGTTTGCATATGATATTTAGAGAAATTGCCTTCATGATCCAATAATATTGTGCTGCTTCAAACACTGCTTACTGCTAGAGTCCTGTTTACTCATAAAATATTGTAATCATTATTTTCTTTTAATTTAAAGATGATTTATTCAAAGATTATATAAATATTTACCATCATTGGATGACATAGGCATACAACCACCATGACTCTGAATCAAAGGTCATGGTCAAAGTTGATAATATTTGATAATACTGTAGTCCGTGGCACCGGTGGTAGAGCAGTACCGCTCTTGCCTCGCAAGCGAGATGTCACGGGTTCGATTCCTGGGCCGGTGGAAAGTTGTTTGGACAAACTTCCTGGCCCCCATTGGTCCCTGTTCACCTAGCAGTAATATAGGTACCTGTTGTAAATCGAAAAGTTGCGAATTCGTATTCAGGGAAAGTTGTTGGAGCTTCCAATAACTTACTGACAAAAACCTATGACTTCAGGCTTCTATGCCCTTGGAAAAAAAAAACCTATGACCCTTCAGCCTTCTACGCCCTTAACTCATGAGACATAAAGGCAAGCATGAACTTAGCATGCTTCCCAGTTGGGCGCTGTAAGCGCTGCTGCGCTTCACCTTGCACAGGATGTAGGGATGTGCCCCAAAAAAATACTGTAGTCCCTTAGTTGTAGAAAAGTCTTCTTGGTGTACATTTACTCATTGCTTTACCCTGTCCTTGAATTGTGTCTTCACTTGCCCTTTAGCCAACCCAGTTTTTCATTACTACTGTATTCGTGTTGAAATAATTTCCTCCTCTTCGTTTTATCTTATTTTTATAGGGTTATTTCTCCTCTTTCAGTGACTAATGGGTAGTAGTAGTAGTACTGTATATCGTAATTTGTTATCATTGCTCGGGATTTTTCCAGAATTGCCATTGTTATGTAAAATATGGTGGGTAAACCATAACAAAAATAATTTCTAACATGTATAGCTGCCAACCTTCCGAGAGCATTGTGTTGGCACCGAATGTAAGCTTCTTTAACCCCTTGTTTACTGATGTCTCTGTGTGCTGAATAAATTCGTCTGGCTTTAACCAAATAAGATATTAAAAGTGGCGTCCCTGTAGTGAAGGGGTTAGGACCCAATTTGATCAACACTGGTGCAGGCTCAGGTCATCCACTATGGTGGATGACCTGAACACAGTTAAAAATGTGCTTGTGGTGTGAAAATCCTGGCTTTGTGCAGATACATAAACTTGGAGCTGGGATTATGGCATTATTGTTGCTGATTGGTCAAACATTGGCTGTACCAACCTTCTCCATCATCCTATTTAGGGGGGAGTGGCAAACCACTACTCCTGCCCCCTCACTCATGGCTCGCTATGTAGAGAACAAATCAACCACAGCCTCATTATCTCCTAGTTCAGGTATACCTCTTTATATTACAGGAGCTACCTGCAAAAAAGATGCAGTTTAGAGAACTTTTGTTTTGTGTTCATTCTTTCAGGGAACAGTCATGCCACAAATGCATCTTTTATGTTCTTGCTGCTGAAGGGGTTGATAAATCCTTAGTCATTCTGTTTTCAATGTTTCTACAGCTCCGAGATCGATTGCTGAGGGAATCCCAGGTCATGCACGCCCCTAGTGAAGCTCTGCGCAGTGTGGAAAGAGGCGAGAAGAGAACTGTGCGTCTGGGACCTCCAACACCAACTTGGCTAGACAACAGACCTTATCTTTCACTAGATTTTGTCAAGTTGGAGCATCGGCAAGCGATAGGGGCACTGGGTTAGTTGATCATCAGCCATATTTTCATAGCAAAGAATATGAATGGGGGTTTCACACATGCCAGCTCTTGGTTTGAGCTGGATCACATCATATAAGTGTTTGAGTCTGATAATTAAACAGTATTACTTCTGCAGGAGATGTAGCATCAACATCACAGGAGCACCAGCTGATTGAAGATGTGTTGAGTGTGATGATGGGGGTTGAAGGAATGTACATCACAGTACAACCACCAGCCAAGCATTATGATGCCCCAGAGTTCACAGTTGATCCTTCTGTAGGTATGTAATAGTGCTCAGGGTACAATTGCTGTTAATTATCATCTTAATTTCCTTCATTCTTTGAAAAATAAACACTTGGAATACATCACTTAATTTTGAATTATTGTTTTAAGAAGAGAAAATAGACATGTTCCAGGAATACTGCACTAAAACCTTTAGAAAATGAAGTCCTTATATTCATCTAAAATCACTTCATTTAAGACAAAATAAGTACAGTCTCTCCCCGACTTACGACGGGGTTAGGGACCCAATTCCAGGTCGTAAGTCAAATTGGTCGTAAGTCGAATTGGTCGTAAGTCAAATTGGTCGTAAGTCGAAAATGCAAAAATAATACAGGTTGACAACCCTTTATCCGAAATTCCAAAAACCGAAAAGCTCTAAAAACCGAAAGTTTTTTTGTGGGCAAAACTTTTTTTTTTTTTTTAAACACGGATTAGCCCACCTGGGCATAGATCACTGACCCACATTGGGGCCTGGGGGGCGAAAATGTAATAATAATAATAATTATTCATAGTAAATAAAAATTTTAATAAAAAATACACCAAAATAAAATAATAATGATAATAATAATAATAATAATAATAATAATAATAATAACAATAATACTGTAATAATAAGATAATAATAATAATAACGAAATACAAGAATGAAAAAAAAAAGATCCAAAGTGAGAAACACAACCTAGACCTATGAATTATTATTATTATTATACTTGTTATTGTATTTTCGCCACCCAGGCCCCAATGTGGGTCAGTGACTTGTGCCCAGGTAGGCTAAAAAAAAAGAAATTAACCATTCTGAAAGCCGAAAAATTCCGAAATGCCTCTGGCCCCAAGGATTTCGGCTAAGGGATTGTTAACCTGTACATAGAAAATCTAAAATGGGTGTCTCTTTTTCTTCTCAGCACCACAAAACTCTCACTTTTAGGCATGCCAGCCATTTTAAATGGAATTACAAACGAAAATTTTGTCAGTACACAGTGCAATCACTAACGTCGGGACTCGAAAATATGTAATTTGAAATTTTTTTTGTACGACTGGGGCGGTCGTATGTCCGGGTGGTCATAAGTCGGGTAGGTCGTAAGTCGAGGAGTGGCTGTAATAGAATGGCAAAAGTCATCTGGTAAATACACTACTGTAAATTTCAAGTTTAACCCCGTTTGTATCGGCGTTCGTTCGTAAGTCAGACGTTCGTAAATTGGCGACCCCCTTATGGAACCCAGAAAGTTTAGTGTGTTCAAAATATTACATAAGCCAAAATGAATTTTATACCCCCAACACATGGCACTGGTTACTCACACTGTATATTAACAACTAAGTCAACTAATTGATAACTTGAGAACCCTTAAGTTTAGTGGCTGGAACCGATTCATTCATTAGTTTATATCAAGAGTAACAAATTGGAGATTATAAGGTGGTTTGATGCTGGTGAGTGATGTTCACATTGGTGTTGGTCATGTTGCTAGAAGTGAAGAGAATTGACGTCCAGAAACACTTTTGTACCTAACCGTCTACAGGACATGATGTCAAGGAAGGTTTTGGGGGGTGGACTTGCTGCCAATGGGTGGTGCTAGCTTATGTGAAGTGACCAATAAACTATATAGATGATTGGGCCTGGTAGTTTTTATTTATTGATGGACTTGTGTAATTACTATCTGTTACACACACACTTGGATGTTGAAGCGATGTGCTAACATTATAACGGCAATGATTGTGTTTGCTGTCGATTTTTTCACCCTTTATTATACTATAGGTGGAAAATACATGAGAAAAAACTATTAATACTGTATTTATATGTCTTCCATTAGAACCTTCTCTGAGTACACTGGTGAGTCGCATTTTGCCTTTGTGTGGTTACTACTCTCAGCTTATAAGATTTGTGGAAAACAAGAGCTGTTATCATCACGGCCTGGTGAATCAGGCTCTGTCTGCAGCTATAACCAACCTCATCAAAGATTATATGGTGAGCAAAATGTACTTAAGAATTAACTTATATTCCTCTCCCACTTGTGTGTATGTTTGTGTGCGTGGAGTGGATCAAGGGTTACAGAAACCTCGGAGAAGGGAAAGAAGTAATGAGGTGAGTGATGAAGCGGGTAAGAGAAGACAACAAGTAGAAATACTCACAGATGCTTGCTCATATCATCAACTTACCTACGGAAGAATATTTTCGGCATTCACAGTGACACAGTACAGTATTTAATTTTAATTTGAGTTATCAGATTTGTTCGTTTCACAATCACTTCACTGTCTGTTTTTCTAGTTGATCTCTTAAATAATTTGTGTGTGTGTGTATGTGTGTGATTTCTAATCTTGCTTTTAAATAAACATTGTTCTATAATTGTTTTAATTATTTGCCTCAGCATAGTATTTGTTAAAACAAGAGTAGACTGAATTGGTTTATAACAGGCATTTTAACTCCTACAGTATATAACTTTTAATATCCAATCTGCTAATTTCTAGGTTGAATAAGGGCTTATAATTATGTAGTGTAACATGATGTGTGTTACAGCTGCTGGTAACACAGCTGGAGGAGCAGCACCAGCACTGGGCCCTCACTCTACACAAGCTTTATTTCTATGTGGAGAAGACTATGGCTGTCATGGATATGCTGGCTTGTGTTACCAGAGTCATTAGTAAGGTGGGTGAAGCTTATTACATGGTACACTAACTTATTTTATATTTCCATTTCACTAAATTAAGTCTTTTATTATGTATCTATGAAGACATATTAGCTGGTCTATTGTGTATATACTGTGTACAGATGAATACAGAGTTTTGCGTGATGTGTACATATTAAAAAAAGATACAATTTGAAGGCTATGAACAATTCTTTACATATTTAATCTAATTCCAAATACAGTACTGTATGTCCTTGCTAAACCAGACCTCAGCTAAACTAAATATAAACTTACATTGGTTGATTTAGACATCAATACTTTGCTTGGGGGAAAGGTGCTGCACTCTGAATGGGTGTTTGTGGCAAGTCCCCTTAGATTCCTTATTTTGGGTTTGATTCTAAATTGGTGGTGTTAGCAAGTTAGCACAGTGGATGATAATGAGGAGCGGAATACCTGTACCAAGAAGGGAAATGAAAGATGGGGTGTAAATGGTACTAGATGTGAAGGGGGTTGGGGCGCCATTAAGCAGTCGTACACAAGGATGACAGGCAGGAGAGCACGGTGCTGTCAGGTGGTGTTCTGGAATGGAGTCATGGACATGCTGTTATTGAGTGTTCATATTAGGTTGTGTGAAGCATCAGGGATAAATCAGATGGAGATGCTACTGTTATAGAAAAAAACCACCATTCTAGAACAAATCTTTTACACCAATTAAAGGGAACAAAGGAAAGGATAGTACAGTACTGTGTTATTGGTATGTACAGTACAGTACTCCATTTGTTCTTCATTATAAAGGGAAGAATATTACAAGAATTACATGAAAAATTTTATTATAATGAAAGGCTGATAATTTAACAGAAATAGTAAAGTTAGAAAAATGGTGTGTGTGTGTTCAGAGGTATATGTCAGCCAGGATGATTAACTGTGAGCTAACCAAAAGATGTTAATTTAAAGAAAATATTGATTCCTCCAGTGTTTTTCACAATGTTATCACTTCATACATTTCACTTCCAACCTTATGATTCCATGTGTACATTTTCCAATCAGTCTGAAGGTGTCTCTTTTCCCCGAGTAGTCTGAGGCTCACGGAGGTGCAGTTCTAAGCATCCTACATGACCGCACTGTCAGTCTCACAGGGTGCGGACAACTGCAGCATGTTATGGTGTTTCTGACACAATCTGCAGCTGTCCCGTACATGAACATGCTGGCCAAGTGGCTCTACAGAGGGATCATAAATGATCCTTATAATGAGGTGAGTTGCTGTTTTGTTTATTACTACTGTATACAGTATTTGTAAAATGATTAATTGAAGTATATTTCATTTTATAGAAAATTTTTGTGTTTTAACCATCAAGTCTATAGGTAGCACAGCCAGCCCACCCTTGACATTTATGGCTGACACTAATCAAATAATAACAAGTTTGTGTATGTGGGAGAGAGAGAGAGAGAGAGAGAGAGCGCATGCATGCATGTGTGTGTGTAATTTCAAAAATTTAAATATGTATTTTGAAAAGAATTCTGTAGTCTTCTGGTTTTTGTCACCCACGGTATTCCATGACTTTCAAGTTATGTATTTGTATTTTCAGTTCATGGTTGTGGATAGAGAGAGCGGTAACGAAGAGAACGAGGATGAGGATCTGGCTGACGATTACTGGGAGAAGCGGTACTCAACTATCCCTCACAACATTCCCACATTCCTCCAGGCACATGCTAACGTCATCCTTCGTACTGGCAAATACCTTAATGTTATCAGACAGTCTGGTGAGTGATTGCATATCCACAACTTTCATGACCTCCTCTAACAGCTTCAGGCCTCCTGTAGTTTTCATGTTCAAGTGCATCATCACCTTTTACCGTGTGAGTATTGTATTGCCAATCACACACTCAAGCCTGTCAGCTGGAACAATGCATTACAGTACAGTACATCTTAACTACATAATCATTTTAGAATCTCATGTCACTCATTGATGACCATAAATTGTAAATGTAAAAGTAAAGTATAAAATCTGTTTTTGTGACTGAGGGGAAGAAACAAGTGACCTGATTTCTTCTTCTCTCTGGGTGGTGGTGTAGATTGGCTGGATCTGACATGGTCATAGTATGAACTTGCTGTTAAGAGTCAAAGACAGTTTGAAACATATATGGGATTCCACCCAAGACCTAAAGTTGCACAGATCCTGAGACAACCAACCACTGGTCAGATAGGATCATATCACTGAATCAACTGGATAAAGAACTGCTTTTAGCAAGAACATTATTTGCATAGGTGATTTATCCTGCCACTAGACGTGTCAAAACCATATGGTAAAGGGAAGCTCAGTCTTAGGATGTTTTTTAGCCATCTTTCTCGCAAGTCACTTGTTTCTTCTGATGAATCTTCCCCCTCTGTCATAAAATGGGATTTCAACCTTCACTCTTTTACTGTAATAGTTTTCATTCTGATTGGTTGAAAGCTTTTGAATCCTTATTTTCACAACCAGTGGTCCAACTGCCACCATGTTCCTTCAACCCTGATGTACATGATCAGTTGGACAATGTTATACTGAAAATAGTTGTGTACTGTATTTCCAATCAAGACCTTTTAATTAAGTAATGGAGGCATTAATTAAAGACGTCTCCAGTAATGACATTCTCATTTAATTAGACCGTAATAAGAAAAATTCATCCAGAGTTTATGTCCTGAATTATGCTAACAATCTTGCTAATCTTGTAATAGCAATACCCAACATCTTTTGCTTCTTTGCTCTTGATGCATAATTTTAAAAGACACTCAACGTATTCAGCTTTTCTCTTTATACCCCTGTGGTAGACCGTAGTGTGGTGTGCCCCGACCAAGAGGAACTTGTATACAGTGTGCGTGGTTGTTCGTACGCTGAGGTAATAGAGCGAACATACAACTTTGCCTCCAAGAGACTGCTGGAGTTGTTAATGAAGGAAAAGGACCTCATGGGCAGATTAAGGTGAGTACATAGTTGTATATAAGTTCAAGAATAGAATCACTCTTTTGCAGTACAGGTATATTCATCAACTTGTGATTCTTTTTAACCTGATATTGTAATTGTTATTTATTCCCTGCAGATCAGTGAAGCATTATTTCTTACTTGACCAAGGAGATTTTGTGGTCCAACTTATGAGCTTATGTGAGGATGAACTGAGTAAAAACATTGATGATGTTGTGCCCACAAGACTAGAATCCTTGCTGGAGTTGGCACTGAGAACATCAACAGCCAATTATGACCTGTACAAAGATGACATTGAGTGTGACCTTCAGCCCATAACCCTCATGAACCAAATGCTGAGGATTCTAAGGTATGTTGATAGCTTTGGTAAATACAGTCCTCTTAGTTAATGACAAGTACAACACACAGTAGCGCTTCTGATACTGTCCCGTTTTTACATACAAAACTTAGTACAGTACTTTGCATCAATTGAGAAAAGAATTCCTAGGAAGATATTGGAGGCATAATGTGTTGTTTAATGTGCCTGGGTTGGTTAATCCCCTTTAAATAATAATAATAGCTTTATGGGACCACTTTCGTATCGGCGGATGTTTGTAGGTCAGATGTTTGTAGCTAAGACTGGGTGATATATTATCGGTAATAAGTAATGGTTATCCTTCACTCCCAAAACATAAGTCATATATTGTGGTGATGTCAGTATGTTTCTAAAATGAAAAATATTTCACAAAACAAACTTATAAAGCTTTGGCTTGTCCAACAGCATTGAAACGGAGGACGAGCGGGACTATTACCCACAAGATGAGCGGCTGCAGTTGACTGGCCTTCAAGGGTTCTCACTTGGCTATCGAGTAACGTGGCCAGTGTCGTTGGTGCTGGACCGTAAAACTATAGCTTGTTACCAGATGATCTTCAGACATCTCTTTTACTGCAAACATGTTGAGAAATTACTCTGCAGGTAAATCATATACTGTACTGTTCTTTATTTCTGGTACAGGGGAATTTAAGCTTAGGCAGTTAAGAGTTCCAGTACAGTACATTATGTATTACTCAGATATAACATACTACTGTATTAGCATTGGCTGGAACACAGTCTAAGGACCTCATAAGGCACCCTGTATAAAAAAAAGAATCAAGTTCTGCCAGAAAAGGGAGGTTTCAGGATCAAACCTCCTTTTTCCATTTGTTATATGATAAATTTCATGAAACATTTCTTTAGGGTAATGTTATAATATTGTATGTTACAGAGTGTGGGTCAGTAATAAGGTGGCCAAGAGCTTCCCACTGTCAGCCTCCCGCACCTACACTGCAGCTTTTGCTCTGAGGCAGCGGATGCTCAACTTCATTCAAAATATTGAGTACTATATGATGTTTGAGGTGATAGAGCGCAACTGGCAGACTTTCATAAATAAAATGCAGAAGGTTAGTGCCGAAGCTCTTTATTCTGTATGCTGTACCATGGATAATCGATCCCAGCAATACTTTTACAGTGGGAGAAGTGTAAGACTATCATGAGTAAGATGTCACATGTACCATAATTTCTTTGTTGTTAGTTAACAGTATTTGCCAGCACTGCATGCTTTAGTTTTGCTCAGCAGCCTAGCAGCAGTCTTGTACAGTATACAGTACATAATCTCGACCAATGTAAAAATACCTATGTCCCAGAATTTTTTGGGAAGAACTTTTGAAATAGAAGGTGAAAGTTCAATTGGGATTAAATATTGTGACAGTTTTGCTTGTGTTAGTGTGAAGAATGAAACACCAAAACTTTTATGGTCTTACATAGATGACTCCACAGAACAGGAAAATGACATACAAAGTACAAGTGACAAAGCTGCTAGGTATCGTCCTCAGGTCCATTTTGTAGGTTTCATACATCCTCATTATAGCAGAGTACTGTACTTTTTAATGATGTTCGTTACCTTTTTTTCTGCTTAATAACTTCTGTAAGATGACAACCCCAGGGAGGAAAAGATAACCTCACCCAGGGCCTTGTGACGCAGTTAATAGCTTTATGCTCTAAACTTTCACGAACTAACTCTTATTTCAGTAGGTGACTCATGTAATCTACTCAATAAGATATTAGTATTCGGGGCTTCTCTCATGATTAGTGTGTCCTCTCCTACTGCAACCTTCACTAATAGGGAAGGAGAAGATAAGAGAGGAGACCCAACAAGCTTGTGATGCCATTAATTAGTGAACATCTCATTGTTTTGTCTCAGGTCAGTCACAGATGGTTTTTAGATGTGAGCCTCTTCTTCCTGAGCCACACAGACCCAATTAACACAAGATCCTACTGCTCAATCTAAGTTTCTCATTATAAAACTGCAATTTCAGGTGTTTGGGCTGTGTAACACTCTCCTCGATTATGTTATTTAGGGATTAGTTACATGTTACAAGCATTAATTTAGGTTTGGTTATGATTTAATTGGGTCTTCTCCCACTAGGTTACTTGAGGGGAAACATTTGCTTCTACTGTTTCCTTCAGAGTGATTGTTGCAGCTGGGGAGGTTAGACAAATCTCAAGATCAATCTCGGCCATTAAAATCATGCATCCTCGGCCTAGACCAATGATTTAGTGAGCTCAAAACACGAGTTGCCGGATCGTAGAATAGGATTTCAGCATCAGTCTACATTTCTCGAGTGTTTTCTTATACAATATATTCTAATACTTGTAATTATTAACAGGTGGAGAATGTAGACGAAGTTTTAGCATTCCATAATGACTTCCTGAGTGGTTGCCTGAAGGATTGTATGCTCACCTCACCAGAGCTCCTCCGCATGATATCCAAACTCACCTCAATATGTGTCAGCTTTGCCAATTTTATAGAGGTTAGTGTTTTGCTGTGCATCAAGCTCATTGGAACTATAACATATTTTCTCTATTCATTGGTTGGAGAATTTGTTCATACATTCATATTTGTAAGATATATTGATGCTTATGGTTCTAGTGTTGCATATAAGTAGAAGATATATTTACAACACTTAAATTTTTATTGTATAGAAAGCTGAAATATACAATTACAGTGGAAAGTGATGTAAGTTAAACGAGAGTATTTCAGATCAAATTACATTACAGTGCATACAGTACAGTACAGATCCACCTTCAACAATGTATTGAAACAAGTAAGAATTAAATCTCAAGACTGTAAGAAAGGGAAGGAAAATTCCACATACATTACAATACCCAAAACATTTTTCCATTGTCTGAAGTTAAAACTGGACTAAGGAAGTGTATCTACTGTATATTAAGAATCATATTGATTTTGGGGTTATTTAATCTAGAATATCCTAAGTTCTCTAATGACTTTTTTAATGAGTGTTAAGGGAAACTGAGTATTATTTTTTTAAAGTAACTTGTATTGTATCTGACATCATAATTAAGTATTGTGGTTTGATATCTAACTTATTCATTATAATTTTTGCTTCTAATTCTCTCCTTACCATTTTCTCTTTGATGCTCTTTCCTCTCCTTGCCACATGTAAATTCCTGCCCAAATTTTGCCAACATCTGTCATGATCTCTTCCCAACCTCAACTCTATCATGGTGTCTCTTCTCCACCCTACCATGATATTCCCTTCCCAATTCAACCATGTTCCCCCATATTCTGATACATTATCCCATCCCCATTCTATGATAATGCTTCCCTTCCTTCTACCATGATCCCCATACCTCCCCCCTTCTACCATGACCCCCAGAGAATGAGAAAGTACTACTTGGAGGCAGAACTATGGATGTCTGATGAAAGAAGAGACTCGATAGATCGTGAGGTACTCGTAACGAGGAGTTTTCACCAACCGTGCCTTTATAGCGTGCTTTAATATTATTATTATCATTAAATGGAGTTCCATAGTATACTTGGGAAAATAATACATTTGCATGATGATAGTGAATTACCCAGGTAGATCGAAGACTTGATTTGATTAGCTGAACAAAGACTAGTACTGAATCATCCTGACAGATCGGAGATTTATTCAGTATGACGAGCAATGATCGTTTTTTTTATCTCCGTGGCACACTGCCTATCAGATACTGTTAGGTAATTGGTTATTAGTAGAGCTTCGAATTATCTGGGATTTTTTTTTATCAATAACATTGCATGACAAATATGACTGAGAAAAGAGAAAAGGAAGATATGTGCTGCAACTACAAAGTTATATATTGGCAGTAAATATGGTGGTGTGTGTATATATATTTATCAAAATTAGGTGTTTATAGTTTTTCAAAGATATTAGTAGTTTTCATTAATAGTTGAGTGTATTAACATCTCTCGGCAGTTACCATAAGATCCTTTCAGTAGTTACATGTAACTACTAGTGTGTTACTCAGTAGTGAAGGGGTTAAGCCAACACTGTTATGTGGGTGTGAAAAATAAACCCTCCCTAGATAGAAGAGGAATAAGCCGATTGGAATTGACGTACTTGAAGTTCATATGTCGGGGGAATAAAATGCAGTGGCTAAGACATTCAGAAAATTAGACTCGGATTTAGAAATACTTGTGGAGAAAATGGGAAGTGAAAGTTAAGCTGGAAGAACATGTAATTCAGTCGTGGATGGTAAGAGGGGTAGACCGGGGAGGAAGGGATGGAGGTGTGTATGTGAATGATCAGTGGAAAGGATTGCATCATATGGTGTGGGGGAATGTCACAGCAGTTAAAATGAATGGATAACATCAATTGAAGATAGATAGATAGAGTGTGTACTGTGCTATATACTTACAACACTAATCAACAGAATATTCGAAAAATGGCTCACATAGGCTACAAGAAAAGAAATAAGTAGTAATTATATAACGAGAAAGATTTACCGTATATAAGACGGCACATTCCATCTTTGAGACGTATGTTGACGTTTACTATAGCTGTTGGCTGCCATAGTTTCCTCTCTGTATCAATAAGTAAAATGATAGAGAAAGATTTTGCATGGATTCCCAGCCTGGACTTGAATCTAGGAAATGGCATGTATTCCAGGCTCATAAAGTATTATTATTATTATTTTTTTTTTTCCCAAGGTTTTTTCTTCATAATATAAACTGACAAAAAGATTAATTAAAGGATTATATTTCCAAATTTCCCATAAGTTAGAGTTCTGCATAATGTACTCTGGTAAAGGTATAATAGGATGGTGTGTTTTGATTGTTACTAGTCGGTTTTGTTTCAATTTTGTTTTCTCTCTCTTGAGCTTTGTGCTTGTAATTACTGTAGGAGGTGGTGTGCCTGCGAGCCTCATTTGTTACCTGTGTTGTACCATGATAATGTTAGAGAGGTTAGGCAGTTTTCTTATTAGTTACCACAGGAAATATTGCATGGATATAGTACTTAACAAAAATGTCCTAATAATGTTTAAAAACAAAATCTTGAATGAAAGAATGTTGGGGCATTTCCACAGTTACCAGAATAATGTTTGTTTTCTAGTGTAACCATTATCAAGCAGATATATTAATTATCTAAAACACTTTTACTCTTGATTTAAACTGATTAAATATTGGAATGTAAAATGAGTGCTGTAAAAATATTTCAGCATTTAAAAAAAGTGTATTTGTACCATTCCTATATGTATGGAAATGCCCAGTGTATAATACAGTATGTACAGTTGCCAGCAAAAGTTCTCCCAAGCATGGCTGTGGGAGGACTTTTGCTGGCAACTGTACATGTATATCACTGAATAACTTGTGGTCCCGATGGCAGGAGTCCCCTGAGCCGGCAGCTACAACCCACGAAGACAGCCAGAGCTTTGAGCAAACAATATCAAGGTTTGAGCTGCAGTTCTCAGGCATGATCTACACACTCATGGAAAGAATCTCAGAGATGGGTCGGGACAACTACAATGATGCTCTGGTCAACGTGATCTACAGGTAAGTCAAATTTACTGGGTTTTGTTGATCAGTCAGTCCATCTTGTGGATTCCCTGGGTGCTACAAGCTTGAGGTGGGAGTATGAACTTTGTGGCTATAGAAGGGAATCCCACATGATAGTACTGTACTGATACTCTTAGATATGTAGGACTTTTAATATCTCTCTCTCTCCCTCTCTTCTTTTTCATCTCATATTTTCTCCTATGGTGTCGCTGAATGAGACACGATTTCTAGAATGTTCCGCAGACTAGAAGGTGCCATAAAATGTCTTCAGCATAGTTTTTGTTATATGATGTCACACAAAAATTAACATAATGAAGAACTGAATTTCAGATCATCACAAATTGCATAACATATTGCTTCTCAATATAGAAAGATATATGACTCTTCAAGAAGTCTCAAAGATAGAAATACAATAAATCTAGATGTAGAAGAAAAACACTAGGTGGTCCACAGTAATGTTTGTAACAATGGGTATTGGGTAAGGTTAAGATTAAAATGTTTTACCTGATGTGTCACTCTCCTACCGGTCACATACACACAACATAGCAACACCTGCAGATTTCCTTAAACTCTTTGGTGAATATCATGAATATTATTTAACTGTATTTGGATTAGGTAAGCCTCACTTCACTGTAGGTCACATTGTTATTTGTATTCTCTTTCACTGGGCACAATGTCCATTTCTGGTACAGTAACAGAAAAAAAGAATTATTACCATTGCTGTTATTGCAACCTCCTTACAGATTGGACTTCAACATGTACTATGCCAAGAAGCATGAGCATCTCAGGATGGCCACATCTCCTGAAGCATCACTTGAATATAACAGTGGACCTGTGTCTGCTGAATATGACAGCCAGCACACCTAGCTTTATATTTATCCATAACTCGCATCATTATTGGATATTTTAAAATACTTGCAGCTTATGTCATAATTTGAAATACTACCGGCACAAGGGGATCATTATGGTTCAGAAACAACATACTGTACTGCACTTGAACTTATGAAGCCTGGGACATTCATAGAGTGAGGTATAGGTTAGAAGAGTAAAGAATATATCAAATTTCATATTTAAGATCAAGATCAAGCTTATTATTCTTTTCTGGGAAGTACCAATGCATTTGATGAAACGTGGGTTGTGTGTCTGCCAGGAGAAGCTAGTTTATCTTCATTAATAGTTTGTATCACACATCCTAGAATATTGGTTAGTTAATAATTGTGTTGTTTGATTTGAGTTTTCAAAATAAAAGTGGGTACAAAGTATTTTGCAGGCACAGAAGGTTAATATTTGGTTTAAATGTTAGATGGGATTTTTCAGTAATATGAAAGATGTAAAAGAAATTGTACAACAGATGGAAAGGCTCCTGGATGTTTCAACACTGGAGAGGTTCTGTTCAGCCAATAAAAGTTGCCAAATTAATATTTGTGTACAGTATTATCCTTTAAAACACTATTACAGTACAGGGAAAATGATCTAGAGGTGAGGTAAATAATTTACTTCAGTTTGATGCATGATTTTTCAGAGATAAAATTAATTGTATGGGGTTACGCTCCAAGATTCATTTGTGTCAAAAAAGCCAATTTGTAGTGCAGCTCATCTACCACATTCAGATTATCTTGTGCACATTAAGCTCCTCACTTAAACTAACTAACTTATTGGTTAGAGTATTAGATGAATACACATGAGAATATAAACAAAGGATAAATGTTTTTACAGTAAATTAGATAACTAAAATTTAAACATTAAATTTAAATTTAATTTTATATATGGTACTGTAGTCTCTTGTTTGACATTGAATTGTGTTCAGTACTGTATATTAATAACTGATAATGTGTTCTTGTGTATATTTTGTATCTTAATTTCTGGAATTTATCTTGTTGATAAGCAAAAAGATGTGAGACTCCAGCTGTGACTACATTAATTAGCAATGTTACAGTAGTACTGTAGTATCACTGTTTATGAATGAATGAGTATTGGTAATGTAATGAAGGACATGATTGGTGGATAGGTTTGCTATACTATAGGTCATATAAGTTGGCTGTTTGGAATCATGGGTTACCACAGGGGATAGGAACACATTTCCACAAGTGTACCAGTTCACAAGCAGAGTTTTCATCCATTTGGATGATGTTTAATTTTGTATATACTGTAAAGTAGTATACAGTAATTCTTATACTGGGGGTCCCCAGGTTGCAAATGGGTTCCATTCCTGAGGACGTTCTTAAGTCGGATTTGTTCATAAGTCGGAACTCATGCTGTGTGCATACTGTACTTACAGAACAAAGTTTAAAATTCCACTAGATCATAGCCTAAGTCCTTATGTACATCTAAAATCACTCAATTTAAGAGAAAAGAAGAAATAGAATGACAAAATACAGTAAATGAAAGTAAAAAATAAGTCCTCAGGTAAATAAAATACTACTGTAAATTTCAAGTTTAACCTCGTTCGTATTGGCAGGCGTTCGTAAGTCTGGAACCCCTTGTACTGTACTGTATATGGTACTGTAATTGAAATTCTTTATTCCAAAATATTTAATGAAATGGAACAGCCTTTGAAATTCATTAGCAAAGTTAAAATTAGCCAAAATTTACAGTTCTGAGAATACCTAGTGCAACTCAAAATGTGAATTCTGGCCAGTTTTAACTTTTGTTAACTATTTTGTAAATAAATTTTTTGAAACAGTAGGATGTACAGTACCATATAAATTATGAAGTAAATAGCCTGTACAGTACAGTAAAAAGGAATGCGACTTAATTTTCATGACTAAAATATTTGATTATCTCAAAAGAATATGGAAATTTTATCCTTGTCTTTTTGCCATGCTATCAAAAAAAAAGTTTGCATACATACACAATTATTCCTTTAGAAATCACCCTAAATTGTACATAATGAATGCAAAAAGATCCACTATTGCTTTGCCAAGTATGTACACCTTGTATCAAGAAGCACCAAAAGAGTCTCGGTTTAGAGGTGAAAGCAGTCAAGAAAGAAGAATATGCATATGTTCCTCATTGAATTTCATACCATATATATTTGTATATACTGTACAGGATGTTTCTCAATCAACAAAAAAATGTTTCTCTACAAAAAATCAGCTCGAGTGCAAAAAAATTCACAGCCAGGAATGCTTCCCTCCCTTAATGAATTGTTCTTGAAGGAAAATTAATTTCAGATACCACAGTTTTAACACATCACAAGGGTTTTCGGTAGTGTGTGACGATGGGTTCTTCTACTCCATGACTGGCCAGAGCAGGTACTGTATGTGTGGTGAGGTGAGTGATTCTCATAGCTACTTTCCATAACATTTAATGCTTTCACCCCTTTACAGAGCCATAACTATTTCCTATTTCATTTTTGCAAGCAATTATAATTCCAGTATATGACAGCACAAACATAAAGACAATATGAGTGAAAATACAATTAGGACATATGGGAATTATTTAAAAACAACAAACTACAATTTGACTGGTGACTGCTTGTTGCCACTGTATTGTCTCTTGCCACTACCTGTGTATGTGTGTGTGTTTTGATCAAGCTTTTGCTCTTGCTCCCAAATAGTGTACACATAGGAGGCACATAATCCAGAAACTTAAAATACTTAGAGGGGATACTTTAATTTGGTAGTTGGGGGTTGTTATTGTTAAATGTAGGTAGTAGGCAGCTACCAAACAGGGAGATATTGGAAGCATAATGTGTTGTCTAATGGTAGACCCTGCTGCCATATGGCATCATGAAAATTGTGACCAAGTTCCAGGTTGCTGGTCTGACTTTCTGCCTCATTTACACACAATTGCAGGGTCTCAATTGTTTCAATTACCATTGACAACACAACATACATATAGTATATTGTTTCTCACTTTTGACCTTTTTTTATTTTTGTATTTATGGTTTTATATTATTATTATTATTATTATTATTATTATTATTATTATTATTATTACTACTAATACTACTACTACTCTTACTACAGAATTATTATTATTATTATTATTATTTACTATGAATTATTATTATTATTATTATTATTATTATTATTGCATTTTTGCCCCCCAGGCCCCGATGTGGGTCAGTGACCTGCCCAAAGCAGGTTTCATTGTTCCCATAGGTTACTAACAGCCACTTCACAGAAATTGAGAGTATATTGTAAACACATACACAGTGCATCATGGGGGCCAGCAAACCTGATATATATACTACAACATGAAAATATATAAATAAATAAAAAACAAGCTAAGATTGCTAGGTGGTAATGGTGGCTACACTATACAGCCACACTCGCTACACTGCCTCTCTCATGCACTTGACTCCCTTCCCACAATGCTCTATTCCATCACCCAGACACTTCTCTCACCCCCACGCATAATATTTCCCCTCACCTCTCCACTGCACCCCTTCCCATACACACCAGACCCCCCACCCACACACTACACCCCCTATGCCCACACACTACACCCCCTATGTCCACACACTACATCCCCTATGCCCACACACTACACCACCTTTCCCACAAGTTGCACTATCTTCCTCACATACTTTCACCACAAAGTACTGTACTATCACCATGGTTGTCATCACCACCAGGGAGAGTACACCTAACCTTACCCAAGACCTAATCTGACTTGACTTCACCATAAGAAGCTACCCGCCTGCAGGAAGTGTCTTAGATCACACTCGGTACTTTGACAACATTCTCTGGCAGGTTATTCCAAGTGTTTACATCCCTTACAATAAAGAAGTCAGCTCGGACAAGTTTCTCTAATAGCATCTTTAACTTGATGCTGTGAGCTGTGAACCCTAGTTGGTGGGCATCATGTCACCAATCTCTTGAAGCTGAATATACCAATCACTAGATGTAGTCTTTATCATATTCCTCCTTGTTTCGATGTACTGTACATAAATATACTTATTAAAGTTATTTAGAGTTTCTTAGCAGATTCTAATACTTCACGATCACTCACGTTTTAGGGTCTAGTGGTCTGAACCAACGTGTTGTCTGTCCTGTAGAAATCGGTAGACTACCCTCGATGGCAATCGCAGCCCGGAGGCGAGGGCCATCTGTTTCGTACCAGTTCTTATTCATAACAGGCATGTGAAGGTATCCTAAATTTTTTCAGCCACAGTGAGTGATTTGTTTTCAATCTACAATATGACACAAACGAATATGAACTACTTTATTATCTTCTCTTGTGGGTGAACCTCTGTCCTGTGTGGCAATTATTAGTGATAATGTGGGGTACGAGATATTGGTTCACACTCAGGATGGGTTGGAGAAAGGAAACTCACAATGCGCTCTCTGTATATACTGTATATTGTATTGGATGTACAATGCAGCTTGGTGCTAGAGAGTGGCAGCGTGGTTACAAGCGTGGAGTAGAGAGAGCTGGTTGGTGAGGGTGCTCAGAGGTGTTGCTTGCTGGTCATTGCCAAGTGAGGTCTTATATAGCGGGGGTAGGCGTGGCTTGATTGTAGACCTCCGCTTTGTTCGGGGGCGCTGGTTACCTGACCTTGCCCACGAGGCGTACGCTGGAGAATTCAGCGGGGTCGGCTAGTCAGCAACACACGGCGTTTGTAGGGGAGGAATCCACTACAATACTCCCCTCCCTCCAGGCGGTGCAAAAGACTTGTTGTTGGCAGGTTGTATCCCACATGTGAGACACTCAGACACGAGATCTGTGGGAGAAGTGGGGGAGTAAGTTTGTGGATAAGAGAAGGTTTTACAGGCGAGAATGTGGTGCTTCTTTCGCAGCGGGTATGCAGTCTCAGTGGCGCGGGTGGGAGGTGTCTGGGTCGCGTCAGGAGCAGGGCCACGTCGGAGGAGGGTGCAAGACAGGTGCAGTGGGTACCTGAGAAAAGAGGTGCCCAGAAATGTTGTGGGCAGTGGTGCTGCAAGGGGTAATTGTGGGCAGACTGGTGGAGGAGGTGCGGGATGAATGTGTTCAAAGGCGGTGGGAGGCTGGTGGAGCAGTAGCCTTGAATGCAGAAACCGCCTGACGTGAGTGTTTGTAGTAGGTCGTGATGGGCAGCAGGAGTGAAGTGGTCAAGGTCAAGTAAGGCGTGTGATCGCTGTGATAGTGGCAGAGGTAATGGCGCCTACCCGTCTCCGTCGATGTCGCTTCGCCGTGTGGTTGCAGGGAGCCTCTGGCCGTCTAGCATTAGCACCAAAACGTTGATGGTACCAACAGGGTAGATACACTGTGCTGGGGCCTGGGGCGGTGTCTGAGGCAGGACGGGTGTGTTGGGGTCAGTGGGACGTGGTCGTGAGTTAGGAGCAGGTACAGCAGCTGTTCAATGGTGTCCATCCTGCGGTTTAAAGTTTGCCACAGGTCCCTGATGTCTTGTAGTATTGCTTCGGCTGAGGGTGTTGACCGGTTTACAAGTTCGAAGGTAAGTACTGATGTGGTCGTTGGGTTGTCTGCGGCAGCCGGGCACTCAGCCACGCACCGTTGAATAATTCTGTGCCGTGGTTGCGTGAGAGTTCAGGTGTCGTCGAGTAATCTACTGCGGACAGGATGATACGTACTTCTGTGGGAGCTTTGTCGCGTGAAACTGGCACAGGATAGGGTCAGGAAGTCTGTCTGTGTTGCGAGGTTGCACATCTCCTCCCAGAAGTCGGGTTGAGTTTCTAAGGAGATAGAGGATAGGTTCTGCAGGAGACTGGGGTCCGTCGGTAATGTGTTTTTAGGCGTCCATGGGGAAGCAGATTGTTGTTCTCTGGAGGGTTGGAAATAGTCAGTGATATTTGAGTGGCGACTTCCGTGGACAAGGAACAGAGCAGGGCGCCGTACTTTTGCTCGTCAGTAGCTTGTGAGCTGATGAGGATTGCTTCCACATGAACTAACCAGTCCTCGATGTTGTGGTTGAAAGTCTGTGACACACAGTCGTGAGATGGTGTCGTCCGTGGAGTAGTGGGAGTACGAGTGCGGGTAAGGCGGTTGGCCTAGGCTGGCAGCGAGCAGGACAGTCTTCTCAGCTCAAGGAGTAAAGCAGCAGAAAGGAGTGTGGTGTTCACGGCTCCATGGGTCAATATTGTGGGGTTATGTGAGATGTTTCTCCTCCATCCTGTGCGAGTGCAAATCTCCGGTCACCATTTGTGGGGTTATGAGATATTGGTTCACACTCAGGATAGGATGGAGAAAGAAACTCACAATGTGCTCTCTGTATACATGTTGTATTGGATGTACAGTGCAGCTTGGTGCTGGGAAGTGGCAGCGTGGTTACAAGTGGTGATGTAGAGCAGGGCCGGTAAGATGATTTGGCGCCCTAGGCAAGCCTTTAGATGTGCGCCCCTTGAAAGTTTTGATAAGCTAATGTAGTACAGTAACCCATTACTACATTGTTTCTAACTCTCCAAACACCACTGATAACATAATTTTCATCTTGTGGCTTTATTACTTCATCCATGCAAATAACCCATTATTGTTAGTACATTAAGTCAATAAATCCTTGACGTAAATGTCAATGAAACAATTTTTAGTTATTTTTTTATTTTAGGTAATCTTTAAAAAATAATAACATATCATAAGCATTTAGCTCGCTCCAGCCTCCTGCGAGTTATAACCTACTATTATTACATCATTATATACATGTAGTGCAAAATAAGATACTTGTGAGTTGTGACCAGTCATTGGTCGGACAATATATTAAATTGACATCTTAAGTATAAATAGAAAGCTTAATGGAGAGATGTAACAGTTATGAATAAAATAATTGCAACTCTGACCAAGCCACATTAAAAAATTATTTACATTAAAACTTAATACAATCACCTGGCCAGTCTCAGGATTATGTTATGCGAGGTCAAACTCAGAGGTCAGGTAACCTGCCTCATCCCCATAAGCAGAGGAAGGGACGGCTCAGCCGCCCTGGCAGGGAGGGAGGGTATGGTGGTGTAGTGAATTCTCCCTCACAAACGCTGTTTGTCGCTGCCTAGCCAACCCCACCATTCCCCAGTGTATGCCTCGTGGTCTAGGTCAACCAGCGCACGACACACCACGGAGCGGGGTCAACTGCTCACGCCTACCCCCACTAATTAAGACCTGACCTCGTGGTGATCTCTCTCTACCTACAGCCAGCCAGCAACACCTCCTCCGCCTGCCTGGGTCTCGCCTCCGCCTGCCTGGCGTCTCTCCGCCACAGCATGACGCACAAGCTGTCCTTCTCTGAGCGTCCTCACCAACCAGCTCTCTACATCACGCTTGTAACCATGCTGCCTTCCCAGCACAGCTGCATTGTACATCAATACAACATGTATATAGAGAGCACATTGTGATTTTCTCCATCCCATCCTGAGTGTGAACCAAACAAACTTGAACCCCACAAATGGTGACTCCGGAGATCCGCACTCACACAGGATGGAGGAGAAACTGACCACGCTCCCAGTCTTCAAGCAACATGGAAGACTGGCTTATCCACCCAGAAGCAGCTCTCATCGGCTCTACAGCTACGTCTCTACACCACAGGTCAGACACCCCAGAGCAGCTCTGCTACTCTAAGCAGACAGTCGCTCCTCTCCGACCCCAGCACACCCGTCCTGCTCAGACGCCGACCCCGGCCCAGCAGTAACCCCTGCCGCCCCTGATGCGGCCCCTGCTCCTGAGTGCGGACCCACACACCCCTCTTTTCTCCCTCAGGTACTCCCTGCTAATGTCCTGCACCCTGCTGCTGTCAGGACCCAGCTGCTGTCACGAGCTCATCCGCTTTCTGACGCAGCCCCTGCTCCTGACCCAGGCCCACACACCCCAGCAGGCGCATCTGGCGACTCTGTACATGCTGTGAGGAAGAACAAAATTCATCGCCTCCACACACCCCTTTTCTCCCTCTCTCTCCCACAGATAGTGTGTATATAGACAGTTGTATCCAGCGACCGGCTCATCCACGCCATCGCCGTTGTCTCACATGAGGCACGCACCGCCCGTTCTGCCTCACATGTGCTATGCAACTCTGCAGACAACAAGTCTCCTACACAGCCTGAGGGAGGGGAGTATTGTGGATCTCCCCTACAAACGCTGTTTGTCGCTGCCCAGCCGACCCCACCACTCCCCAGTGTATGCCTCGTGGTCTAGGTCAACCAGCGCCGCCATACACCACGGAGCCGGGGTCAACTGCTGCCACGCCTACCCCCGCTATTTAAGACCTGACCTCGTGGTGATCTCTGTCTCTCTCTACCTACAGCCGCAGCCAGCAACACTCCTCCTCCACCGCTGCCTGGTGGCTCGCTCCTCCGCCTGCCTGGCGTCTCCGCTGGCGAGCATGGCGACCCACAAGCTGTCCTTCTGAGCGTCCTCACCAACCAGCTCTCTCTACATCACGCTTGTAACCATGCTGCCTTCCCAGCACCAAGCTGCACTGTACATCCAATACAACATGTATATAGAGAGCACATTGTGAGTTTCTCCAACCCATCCTGAGTGTGAACCAAACATCCTGAACCCCACAGTGGGGTTGGGAGGGTTTCTCAGATGTCAGCCTTCAGGTCACTGCTCGACAGTTCTTCAGGCCGAAGATAAGGACCCAAGACTCCGGGTTAACGAATAATATTAAAAAGAAAACACAGTCGACTACCGTCTAACTACTCCCCTCCTCCGACCCCTAACATCCTGCTCCGACCCTCCACGGCCCACCAGTGTCCACCACAGTTTTCCTTCATTTTTAATTTTATCCAAGTTTGCCCTGAATTTGTGGCGCCCCAGATGTTGCGCCCTAGGCGATTGCCTAGTCTGCCTAGTGGGTAGCGCCGGCCCTGAGAGAGAGCTGGTTGGTGAGGATGCTCAGAGGAGGACCAACTTGTGGGTCGCCATGCTCGCCGGCGGGAGCAAGGGCCGCCAGGCAGGAGTGGAGGAGGTGGTGTTACTTGCTGGCTGTAGGTAGAAAGAGAGCTAGGTCACCACGAGGTCAGGTCTTATATAGCGGAGGTAGGCGTGGCTTAATAGTTGACCTCCGTCATGTAAGGCGGCGCTGGTTGACCTAGACCACGAGGCATACACTGGGGAATTCGCGGGGTTTGCTACTCAGTGACAAACAGCGTTTGTAGGGGAGGAATCCACTACAAGAGCACGCTCAACTCTCCCCATTGCGTCACAGGTTCGGTCTCTGGGTCGGTTGTGAGAAATTACAGAGAACGACTTGTAAGCTGTTAAGTGCCAATATAAACGATACATTAATTAACAATTTAATATATCAGACGATTTGAAAAGAGATAGCCCGAGAAAACCATTAGATAGAATTTGTTTGATTTTTTTTTGCCGTGGATGAAGACTATTTTTAGCAGCATATAACAGGAAGGTTCAGTGGAAATGAATTTGTTTTTCATAATTATATCCACTGAAGAATATATCTCGCTACCATTTGCTATTTCACACTGAGAGTTTTTGATTTAGTAATTTATTAGGAATTTATCACGATAAAATACAGTATGGATATGAACAATAATTACAAATAAGCATTTAAAATATAAAAGTCCGAAAAAACACAAAAAGGTAAATGGTTATTCAATTGTCAGTGAGACAAAAATAGACGTAAATTTGTATATATAAATGAGACATGATGACACATATAACTTTACTCAACAAAATTTCTGTACCTTAATATTTTCATGAATAAATGAACTATAACTAACATATCATTACCATCTACGCCTAAAATATTACTCTGTATATCTTTCCAGTCGAATTTTAACTATGATTTATTTGTTTACTTTATAAATCCAAATAAAATTTCCCGCTATGCAATGAATAGACTCTATAACAACTAAGCTATAATAAAGACACAAAACATATTATAGAATCCAATACTACTATAATCAACAAAACTCTAATAAAGGAATACTAATTCGATTTTAAAATTCAATAGCGATGCTCTTTTGTTAGAATCGATGGGTGGCGCGGGTCGATGGCGGTGATGCTCAGCAGGTTCAAACCCAGCGCCAAATCCCCGCCAGGACGCCATCTTGGTGGACGGCTGATGCCTCTGTGTACACCCAGATGTAAACAATCACACTATGCCATTAAGGAGAAGACAATATCCTCGTTAAGTGTATTGGTAAATGAGAATTATAATGAGAAGACAATGTGCAGTCATCAATAGAGTGAAAGATATTGATGTAAAGTGAAGTACTAATGAGAAGACAATACTGGCAGATCTTTTAGCCATTAGTGAATCTCTTTATTTATCTCCAGTTATTTAGACTTCATATAACACCAACTTGTTAGAAGAAGTAAAGGTAAGATAGGAATTATTATTAAGTAGTTAAAAAATAGACCAGAATGTGTGTTATTGTTGGGACCTTAAGAGTGTGTATAGCTCTTGTGGTCCTGTCTAATGTACAAGTTAGGTTTAGAAGTAACATTGTTTAGCCCATTAAGCTAATACTTTAGTTATCGACATTATGTTCTTAGGTTTGTAATGATAATATGTTAATAATTTGGTATTTTCGTTTTGGTCATCCAACGAATTTTAGGTTTGGTTGAAATTATGTTTTTCCTGGGTTTTTTTATGTGTTTTAAATAGTTGGATGACCTAAACGTTAAATTTGACTCAATATGTAGTTATGTTTATAATTAGCTACACATGTTACTTCTGTTGACAAGTCTTGGTTACCTTTGGTGAAGGTGGAGGAGATGGTCAGCACCAGACATAACTTATTGAATTAAACCAAATTTCTGAAGTTAACATTTGTATGATACTGAACACGAAAATAGGTACGAGAATGCACAGAACCTAACCTAACCTAATTACCTATCAGCACCCTGGATTCCCTGTCATATTAACCCTCTCTCACATGATGATGTGACTCATCATATTCATGATAAAACCAACTTCACTGTGATGCAAATCGAGTCACCAAACTTTAAAAAAATCGCCAAAAGTTAGGTTTCAAAAGTAATTATGTCAAATTTGGGTAAATTTATTCTTTAGGACAAGTCCCTAGGGGTTGACCAATGCTTTACCCCTTTCGTCACCCCGTTCATTCTCATCAATATATACAGGAAAATAACTGTTGCTTGGGATAGAAAATAATGAAAAACACTAAGACAATTTATTAAAGACGAAAATAACAAATTAAAACATTGTTAATACGCCTGTAATCATCTCACTGCTCGGTGGTTTATGCGCTGGTGCCAAATCACCTTCATTTGTTTTATATTTTGTTTATTTACCAATGTTTTAATCGTTTTCTTTGTTAAATAATTAATATTCATGTATAATAATAATAACAATACTTCTCGAGCCGTCTGTATACTTGTGTAATTTCTATTCGTGTAAAATAAAAACTTTGTTTGTCACTAACACTAGCAACTGTTAGTGGTGACGAAATGGAGTGTATCTGTTTTAAGCGAATCTGACCTTAATTTTTGTCGGAAATTGCTCGTTTTTGACCCCCCCCCACAATAATGGGGGAGAGCCTGGGAAGTTGGGGTTTTGGGGTGGGGGAGAAAACGAGTCATCTAACCTAACAAAACCTAACTCCTAGCCGGGGGCTCCGCCCCATGGACCCTCGGTAAGCCTAGCTTAAACTAACCTAACCTAAATGTTTCAGTATTGTAGTTTAAAACTTTGGGGCGCGTCATGTCCGAGAGTACAATACTGTACCTTAGTTAGAAGTGGAAGGACCAGGGATATGTAAGAATTGGATAGTATGATCGTCTTTCTTGTAAAATTGCAATAAATTTAAAATAATCGCAGGAGAACACTTGACAACCAACCTCGACCACAGCCATTGTCAGACTGGTCATTGAATTTCAAATCCGCACCCAGGCTGCTCCCTTTGAAAAATTCAAATGTGGTTGGTAAAAAAAAATCGCGAGGTGATATCAATACATCATTGGTCACGGCTGGATGACGTCAGTCAATATTGTGCTTGCGTGATCCATAATGAACTTGGTTTCACGCAGATACCACCTCTCAGACGAAGACGGAAAAGTACGTAAAATTAATTAAATTCAATTGTGTCGCTATTTTCCATTTCCGACTACATAATATAAATGGGGTTCAAAATGCTCAGAATAGGGAGATCTAAATGGTTCAGTAGTTTATAACTTTCGGGCACTGTTCGAAAGTAAAATAAACTAATTGGCAACTCTCGAGGCCCATAGGAAAGGAAGACAGGAATGATAAATGCGCAGTATTATTATAGCAGTTAGACCGTGAGTGTGAGCCGCGTCCATTTAAATTTCGATAACTCCGTGCGGGCTGCCTCAACTCTGGATTATAGTGCTTACCCGACTCCCTGAAATAATTTATTTTTCGTGTTAGAGAAGTGAAGTGATGTAATGTAATGTAATATTTTTTTTCATATTTACAGAGAAAGTGTTTTCAAAAGCTGTTACTGTATCAGGCTATACTGTACAACCTCGTTATAGTGACAATGTCTCAAAAGAAGTCTTTGAAAGTGGATGATTTTATGAGTTCCATTCTCTTCGTTATAGTGTTGACTATGAGACGCAATATAATTTATATTGATATAAAACATAGGCACAAAAATAATTGAAAAAAAATTGACATTTGAGATTCAGTCTATTGCTATTTTCTCAAAAACTGTTGGTCACATCAGACATCTGATTACTGCATTAGAAAGCTCATAAAATTCCACTTCTAGCAGCGTATAGTACTTAAACAGTTGGCTCAGACAATTTGAGCTAGGTGGTGAACGTATTTGTGTGTATTTTTTCTCGTGTTTATTAGAAGTGATGAAAAATAGTTATCTACTTGTATTATTATTTTTCATTTATCTTTATTTTTTACTTACTGTATGTTGCAGAGCAATCAGTTATGAAGCCAAACATACTGTATATGGTTTATGCCAATAAAAACAAATTTTGAAAGGAAATTGGTAAAGCAAAAATAAATATATATTCACCGTGCGCTGTCTCACCTGCCCTGGGAGCCTCAGAGATGTGATCTTCGAACTGGAAAACCTAAAGCTTATCTCATGCACGAGAGAGAGGGTTAAACAGAAAGAACTTACTTTGATATCTGTTACCAATGAAAGCAACTATCTTGATGCAACAGCATGGTGTAATTTAACGTTTTTTGTGGACCTGAGAGTATGATCGGTTGTTGCACTGAAACGCATATTTCTTCTTCACTGTCATCTCTCTGCTACATTTTGAACACTTAACATCCTGCCAACTAGTCAATGTTGACATATGAACATTTGTAGATGGTCTTCATCTCCCGCAAGAACCGATAACTTGTGATACGAGTATGACAAACAGTAACCCGCATAAGACGCCATAAGTACCGAGGGGAAATCAAGATAGCTTGCTTGTCTCCCCGTGTGGTAAAACAATAAATATAGGAATATTCAATACACTTATTAACCAATGTTACTCTTAAGGTATTGGAAATCAAAACACTTGTGGAAAATATTAACAAATTATATAAACGTGTTCGGGTGCCAATCGTCTGTTCCACTTTTACCCAAGATAGAAAGGGTAGAAAGGGTCAAAACTCAATAATTATGCATTTTCCCAAACTTTCTTTATCCCTGCTACTTTAATCAGCATGGAAACCTGCATTATAAAAATGATCCTTTTCATTTCTAAATTGTTTGCTGGTGTTTGCAAAATAATTGCTAATATTAATTCGATAAATTCATCATACAAGTTTACAATTGATTTGGAATGTACAGTCGCTAAAACAACTATCTGTGCAGGTGGGGGTCGGTATGCTCCGAAATTTTACGTGCGACAAGTGACAGCCCTCGTATACCAATATTTATCGTCCATGGTCTCATATTGTTTCCCACAAAGTATGCACAGATAGTTTGTTTTAGCTACTGTACATGTATATACTGTAGATAGAGTATGCAGGTTTACAGTGTAGGTATACAACAATAGTAAACAGGCCTAGGAAGGCTGGCAAAACCATCAGATGCCTATTTCCATTAGGGGCCTTTTGTGTTGCTTGTTAACCCAATTAGCTATATCACATACATGGCTCAGACATCATGTAAGTGCAGTGCTGAGAAATTGTGACTGTAATTATACTTGGTTTTACTGGTTCTTTTATGAATATCCAGTGTAATTCTACCAAGCATGGCAGGTTCTCTCGGGATACTCTAGTTTCCTCCTGTACTGAGACTGAACAGTGAATGATAAAATCATTATTTAGTACTGTAGTTTGAAATAAACCTAAGTACGGTTTAGTGCAGAAAAATTGCTCCAAATACTTGCTCGAATTTCAGGGAAATTATTCAAAGTAACTTTAATTCAAGAAATTGCTCTTAAAAGTGCTCCTGTGACCTCAGCTTTATGGACTGTCAGTCTTGTAGGGCCCACACTTTCATGATGAAATAAGTTAGACCTATCAAGGTATAACACCTTCCTTCAAACACTGTACAGTACTGCTGCAGTCAGTTTAAACACTTGGTAGAAAGTTTACACATTGATGATAATGTTAGGTTTTAATTTATTTACAGTAGAGTACTTGAATTCATATTAATTAATTTTATTTGTTTTATTTTTTTCAGAAATAAAACAAGATGTTTTATGCACATTTTGTGCTAGCCAAAAAAGGCCCTTTGGCCCGAATTTGGTTGGCTGCACATTGGGATAAGAAGCTCACTAAAGCTCATGTATTTGAGACAAACATTGAGAAATCTGTGGATGGTATTCTTCAGCCCAAGGTAAGTCTTTCTATAACCCCCCTCCCCCCATATCCTTGTATCAGACAGGGCATACATTACAGTATTTAGTCTTCAGTACGGTACTTTATTTGATTATGAACAGGAGTTAACGTATCATTATTACTTCATGTCTTGATTGATAATGTAAGCATTGGAATTTCCAGTACTGTCCTTAGGGAGAATAATATGATTACTTTTTGTTTTACTTTGACATAACCCAAATTGTATTGTTTTCACTTTTTGCTCTTCAAAACTCTACAATAAAAGAATTAAGCGACAAAACAGTGAACACTTGGTAACAGTTTAAACCCTTATGTATGGGGTATGGGGGGGGGGGTCTGTGCTGAATAAAGTTGTCTGCCGTTAACAAAACAAAATATTAAAAGTGGCATTCCTGTCGTGAAGGGGTTAGTATGTACAGTAATTATTAACACCATGTAACATGTTGCAATCTGGATGAAGATATTTGTTATGTACAGTATATAGTATGTGATGATTTTCTTGAGATATGTACAGGATATATCAGGCGCCACCAAATGTGATCACTCGGCTCAGCTGTGTCAAAATTGTTGGTGCTGCCCACTTGCAACTATTTTTCCTGGTTAAATAAACTGATTCAGTATTTAATGCTCCATATATATTTACTGATGACAGTTCCTTCATTATAAGCACCTACACATCACATGCTTGAATAAGATTAGTGCATTCCTCCAAATGGTGTATAAAATGATCATAGAGAAAATTGTATTTAGCTTAAGTCTGTGAAGTAATTGTTGGCTCTGAGGATTTATGAATGCTGTACTGTACAGGGATAATTGTTTGTTGTATGTAAAAGTACATTTAATACAATTAAGGTTAACTTATTAGTTGAGAATAATTACTTCTGATTTCTAAATTCTTCAGGTGAAAATGGCGCTGCGCACATCAGGCCATCTGCTGCTGGGTGTGGTGCGCATTTACTCACGAAAGGCCAAGTATTTGTTAGCTGACTGTAATGAGGCCTTTGTCAAGATCAAAATGGCCTTCAGACCAGGAATGGTAGATCTCCCAGAAGACATCAGAGAAGCAGCTGTCAGTGCTATTACCCTTCCAGAAGTATTTCATGACTTTGATACAGCTATGCCTGAGCTCAATGATGTGGATATACAGGCTCAGTTTACCTTAAACCAGTCTAGAGCAGAGGAGATTACCATGAGGGAGGACTATGGTAACATCTCCTTAGTCACAGGTGATGATGGCTTTGGTGATATGGGCTTTGAAGAACCACCTGATATTATGAGAGATGCCTCTGCTATGGATCGAACATTGGACCATCCCAATCTTATTTTTGGTGACAATACCCCTTTAGACAAAGAAAAAGAGCCTAGTGCATCCAAAGAACAGGACTCAAGATTATCAACGGCACGAGCTGATACATCTGCACTAGATCTGGAGGCACCTATCAGAGATGATGGTTTTGGTGGTAATTTAGGACAAGATATCATTGCTGGTGGGTTATTTGAGGGGGGTCTTTTCGATGATACTCCCATCGGGGATGGTCCAAGTCTGGATGAACCAAAAGAAGAAAGACATGATGATTCAGATGATGATGTTGGTGATTTAGATAGATTTGGTGGACCCCCTTCTGTTGGACCACCCAGCTCAGCTGATGGATCACGGCCTTCCTCCCCAAAACCAGAGGCTCAAGACCCAGTAGATCAGCCTGATGCACCTCCTGAAGAAAACCAAGAGGCTGCCCCTTCTGCTGCAAATGATGAAGCACTTGTAGGACATGAACAGACAACATTGTTACAGAATGAAGAAGAAAGTTTTGCACTTGCCCCGGTAGATGCATCTGCAATTAAGTCTGGATGGCCACGTGCCAAAAGGAAGAGGAAGTTGATTGTAGATGAAGTGAAAAATATCTCTGGTGAGGAGATGAAGGCTCAGCTTTCTGACACCACTGATATTGTAACTACCTTAGATCTTGCTCCACCAACTAAACGTCTCATGCACTGGAAGGAAACAGGTGGAGTGGAAAAATTGTTTGCCTTACCTGGTCGTCCGATATATGCCCGATCATTGGCCCGCATGTATCAGAGGCATCTCACGTCAGAACCTGCTCCAAATGAAGACTTTGGAATGGCAGGAGACAGAGAGTTGGAGAATCTAAGTCTGGAAGTGGTGAGTTATTGATTTTTTTTTCTTTTTTTTTGTGAATATTTGGTGCTTCAGATTGCAGGTACCTGTACTGTACTAGTTTTTTCCATAGTGCTGTGCAGTTTTTCTGTGAGGTCACCTTTTGCAACACTGAATTCTTTATCTTATACATCATCTCCATTTCTTATCCATATCAATAATTACAGTAATGTTGTTGCAAATTCTAGCTCTATTCATTCCTTCTCTCATGATTTTGTACTCCATAATTTATCTGAGTTGAATTGGTCAGTATAAAACAGGGTTCTCAATGCATATCTAAAATTTTTTTTTATAGGTTCGTGAGGCAGAAGATCCAGATACTGCCACAGCACCCAAAACAAGAGCAAGAAATGCCAAGAGAAAGCAGCCTGAACCAGACCCAGAGGAGGAGGAAGAGGTAAGAGAGGTTAGAAATTTTAATAGAAATATAAACTTGACTGAACTCCAGCTCCCACTTTACAGTGACTTCCTAACCCCAGATTTATTTTTTGCTGATTGCCAAAAGTGCGTTAACCCCAAAGTGCCTATACACTTGTGCCGAGCCCTAGAACCTGCTCCGTGCCCTGGGGTAATGTTTGTTCCTCCTCGTTTGGTTATTACACATACAGTATCCATATAAATTTTATCCCCACAGATAGACAAATGTCACACAAACCTGGTAAGATAAACAGAAAGTTTCGTTTGTCTAACTTAAAGAGAGAAAGAGATGAGTGCATATACCCTCCCCCCCTCAAAGGGGGTTTAAAAGAGATGAGAAGTGGGATAATCTAGAGGAAGTGGAAACTGTTTAAGAGTATAGTGTGGGATGATGGTATTAAGGATATAAATGAAGCAGTAGAGTCTGTATCTAGGAAGAAACTAGTCCGAAATAAGGGAGATGCATGATGGAAACATAAGAAATAAATCCTAAAATGACAATTACAATAGGGAAGTGAGCCTAGTTGAAAATTTATGTACTGTATTGTGTATGGAAAATAATAAGAATTTGGCTATTACAGTAGAAGTCCAAAAATCCGGACTGCTTGGGGATTGGGTCAGTCAGGATTTTCAGATTTTCCGGATTCTCAGGCAGTACTTTCAAAATTCAAATTTAAGGAGGAATAAAGAAGAGATGAACAGGTACATTTTGATAGTTTATTCACTAGCAAATATAGCATGCTTCATTTATCAAAACGAGCAGTTTTAAAGAAAAAGCTGTGAATTCTAGAATTTTATTCTTTGCCTTTTTAATATCATAAATTGTAGACTTTCCAATGTCGTATGTTTCCATTAGAACAGTATTGCTCACACCACGTTCTAGTTTCTTAATTATTTCAAGTTTGTCACTCAATTTCAACGTGTTCTTCTTTCTCTTCACACAACGAAGTTTATCTACTTTAGGAGCCATTATTATGGGCTTGTACAGTACAGTACTCTGTAAATGGAAAGAGTAGGACTCCAAATTACATATGTTGTCACAGTTTGATTGCTCGTGACCACGTGGTCGCTTGTTGTCGCTGTGCAGCTGTGGCGCTCACGCATACGCACATACACACGAAAGCCTGCTAAAAAAATTGAGTTAGAAAAGTCCGAATTCTTAGGTGGTTCGGATTTCTGGCATCCGGATTTTTGGACTTTTACCGTACCATTCTTTGACCACAGTTATAATTCAACCATCCTTTTATTACTGAATATGATGAAAGAGGCTTTAAGTATTGGTAAAATATAGGTAGGGTACAATATTTAGTTTCAGGGTTGCACACTTTATACAAGGATGTATTTAATGCATTCATGCCTTTCAGCTACAGATCGTGAATGTTCATACAAGAAGTCGAGATGCAGCAGCAAACAATGAATTAATGTCACCACAGCCTCCTCAAACCCCAGCACCTCCTGCATTGGTAGAGGAACAGCAGGAGCAACAGCAGCCACCACAACAGCCAGAAGAGACACCGCAGCCACCACCTCAGCCTGAGATAATCACACTGGAAGAGGTTGGTTTGCCCCAGATCTCTTGTAGCTACACCAAATAACAGTTTTCTGATCTTAACTGCATGGTATGGGGATAAGTTTCCTCAATTTCATAACAATGTATTACAGTAGAAGAAGCAAAGGATCCAATCATCCTCGTCATGTCAGCCACAATAAATTTAGTCAGATTTTGCATGTTGCTTGACATATAATGTTTATAAAGTTGAGTTTTCATTTAGACATTTGTCCCCATTCACTTCAACTTTCATACACCATTTTTTAATTGTCTTTTCGTCTGTCTATTTGTAGCTTAAGATGTTCTGGTATATTCAGTTTATCTGATAAAACAGTTTACCTTCCACCATTCTTGTTTTATATCTAATGTTGGATCTACATAAATACATCATGCTAATGTTCACCACACTATGGTTATCAAACAGTGTCTCCCCCAGACCCCCAGTGATAATGTAGGGTGGATGGAATTAAGACCAATCACACATTCCCTACATTTGCTGGCTGTTATTTCTCTGTTAATGTTAATATTTTCTCACTTTATGTTATACTTAAAAAAAATTATTTCACCCTCTCACTCACACACTTCTGTGGTATTTTAGTTGCCTGGTATTTGTAAATGGACACAAAAAGCTACATTTGATAATTGAAATCGCAATATCATGTACAGTTTGGGCAGGATTAAATTTGGGTGAAGTATTGTAATAGTTTTGGTCTCATCACCAAAATTGTTTATCTTTCAGCTCGCGGAAGTGAATCCTCCACAAACTCCAGGAGCAGTTAATGATCTTGCTGCCACAAACCAAGATACACCTGCCAACCAAACACCAACACAAAATGTACCCTTCCAAAGTCCAGGTCAACCACAAGGGGAAAATACAGATGCAAACCAGGTATGTGCTAGATATATTTGTAGTTTTATAATCTACATGTTCTAATTGTGTTGTGATGTTAATTCTTGAAACTCGATTAAGCTAATATTTTTTCGTCCAAACACAATTGAATATTACATTTAGAGTTCTGTATACTGTATATATGAATTAGTGTTCAAAATGTTTGTGAATGAACCCTTGAAAGCCCCAAAAGAGTGTTATGTTTTGAATATCTTTATTTCCTGCCCTCCATTAGGTTATACATTTTTAACACATTGGGTGTTACTTGGTTATGAAATCTATGCAAATTTTCTATTAAGTTTAGTATCAATATTATACTAGGCTGATTTTGTGGTATACCTTGATCAGTATATGAGTGTTTGGAGTACTTTATATAAGGAATCTCGTGGAACAAAAACTTTAAAAAATTCACTTAAAACAATGGAATCATCAAGAACAATAGTAACCCTTGGGAAAAATAGAGGTTCATCCCCCCTTTCATGAAAAACACTTAGAAATAAATTTGAACACTGATGTATACTGTACAGTACAGTATGCTGTATATATACAGTATATATATATATAGTACAGGTATATATACAGTGGTCCCTCGATTAGCGATCGGTCCAATTAACGAAATTTCGGTTAACAAATTAGCTTCCATAAGGATTTTCAATTCCATTAACGAACAAAACTTCGATTAACGAAAGCCTTACGAGAAACACGCTTTGTTGTGCACATCAGTTGATCGGCTAGTCCGCCAATACAGTAATTGGTTCTATGTTTACATTTGTTTCCAGTGGAGTAAATATTAAGAAAGTTGTGCACTTGAATATTTTTGCATTTTTAAATTAAAATTATTTGTCACTCTAATTTAGTTAACATATTGGTAATACAGTACAGGGAACAGTTTTTGTGTGCCAATCAGTTGATCGAATCACCCACCAACGCTTATGAGTTCAACTTTGTTTACAGTGGAGTGAACATCCAGTTTGTTGGTCACTTGAATATTTTTTCATTTTTACATTAAAATTATTGGTCATTCTGAAATTTAGTTAGTTCACATATTGATAATATACAGTGCAGAAATTATTATGAAACATGAAGAAGGTATTAGATCCAATGCACTCTGTAAAGAATATGACATGACATCATTGACTGCCTCTACAATCAGCTGTTTGATATGTAAACAAAGCTGCCAGGAATACGACATACACACCTCAAAGTAAGTTAAAATATAGTATTCTACTGTTTTGTATTTATTATTATACAGTATACAGTACAGTACTGTATTTAGTTTATATTTAATGTTTTGTTAATTCTATTACCGGTATAAAGTACAGTACTTTGTATGTACTTTTTCTGAGTTGGAACCAATTACCCAATATCCCATTGAAATAATAGATTCAGTTAACAAAATTTTTCAGTTAACGAACGACTCTGTGGAACCAATTGTGTTATTGTAAAAAACATTTCCATTGACCTGTCAATTTTAAATCATGTTCATTTCATTTACAACCTGAAAGAACTTAATTCTCTACTTGATGCACTGAAAGGTTTGGCATGTCATTTGATTTTTAAATTATGTTTGTGTTATCATGGCATTGTCCCATTCTTTGGATACAGGATGCTGGTAAATCAGGTTTGATATTTACACCAATACTGCTATTATCCAGGGTTTAATATACTGTACAGTACAAGCATTGATCAAATATTAGAGGTAATGTGGCTTATCTCGCCGCCCATTTGTCCAAACAAACTTCTTTTAAATTGGTCATTAATCAATTTTAATCAAATTTATAGGAGCAAAAATTGCCCTGTGTGGCGGACTTAAAGTTAGGTATTCCATTTATCTTCACTGTTAGGGCAAACTGCTAAGGAGTTGATAATTAGAATTTATATATAGATACTGTTATTGATTGCCTTGGATAATAAATATAATGGTGGTTTGAGTCTTTTTATCAGTTTGTCTGTCTTACTTCTGCTTGACCATCAGCAGTCTAAGGATGGAGTGCATAGGATTCACTCAGGTATGACTTGAATGCTATGAAAATGTTTTAATTTTTTTGCACTGAATTTGTTAAATGCTTCAACCAGACGCCAGCGCACACCACACCATTCCAGAGTCCTATGCACGCAGAGATGGAGAATCATGGATACATGGAGGTAGGATTTATTCGTCATCCGAGGTTTCATTTCTTCTTTCACCAATTTCTACAAACATATTTATGTTTTGTTACTGATTTATTTTCTTTATTATGGCAATTATTATTTTTTTCCTAAACCAATTTATCCTGGGGTTTAATTCATTTTTGCAAGATACTGTACCATTTAAAAAGCTACACTTATAATAAAAAAACCAGACAATATTTACTTGATATTGAATTTGGTTTAATAAGAAATTTTCTGTGTTTGACAGAATCAACCTCCTTTGGAAAACCCAGGGTACGATGGGTCACATCCCCCAGCAAACACTCCCGGTGGCATGTCCGACGGTGGACCTCGATCTAATTACTCTGAGCGTCCAAATACTCCCACTGCTGTGTTGAGGCAAGAGGAGGAGGAGGAGGAGGTATGTAACCTGGTATTAGTCCAGTTCTAGTTTTAAGCAAAAGCAGTGTGCATTAAATCCCTTCTGTATCATGATCATGACTTTAACAGTTCATTATTTCTTGGCAAGTATTTTGGGAGCTTATTTTAATGATCTGATGTCGGGTGTTTGAGTCTTTACAGCCTCACAGCCTCATAGCTGTGCAAATACACTCTTACATCCTGCCAGGCTTGGTTTCATGCTACTGATGGATATGTCTTTACTGTACCATTTCCCCACTCATTCGCTTTGAAGGTATTTTTGTAATTTTTACAGGAAAAATAAATAAGGTTTAAAGGATTTTGAGTTGATAAATATTTTGCAAGGTCTTCATCTTCATGTGCTGTTTATGCTCTGAAACTGGATTAAGTTTACTTACAGCGTGTCATAACTTTTTGAACATTTGCATGACTGCAGAAAAGATGCGTCATGTAGATGTAGTTTTAACAGCTGCCGTGTGGTCTTGAGTTTCTGGAATGAAACAATGAACTCACTAACTCACTTTTACATTTACACACTACCTACTTGATAGAACAGGCAGCAAAGTAGGAATGTCATGAGTAGGGTGACAAATTGTACCTGCTTACCAGTCCTGTTACAGGTAGGTATTATAAATGATTAATCTGCCTCTATACACTGTTCACGGCAAGCTTACAACTGAGCAAAATCAGAGGAAGCTCATGATTGGTCGAGTCGTGCCAGGTGAACATGAGCTGGGATGGTGAAGTAACAATTTTCACTTGTTAATTGGAAAATAATATTCCTCTAATTAAAGTCCAGATGAATGCCAGGGTGGATATATTTTAGGTGAAATTATCTGCAAAGGCAGTTGGGGGGAATGAATGATAGTCTATTGCTTTTGAGTCTAGCCACCCTGGACTATAGCAAAATAGGACTTTTGAGAGTTAAAAGCTATCAGATCAGAGTCTTATGCTCCCAACTGTAGAAAACTATCATGCATTTTTATCCAGGAATAGGTTAAGTTTTATTCTACACGAGCTGGATCAGATGAAAAGTCCGCTCTACATGTACTACATATATAACCATTTTAAATATTTGCTGCTCCAGTGCAATAGCTTGTGAGTGATTGTAATTATCACTGACTCACCACCTCACCTAGATCATACTAATACTTAACAGTAAAACATTTCTTATCAGTGGGTGGATGAATGATTTTGTGTACAGTACAGTACATGAAAAAAACTAAAGAAATTTATGGCTCTTACATTTGTTGTGTTATTGCAAAGTTTTTTCTATTTCCTTCAGGAGGAACAGTTAGACGATGAGACGTACGAACAGTTTGAAGAACGTGTGGTTAATAAAAGAGCTGGCCAGATGTTCCTTAGCATTAAGAGGAGGCTAAGACAGAACAACATCCTGTTCTCTGATTTGGCCCATAATAATAACAGAAAACAGGTAAAGTGGATCATTAAGCTTGTTTGTAGTTCATTATGTCAGCGTGTTTGGAAATAGAAGTTGTAAGGGACACTGGATTCATTGTGTTGTTGGAAATAGGGTGCATGAAATTTTTTTTAAATTCAGAATTATTGACTGTACTAATTTACTTGGTGATAGAGAGTTGCCCTTTGATAGAAGACAAAGTTGACAGGTGAATATCAGTGACCCTTGTTTCTCATCCAACAGGTGGCTCAGAAATTCTACACCATGCTAGTACTAAAGAAATTACAAGCTGTGGAACTCACACAAGAAGGACCCTTCACAGAAATGTTTGTAAGCAAAGGTGCTCTTTTTGAGAATGCATCTTTGTAATCCCAACCTAAACTTCTCAAAAATGGGTTTATATTGTGCCTAAAAAGGACCAAGAGGCTATTGTAAAACTGTGCCTGGAGAACTTTATTAGCATTTAAAAATTTAAGCAGTGTACCCATTTTCATGAGAGATGACCCTGTAAGACTGGTCCATAAGCAAAGACGGTAGGCTGTTGAATTAAATATTTATTTAATTTTTTTCCTAATTTGAGTCAGTGGTTATTACCACATGACATAAAGTCAATATGTTGAAGGTGTCATGCACAATCCAGTTTACAAGTACTATACCAATGTAATCCATTGAGCACATTTTTAATTTGGAGTAATGAAATTTTGCAAAAAATTGGTGATTTCATGCATACACCTTTTATTTTCTTCTTAATATGATTTATTGGTGTGCACTTTGAACACAAATGGACTGGATTTTTTCTCATTAATGGTAATGCAGTAGGTGATTAGGGGTCATACAGCTGTATTGTGCATAATTAATCATCAGAGATTGTACTTTGGTACAGTAGCAGTTTGATAGATCATCTACTCATCCCTCCTTTAGTTTCTAATTGTAGTCTTAAGTTCAGTTATGGTTTTTGCCCATGAGGTATGTATTTTAAATTAGTAGGAATCAAGAACTTCATATTGTATAATTATATTAAACCAACATTTCATTTCTTGTAAGATTTCATTCTGTTTACAATAATTTTTTTAATATTCAAAAATAGAATTTAACAAGTTCATTAATTGAGTTTCTGAACACAAGGATTCAGTTATAGTCACCATAGATTATACAATCATGACAGTAAGTCCAGGTGAATGAGTATTCCTGTTACTTTTTAATTTATTAGTTTTGAATGATTTAAATTTCCTTGAACATGAGATGTTTTAAGCTCCTGCCAGTTGATGGTATAACTTGGTGATTTTTAAGTTATTCTTAAATATATTGGAGAGTATTACAGGAGGTAAGGAAGTAATTTTCACTTAGTTTGCACATGTCTTAATGGTCATCAGTAATGTCATTGATAATGGGAATTGTGTGGTCTTGCACTTGGTAAACAAATTGTATTTTGCTTTAAGACAAGGGTTTCTGACAAAATTTTGATGCAGATTGTGGCAAATGCACAAAACAATATTACTCTTTACACTCATAAAGCTCCCTAATGCACTGAAGTTGTTCTTCAGGTTAACTTTTCCCCATTTGCATATGCACTTCGTCCTGCATGTTGAGGTACAATACATGCACAGATGATACAGAGCAAGGTGTGTAATGAAGTACAAATCACAGATATTGTTTCCTTTATGCATAGTAACAGCAGATGTCTCACTAGCATTGCAGTTGAAGTGGCCTCTTGTCCGTAATGTTAGATAAGATTTATATTTGAAGACGAGTGCTTCTCTAAGTTGCTGGTTAGATATCTGTTAACACATAATAGTAAATTTATATTGAACTATGGAGGACTTTTCCCCTCTGCTGGTTAAATGTCTTTGAATATTAAGTAAACATATAGAATGCGGTTCCATTGTCATGGTGATCAATAGCATTGGCAGTGATTTTTCTGTGTGTGAGAGGATGTGTAAAATTTGTGAACATGTGTAGAAATTTCTTTTCATTTGTGTTTTGTGTGATTGTGTGTGATGAAAGTGTACAGTGTACAAATGTATGTCATGGGATCCTTTTAGTGCAAGATTTTGAAAGCTCATTTTGATAGAGATTTGAAATGGGCAATTGTTGTTCATGATTCTGCATGGGAGGGATTATTGGTAGGTATATTATGTGTGATATGAGGGTAACGGAAAACAGATCACGTTGTGTTGGCATATAAAGGAAGAAAATTTACATACTTTATTTTTAGTGTTATCTCCAGATTGGATGTAAAAACTAAACAAAAATTCAGAGTATTTATAGAAAATTTTATTAAAAGTAAAATTAAAGGCATATGAATTTATTTTTATCCTTCCAATGTGTCCATTTGGTTCTCTCAAGATGTTCTTGCTATACAGGCATTGCATGTTACAAATATCTCTTTTTTTTTCTTCTGATATTTAACTTTTGACCTTAGGTTTAACTTTATGCTTGCCAAGTGGTGGGCAGGTGAGTAAAAGTCACTACAGGTACACTCATTAATTATGGTCTGACGTTCCACAAAAGCGCTTGGGAACTTCGTGTTTTCTTGTGGTTATCAGCATATACCTGGATCACACGCACCTACAGTGATTTACTTGCATATATATATATATATATATATATATATATATATATATATATATATATATATATATATATATATATATATATATATATATATATATATATATATATATATATATGTATGTATGTATGTATGTATGTATGTATATATATATATATATATATATATATATATATATATATATATATATATATATATATATATATATATATATATATATATATATATATATATATATATATATATATGATAACCACAAGGAAAGAAGAAAACACGAAGTTCCCAAGCGCTTTCGTGTAATTCACATCTTCAGGGGTGAGTACAGACTAGAGAGAGAAATACAAATCAAGGTGTATATATATACAGAGGAGGGTGAGACCAGGTCCACAATGGTCAGGTATTAGGTAATGACCCTACTAATCTTTAAATAGCACACAACGGTTGGTGGTCTGGTCAGGTGACCCGGCCTTCTCACCTGGTCACAAATCTTCTTAATTACATAATTGTCCAGCTTGTACAAGTCGTTACTCAAATTCATGTTGAATGCTTCAGTATGTTTAATAAGACTAGATTCTATGATGTTCCTACTATCAATTGAATTACATGGTAATATTGAGGAGGCATTATCCCAGTCAATGCAATGCTTGTTATCCCTCAAATGAACAAACAGCGCATTGGATTCCTGGCCTGTCCTAACACTGTATTTGTGTTGTTTAATTCTAGTTGCAAGATCTTTACCTGTTTGGCCTAAGTAAAACATATTACATTCCTTGCAAGGAACTTTATAAATGCAACCAATTGTGTTGTTGGGGGAGTTCTTGATTAACATTTGTTTAACAGTGCATGAGTTTTTAAATGCCACATTGACGTTCCAGGTTTTTAGTTGTGAAGGAATGTGTGAGAAATTTTTTTGAAATGGTAAGATTAAGATATTCTTATGGTCATGGGTGGGCTTGGGATCAGTTCTATAAAAAGTTTTCTTAGTAACGTTTAGGCATTTGTCTATGAAAGATCTAGGGTATTTAAGGTTTGAGCCAATATATATATATTTGTATTCCTCATCGATGAATTCCGGACTGCAAATTCTCAAGGCACGTAAAAACATTGTTGAAAATACTGACTGTTTGACTTTATTATGGTGGGCAGAATAATAATGAATGTATGAACAGTTGGTTTTCTATAGATACTGAACTTAAAAGTGTTACCTATTCTGTGTATCAGACAGTCTAGGAATGGCAATTTACAGTCTTGCTCTAATTCCACAGTGAATTTGATCGAGGGGGCTAAGTTGTTAAGTTGTGGCAGGAAAGCTTTTAGGTCCTCATTACATGGCCAGAGACAATCATCAACATATATATATATATATATATATATATATATATATATATATATATATATATATATATATATATATATATATATATATATATATATATATATATATATATATATATATATATATATATATATATATATATATATATATATATATTTTTTTTTTTTTTTTTTTTTTTTTTTTTTTTTTTTTCCCATCTCCCAATACGTATACATATCGATACATACTATTGTATAGAGTTCCGTGGTTGGGCTATACCTACAGTATCTCTACCCTTGGAATTACTTGACCAAATATTCTATATCAAGTATACTGGCCTTGTACTTCCCCAAATTACTGTACTTGTACTTTAGAAAAATTATTTAACTCAAGCCTGATAAGTAAATTACATAAAACCAAAATTTTTGGGGAGCAATGAACATACAGTAACTATTGTTGCAATTTTATTTGGTCATGTAAACACTGAAAAACTATAAATACAATTACTGTATACCAAAAACACCATCCTGAGATTGTTGGGAAAACTGTGCTTCTAGTTTACATTTTCTGTGTTGTATACTGTACAGTATGTAGACTGGCTATTATGCTATCACCAGTTGAATAGCCTGGTAGTCTACACAAGGTTCTGTTAGGTTATGTGCATTGTTGTTTCCAAATAACGTCGACAGAAATTTTGGTGCAAATCTATGAACTCCTTCAGGTGCCGAGTTTAATTTTGGGGTAATGTGATCACTAGTATTTGATTGGGTGATGTCTTGAGGGAATGGTTTGTTACTATTGCTCTGTGATGTGTACATTATCAGTAGGTACTGTACCTGTACTCTTATATTTTTCTTTTCACTTTTTATAAGTTTAACTTCAAACATATTTTGTGTAATATTATGTTATTTAAATAGACATTTACTCAGTTACTCCAGTAAAATTCTTTTTGGTGGTGTCTTGCCTGATTGTGGTGCATTTTATAATGACAGCTGTTTGCTTGCTGGAGATTTTAATGTGTTCTCTGGTGTCTTGGCTAATGGTTTGTTTTCTTTGTGATTTTCACGTTTATATAAGAATAGAAATAGCAACCGTGTTCTAGAAAATGGAAAAATTTAAATGACTGAATTTATTTTAAGAGGCAGAAAGTAGGTTGAGGCCTTCGTATCTCTGGCGATTTGGTGAATTGTAAAATGTTGTAGTTTTGGATCATTTGTAAAGCATGTACCCCAAAGTGACCCTTTGAAGATCTGCCACTCACCCGCCTGAAGTTTACACACCCCCATACTACTCGGGGTGCCTTGTGGGGGCGAGAAACCGCTGTCACCTATTCTTTTTTTTAATTCTTTTCTTTTATCCTCTCCATCACTGATCAGCTTGTTAGCCGCTTGGGCGATCGGTCATGTCTCTGATTACTTTTATTTTCTTTTATCCTCTTCACCAAAAGATCGGCTCGTTAGCCGCTTGGGCGATTGGTCACGTCTCTGTTACACACTGTTGGCAAGTACTGGGCATGCACTGGCTCCTGAATGTACCTGAACCCGCTCAAGTCTTGTCTTGAAAGAGCTCACACTCGGTGCCGTCACAACACTTTCTGGTAGATTGTTCCAAGAGTTCACAACTCTCACAACGAAAAAGTTTGCCCTCGCAGTTTTCTGGACTTGCGGCTTCTTCAATCTTGAGCTGTGACCCCTTGTGGGGCGAGTGTCCGCCACCTCCAAGTAAGGACACTCGACTGAGTAGTGCCCCTTGAGATGCTTATACACCTCAATTAGGTCACCCCTTGCCTGTCTGTAGTATATAAGCTAGGCAAGTTCAGGCGCTCCAATCACTCAGCGTAGCTGAGGTGTCAAAGGGCAGGCGCCAGTCTGGTGGCCCTCCTTTTGCCTCATGTACATTAACAGATGTTCAGAAAAACTATTCTCGGTTAGATAAAGAAGCCCTAAGCTTTGTATATGGTGTTCAGAAATTCAGACGGTTTCTTTACGGCTGGCAGTTCACGTTGATTACAGATCACCGCCCATTGGTTTCCTTGTTTGGCCCAGAGAAACCTGTTCCACCACATGCATCTGCCAAACTGCAAAGATGGGCACTTAAGTCGGCTTCATACAACTACAAGATAGAATACAGGAACATGGCTGCTCATGTTGATGCAGATAGCTCGTCAAGAGTTCCTCTGGCTACAAAAGTGAACTGTGACAGTGAGGTTGTAAATTGCTACTTCTTTGAAACAGACATCCTCACAACTGCAACACATCAAATGATCAAGAAGAAAACTGCAGTAAATCCAATATTATCCAAAGTTCTGAAATATGCTCAGTGTGGATGGCCAAGTACTGATGAGTGTGATCCAAGTTTACAACCTTTCCTACAGCGTCGAGATGAAATCAGCATTGAACAAGGGTGTGTTCTATGGGGACTTCGTGTCATAATTCCCACTGCACTGCAAGGGGACATACTTGGAGAACTACATGAGACACACCGAGGCAGTGGCAAGGTCCTATGGTTGGAGGCCCAATCTGGACAAGCAAATTGAAGTTGTTTTTTCTTCATGTCAAGTATGTCAATCCATGAGGGCAGATCCACCTACTGCACAAATTCATCTGGACTTTTCCATCCAAACCTTGGTCAAGACTTCATGCTGATTTTGCAGGTCCAGTCTCGGGAAAGATATACTTTGTACTTGTCGATGCTTACAATAGGTATCCTGAATTAGTTCAAATGATGAGTACTATGGCCGAGGCAACGGTAAAGATTCTCCGTGAGGTTTTCAGTAGACACGGATTACCTGAGATTCTAGTCACAGATTTTGGCCCGCAATTCACTTCAAAAGAGTTTGCGTTTTCTGCTTAACAACCGGTATTTTGCATCGTACATCCTCAGCATATAAACCTTCTATGAATGGTCAAGCAGAAAGAGTAGTTTAAGTACTTAAGCCAGCTTTACGTCAAGTTGAAGTACTAAAGCAAGATGCTGAGACTGTCCTACAAAGATACCTGCTTTCCTATAGTATCACTCCACATTCTACAACAGGAATCGCCCCGTCTGTGCTGCTGATGGGAAGGAAACTGTGCACTCGTTTGGATTTAATATTTCCATCTTTTACGAAGAAAGTGGCAGTAGAACAAGAGTCCATGGCGAACTGAACTGTTTCACGTGGCTGTCGTGTGTTGAAATTGGGTAATTCAGTGCAAGTGAGAAATTATAGAGGAAAAGAAAAATGGGTGCAAGGTTAAGTGGAGAAAGACATTACTTAGTGAAAGTTCATGATGGCTCTGTAGAGAAAAGACACATAGACCAATTGCTGAAGTGTCCTCAAAGAGTAAATGAGGAAATAGTCCCTGAGGAGGCCTTAGTACCGGTAGATGAAAATTCAAATAATGAAACCAATAATTCATATTCAAATCCTATTCCTAATGTGCTTCCAGATATGTATCCTAAAATGAATGAAGTCGAGCCTCAATCAAATAAGTGAAAATGAAAATGCAAGTCCTACATTTTCAGAGGTTTTGGGGCAATTCCAAAGTTCTAATAAACCTGTACCTTCTCCCAATGAGCAACTAGTTACTTCCCAGAAATATCCAGAACGGCAAAGAAACCCTCCTAGATATCCTAAATGACTGTACAACTTGAATATTCTTTTATTTTATTTTAGTGTCTACTACTTATAATATACAGTACTATATTGCAACTTACTACAATTACTGCAGTTTCCCTTATTGCTGTGCTTTATTTTGTTAACATTCCTTAATAGATGATAGTTTTGTGAGCGCTGTAGCATAATATGAATAATTAAGTGTTGAACGGACTAACTGCACAAACGTGACCATGATAGTGGGATTAAGTTTTATTTTTAATCAGTCTAACAATACAGAGGAGAATATACTGTATATGTTACTGTTAGTAAGATGGTGTAAATGTCAACTTACATCCTGCTGAACATTAAAGATAAAGCCCTCGCTTGTCATGCAGCTTCCTATTCTAAATATAACGAACAGCTGTCTTAATAGGAGACTAAATTGTACTGAGATTGTGAAAAGAAGAATCATAATTTACATGTAATTTGGACTTTATTTGTGAAATTAAATTATAGTTGGTTAGGAATAAAAAGGGTAAAGGTTAGATCGAATCAACTGTAAGGATGAAAATTCTAACCTACTGTACAGTACTTATTTGTTCAATGTGTTTAATTATTTATCATGAACCCCGAGAGAGAGAGAGAGAGAGAGTGAAACGTGACATGTATACAATACAATAATGTGTAACTTATTTTACGGTCTTCTAAACCTCACCAACTCATAGTAAATCTCTGTCTATTCACCAGTCACAAGGAAGGACCTACGGTGTACTTTTACTTATCCTCTTCGCCATTGATCGGCTCATTACTCGTTAGCCGCTTGAACGATCGGTCACGTCTCTGTTATGTACTGTTGGCAAGTTGACCAATGAAAACATGACAAGCTGATATGAGGAAAAGGTTTTGAATAGGAGCGGACTATCTTGGTTGGTCTTGAAACGTTTTGCCTGTATCTAGCTCCTTTGTGAAAGTTGATGATATACTATAAAAAACAAGTGTGAGGGACAGTGGCGTTTCTAGCCTTCGGAAAGTGGGGGGGGGGGGCACTTTGGGGCCAAGGTAAATGGAGGGCAAAACCTAACCTGTGTACAACTTGCAAGATGCAGTTTTTGGCATTATTACACCAATATGATTGACAAATGTGAAGTGACGTCACTCATGACGCCAGCTTAAAATAATCAGCATATGGCGGTATAATGGCAACGCTCTTATTCCACTAATGATTCATTGGAGTATTGACACACTTTAACATATCTCTAAAACTGTATTATTGCTCACATAGTCACATAAAGGGCGGTGTACCACATAACAAACATTGAAAAATATAGCAGCGTCTTTACAATGTATGTACATACATCAGCGAAAAAATGAATGATCTCACGCTTCACACATAATGGAGATTATGGAGACAACGTTTACGTTTTCAGACATGGGCGCCGCATGCAACTGTTACATTATACCCAATGGCAAATGGCAGAGTGGTAATGTTCATCACCGACAAGGCAGTTTGTTTATATACACCGTAATGTGACCCCACCCCGCATATCTGCACCCTCCCAATTCCTGCCCTCCGGGTCTCACCTCACCTCACCCATGCCTGCATCTGGCGTGCGGTGCGCCCATTGCCCGAGTCACTTGACTCACTTCCTGGTTTTGGGAATGTTTTTGAAATTACAATTTTGAGAATAAAAAGTGGGGGAGCCCAAAATTTGCCATGCCCCCCCGTAGAATCGCCCCTGGTGAGGGAGTACAGCTGGACGATCAACACGAAACGTTCTGTGCGCTTAGTTCTGGCGGCCAGTGAAGTTTGTTTGTTGACTCTACCACGCTAATGTAATTTGTTGACTGACCTAAAATACACTCCAAGGATATTTGCCTAATGGCGATAACTATTTTTGAACTGTTCACTTACCATAGACGATCATGTAAACAATCTTAATAAATATATTTTTAAAGTTTCATAGAAAGCGAACCAAACCTACGTTAGGTATAGTTTTACCTATCTTATGATGGTAGTCGGTGTCTAAATTAGAGATTAAATTTTAATTTACATGGATTATTTTCATTAATTTATAGAAATAAAAAAATAAGTTAAACCTTTTCGGCAAACAAGCTATTTTTTTTAAGGTTAAATCGACATTCCCTATTTAGTAATGATTCTTGTACTGTAAACAAAATGCTTATTTTAAACCCTTGAAACAATTCATGTGGTTGCATTTACAGGGTTTCGTGCAAATAGTGTACAGTTTATTTCACCCGAAGAATAAACACTCTAATGCTAACCTAACCTAGTTTAACCCTCCTTCCCAGATAGTGTTTTAGCTGTATGTTAATCATCAGGTGAAATAATTATGCTGGGGTTCCATCTTAAGGTGATCCATCTAGATAATAGAATCAAGAGACTTTTGAGAATTGGATCACAAAATTCTGTTAAACATGAACATGCATCCTTCTACCCATTATCAGGTTATTTCAACTGATTAGGAAACTGATATGTATTTGTAGTCAAGTTTTATACTCAGTAACTGTGTAAGACACAGGATATGGTGCAACCTTATTTGACGCTAACAACAAAGGAACGAGCATCCTCCTCTTTCCCTCCATCCTGCAGTAGCCAGCTCTTTCTCTCTCTGTATATATATATATATATATATATATATATATATATATATATATATATATATATATATACATATATATAAACTGCTCTAGTTCAGCCCAGGCTGTGTAAATTATGTCAAACATTTAGAACATAATGTTACGAACCACGCCACCAATTGTCATGATCTACCTACCCAGCACTACGAACCACGCCATCTATTGTCCTGATCTACCTACCCAGCACCACGAGCAACGCCATCTAGGGACGAAACACGAGTATGACTCGTCTTAGTTACCACTCCCGGGTTTCCCTTCTCCATATCCTGGTTGTTGGTCACCTCCTCAAAGTCTTCTTTGTTAGCTCTACTGTAGTTCGAGGAGAGTTCAGTTCACTCTGGGAAGTGACCACAGGATCACCTATCCTGGAATCCTACGGCACAGTGACTAACCTACCATCTTCTACAATACTCAGCCTTACTCGTCAGCCATCTCAGCTCCGCACTTAAGTACAGTATTTGTAATCTTATATTGCCTCCCCCACCTCCACCTTGCTTCAAATTATTGTATGTTGTATAAATATGTATATACTGTTAATGTTTAGGTTAAGTATAGTTAAGGGTAAATTATAGAAAGCTGAATATTTTGTTAAGGAATTCATGGTACTTTATTATACACAACAAAAACTCGCATCCTTTGTCTACCCTTTTATAGTCCGATTGTCTTTGTTTTTTTTTGTTGTTGCCTGTTGGGATCTGGGTAGACTTTTAACTATATTCTAAATCCCCAACTCGTAACAATAAGAACATCAGAAAATAAGGAGTATGCAACAGGCCGGTTGGCCTGTGCATGGCAGCTCCTGTCGAGAGTTACTACCACTCTCTATCATCCATGAATCTATCTAGCCCCCTTTTGAAACTTTCCAGAGTTCCAGCACTTACTACAAAGTTGCTAAGCTTGTTCCACTCGTCCACTGTAGGTTATGTATCTAAGCTACTGTGCCGAGTAGCATTATATATGTAATTACGTGGCAACACTGCACGTGTTATGTGGCAACATTGCCCCGAGGCTGCCATATGGCAAGGCAGTCTCAGTCTGACTCCGTGCCTCGTGCAAGGCACACGCTAGGCACCACTTGTATTTCTCCTATTCGTTAATAAATGGACTTCAGTGTTACCCGGTGTTTCCCTACCCATCACTGCCTTCTTCAGGGAACACTTGGAACCTTCATGGCGCAGTGAGTAGGATTCGAAGGGTTCCAAGTGTTCCCTGAAGAAGGTAGTGATGGGTAGGCTGTAAGAGGCACTGAGTCAGACTGAGACTGCCTTGCCATATGGCAGCCTCGGGGCAATGATGCCACATAACACGTGCAGTGTTGCCACGTATTTACATATATAAATGCAACTCGGCACAGTAGCTTAGATACATAACCTACATCCACCACCGTCTTTGTGAACCAGTTTCTTCCTATCTCCCTCCTAAACCTAAACTTATCCAACTTAAATCCGTTGCTCTGAGTCCTATCCTGCTCGGATATTATAAGAACTTTATCTATATCCCCTTTATTGATTCCTTTCACCCACTTAAATACTTCTATCATATCTCCCCGCACTCTTCGTCTTTCTAGGGAATGCAAGTTAAGTTTTCTAGGCCGTAGGTCCGGGCTTACAAGTACCCCTAGGTCTCTTTCACAAGTCGACTTCTCTAGGTTGATGTTGTTAAGGCTGTATACATTGTCAGTATTTGTTCTTCCAATATTAAGTACGCTGCACTTGCTGGTGTTGAATTTCATTTGCCACTTTTCAGACCACCCCTGCAGTTTATTTAGATCCTCCTATAATGCATTTGCATCCTGCCCTGAATTAATCTGCCGCCCTATTTTGGTGTCATCAGCAAACTTGCTTATGTCACTGCTGATCCCAGTATCTAGATCGTTTATGTAGATTATGAACTAAACTAAACGCGGTAAAGGGAGGACTCAGAACACGACTAACTTAAATGTCTATTACGCGAACAGTAGAAGTATGAGAAACAAAATGGATGATATTAGGGCCTTGGTATGTACCGAAAAAATCGATATAATAGCATTCACTGAAACATGGATCAACCTAGACTCATGTGAGTTGCCGGTCGAATACCAAATTGCGGGTTACAAATTGTTCCATACCGATAGGCAGACCAGGAAAGGAGGCGGAGTAGCAATCTATGTTAGGGATAATCTGAAGTGTGAAATAAATAAGAAAATAAAAACTGAGCGGAATACAGAAATAATTTGGATGGAATTGAGCTACGGTAGGGAAAAATTAATCGCAGGAGTAATATATAGACCTCCCAATCTTGATAGAGTCAATGAGCGACTTATCTGGGATGAAATGCGCAGGGCTTTCATACACAACAAAGTCTGTATAGTAGGCGACTTTAACCTTGGCCAAATAGATTGGACTGACCTTACGGGTAACTCAGAATCAGAGGATTTTCTCGAGACGATCCAGGGCTGTTTCCTAAGTCAACATATAACCGAACTCACACCTTCTTAATCCCTGATAATCCGCCAACCGAAAGTTTGGGACTCTGACCATATTGTCATTGTTTTTTGTTTCCCAATTTAGGGTAAACCTGATTTCTCTGTGATCACTGTTACCTAGTTCTTCCCCTACTGTGATATCTCTGATAATATTTTCTTTATTTGTTAATGCTAGGTCTAATATATTGTCACCTCTCGTAGGTTCTGTAATTAGTTGTTTCAAAAATTTTTCCTGTACTGCGTCTAGGAAGTCTTCAGATTCATAGTCACCTACAATGTTGTCCCAGTCAATATTTCTGAAGTTGAAATCCCCCATAATTCACAGGTTGTTATATTTTGCTGCCCTACTCATTTCCTGCCATATTGCCCCGACCAAGTGACTTGAAATATACTTGTCCGGGTATACTGTACTGTATATATATTATTTTTATTTGTCCTGACAAGTTTCTGGAAGAAATTTGCTTGCCCAGATTTTTTTATGAGAAAAGTTAGATAAACATCTTAAAACATACACATTTATTGTGTGTATAATGGAGAAAACTGCAACGGGCCTATTGACCCATACGAGGCAGAATCCAGGAAAAAAAGTCACAGATAAAAGGCACGGAAAAAACCTAACCTAAGCTAACCTAACCTACGTGCAATGCCATCATATATATATTGTGTTGTCAATGTGTACAAGTCATGTGACTTTTTTCCTGTGGTCTTTATTTCCGTTCACCACTAGGCAGCCCCATATACAGTTACACTCACTCAACCTATGTCATTCATATATCTGTTTAGTCCAAGAGGGTTAAACCTCCTTTGTCCAGTCTATATATGAAGCCTTCCTCAAGTGCGGTCTTAACTCCTGTCACATCACGTCTACAGCCTCTCTGCTTGGTGGTTCCTTTGAAATGTTGAAAAATTTTGAGTTGTTTTGACACCGACTGACTAGAGGCGGTTTGGCGGCTTAATTAATGTACAGATAAATTACCTGCAACTGGCAAAGGTCCTGGTACACTGAGAAGCGGTTAACGGTCCCTGGTTAAACGTACACAGTGATTTTGGTTCACTGACAACAATTCCTGTCTTAAGTTTTTTCCTCTCAAAATATTAGCTTGTCCGACGGGTAGTCGTGCACATGGACGTGAAAAAATGCCGGGCTGCCGGGCACTACTAATCTGCACAGCCTGATTTCACTTGATGCATTTTTTAGAATGACAAGAGAGAATCTGAAAAGTGAACGTTTTCATTACTTTGTTTTCATCTATTAAATAATCGGTGAAACTGATGTTAGACCGCTGCAATGTGAGCTGATGTACCATTTAAGCGTATTCCAACTGCATTCATAGATAATCATGACTGAAATACTGAATGCTGTATCTCTCTCTAATCCTCATTAATGGTGATCTTTGACTCGTAAAGAATCTACAATGTAACACGTTATCTTTGCCAGTAAGTAGTAATCCCATTATATTTATCAACGCTAGGGCAAATAATATATTTTTCTATTTATTTAACATCTTTAACGCCTAAATCTTAAGACGTTCTCGTTAAACTTCAGAATATGGTACAAGTTCTTCATCAACACGTATTTGTCACTTGAATGTTCCGAGCAGATCCTACAGGAAGTGTCACGTGTCCACCTATTGCCACCATCCACGTCATAGTTTCCATCCCTCCATATAACAAGTCTGTTCTTATTGGTCAGCATTATACCTCTTGAAGGCTGTGATTGGTACGCTCTCTGTCGTGGCATCACCGGACAGAGCCCTCTTCTCCCCCTCGCGGTCTCGCCCATCACTTACTTGGCGGGAGTCGACGTGGATAGACGTCACGGCTTGAGCCCCGACACTCCTCGCTCTCCCTCACTGTGATTCCTCCTTGGCCACCTATGTGATAAAGTAAGTTACCATTTACTTAAGTAATGTTCAGGTGTTGGATCATGTGAAGGTTAGGTCCAAACCCCCTGCTTATTTCACTTAATGATTAGGCATAAAGAATGGACTAGCAAAATAGCTCAAAACAGCCCTGAATGATAATTCAGCCTGTCAGCTTATTTTGCCGTGAACGATAACGTAGCCTATTCATAATGATGAAACATCCAAACGCTAACGTATCCTAACCTAACACCAAAATAGCGTTAGTGTTTTTCACTTAAACTAATGTGCCTAAACTTCACGTGGGCTTAAGTATTAGTGATAATAAAGTCATTTACTGCCAATTAGGGGATTTTTTTATAACCGTATTTCTTAATCAGGTTTGTGTAGGTAAAGCTGCCAGTTGTCAGGTGGTTGGGCCGTGTAGCGAGCGACCTCTTGAGTTACGCCTTGACAAGTTTATGTTTGTCACGTGTTATTACTATACATACTTGATGTTCACTAAAACTAAACCACATGTATTACTTCTTAATTATTTTGAAATATTAATTTGTATTTTCAATAGTACAGAAATATTTAGTTATTTGTGCATATAAGAATGGACATAAAAATATACGTATGAGCAAACGGTATTTTCTTTTATATTAATACAGGTATAACAAAAATAATGTTATTTATCCATCTCGCTGCTTCAATTTCAATTTTCAATTTATTTCTTGTCAGGAAGCGGGATCTAATTCTTTCTATTTTCAGGCACCCTGTACAACGGCGCAAGCACTCTGGCAAGTGTTGAAACGAAGTATATACAGTACCAAACTCTTGCCAAGGGGCTTACTAAAAGCCTAAGGGTCTTCGCTGGCACACATAATCAATATTGTTTACAAATATCTGGCCCGGTATGGGAGGATAAACGTGCTCCGTCAGGTCGTCAGGTGGTAGGTCCGGCAGGCGTCACGGAAGCGTTGTGATAGGCATCTGGAGGTAGTGAACAGGGTTAACATAAGATGCTTTCATAATGCACAAAGGCACTCCAGGATGGGGACACCCAGCCTCTCCCAAGCAAATCATACCCCGTAGTGTGCAGTGCTGTCGTCCCCTTTCCGCGACCACTTTCCCGTAGCGTACGCTGGTCAGGTACGGAGGGCACTCGTACTAGGTGGGCGGGGAACCAGGGAATGTTTCCTTCCCAGCTTCTCTCTGTTTAAACGTTGGATTCTAATGTCAAGTGTTCGTGAACCGCCAGTCGGTGGCCTTGTTGCAGCAGTCTTGGCAGGCTCGCTCTGCCACCTCTTCCAAATACCGACATGACTAAGGTATCCGCCAAGATAATCTGGGACGGCTTCATCGGTGCAGATGTTAACCCTCGTATTCCGAGACGGTCCTTATTTTCCCTTGATCAATACGATCCCCGTGAAGCGGTGCCTGGAGTCGCAACAGAATAAGCAGGAGCAGCTCTCTGCTTCTTCCTCGGCGAAAGAGCGGAGGCAGCCAGTTCGGCTGGTGGAGATGCGTCAAACTGCGAGGGCAGTTTGATGAAACCAGGGCATGAGGACAGAGATGTGAGCCACCAGCGGCTTTACGCAGCGGGGTCAGCAAGAGACACTCGTGTGAGGACCGTCCACCACAGACTGGTGGGCATTCTGGAAGTGGTATTTGCAGAAACAACAGGGTTTACCTGGGATTTCGGGCGATCCACCAGAGCATTACTTCAGGTTGAAAATCCAGCCAGGAGGAGACAGACAAGCAACGAGGGTGACCAGCAATATCGATAAAAGGAGGTCGTGTGTTCCTGAAGGGCTCGGGTGACCTCGCCCTGTCTTCTAGATGGAGATCCCGGTCTCCGGACAGCAGAGTCAGGTTGGTTTGAACATGGTTGCCCGGGATCCGTAGAATGGAAACAACGGTTTTGGTCAAACGCACGATCTGCGGGTAAAACTAAGTTCGGTATATAGAAATTAAACGTGCTGAACTAAGATGAAACAGCTTTCCTCTGGATAACTTCGGAACGGATGACAACGATCCGATAATGACGAGGAACGCATGACCTAGTCGGCGCCTAAGACAGTGGAACTTATGGTGAAAGTACAGGGATGGTGGCACCAAAAACCTGCGCGGGCGAGGAGCGAGACGCCAGCACTATCTCGAAATGGCGGACACAGGATGTGGCGATATTGCAGGTGCCACACCGGAGTGGCCTGTATCGATGGCAGTCAGGCGTTCCTGACCAGAAGGTGGGTACAACACGACCAGCGCACGCGGCTTTGTTCTGGTTGAAAGAGGAAGCCGTCCACTCTCTGGAGACCAGATCAAGGCTCCTGCATGCTGAGGTGATCCAGGGGCTTTGGAGGAGGACATCGTCGTGGCTATATCCTGGTGGACTGCTTCTGTCAATACGGGAAGTACAATGGAGTGCAGAGTGTTAAACAGGTGGGGACTGGGACTCGCCCAGGGGTACCAGGTTCATTTCTTGAACAGGAACTGTAGGCGCTCGCGCAGGCAGGCTGACGTCCGAAGTAGAGGCGATCCGTGGCGAAGTCTCGCAGCTTCTTTCAGGCAAAATGAGGCTGGGCGTATCAAAGGCTACCTGATATCGAGGGAGGCAGAACAAGGCAGTCTGTTACCAATAAAGAGCAATGGGTGTGCTGTTGCGATGTTCGATAGAGCTTTCGTGAGAGTTGGAAGCCTCCTATGGTGTGAAGAGGCGACGATGAACATCCTCTCCATCATCTTGTAAACACAGGAGGCCCAAGATTCAATGGTCGTCTTCCGGATCTCCAGCAGGATAGAGGATAATAGTATTTTCCAGTTCGGACAGAGAGAACTTGTAATTTCATAAGACATGTGAAACAACAGGCCGTTGGAATATTAGTACGACGTTCAGGAACCCAGATGGGATTCTGATCATCCCCAGGAAGTGTTCTTTCTAGAACGACAGGCTTTCTTAGCTCGAACGTGATGGGATGATCAGTGGGGGCAGGGAGGTAGAAACGCTTACAACAGCAGGCTCAGAACATGGTAGAATACACTGCCTCCTGCATTGGATCAAAGTGCCTCCAGGGGGAGGCTGATGCCCGTCCTTCATTAGAGCAGGCAAAGGGGCGAGACCAAAATTGGGAGGAGGCCTCCGTCAGTACCCGGCGCATTAATCGTTCCCGCCCACAGGGGGTGGCGACTTCAGACGATAAGACGGCGGGTGAAAGCTGCGCGCATCAGCGCTCCTGGGTTACCAAAGAGACACCAATTTTTGAAGATCTTCCCAGTCCTCTGAGCCGAGACCTCCGTATGGTGGAATCTGGGGATACCTGCGCGGAGATGTCTCCATGGGGATACCGCCTGGTTGGTGGCCTGGGGTGACGGGGAGGGCGATGAAGTGCGATCCGAGAGAGTCGCCTACGGCATCGCAAAAGCTCAGCGCCAAGGCCAGGAGACCGGGAACAACGCCGAGTCCGCCAGGTAGAGAACAGTGAATTGAGAAGGAACAGCATCTTGTTGTGAGACGAAGAGGCAGGGGGATCGATGAGGCTGATGGGGCTGAAGGAGAGCCTGAGATGGTCAGTAACGGCAAGATGGATCGCCGACGGAGGCTCGTGGTGCGGTGGGATGAAGACTATGTTGGATTTCAATAGTAAGCCATGAGGAAACTATGGGGAGGCGAGCCAGGATCGTCCAGGACAAAAGCGGCATCGTCGTCCCCGTGAAACTTGAGATGTGATCCATTCGGGTACATGGTGGGATGGCGGTGCATTAAAGTCTTGAGGAACAATAGTGGAATCCATCATGGAGGTCGTGAAGAACACAGAGTCCAGAAAGTACTCGTGAACATTGATGACTACACAGGGTGGATACTCACCAAGAGTAAAGTGAAAATTCAGACAGAGTTCCATGTGAGTCCAGGTGAGGGAGACGAACAGGTGAGCAAGTATTTTGCAGGGAGTGAGGGAGGCCTGAGCACTGCCACAGTACCGGGCAGGTGTAAGCAAGTACCAGCCAGTGAGGCGGTGGAACAACATCATGTGGTTTCTGGTAGGCAACATCTACTGATGGGCTAAACTGGGCGGGAACCTGTCCAGCAGTCTGAGTCCTGGGATGTTCCGTGTGTAGAAGAGGAGGAACTTGGCACTCCACAGAGAGATGAGTCCAGGAGGGGCTGGGCGCAGGAGCTCCAGAGAGGAGAATTGCCATTCTCATTGAGAAAAAATGAGAGGGAGGAGAGTGTAGGCAGGATGGTCCTCAATCTCAAGTGGAAGGAGGCAGGTCATCCAGGAGCTGCAAGTGCTGCCCCTGTTGGGTCAGGGTGTCCAAAATGAGTTGATGTTGCTTCTGCAAGCTCTCACTGATGTTTTTACAAACAAGTCGAGTTGGGCGCTGAAGGTTGGTTTGCTGGGTGGCGATCCAGACAGTGATTGTTTTCCAAGGCCCTTGAATTGTGTACCTGTCACACAGGCGGAGGTGGCAGCGAGGTGCAGGCCCGACTGGGCATCAATTGAGTGGTATGACCAGGAGAGGACAGTGAGGGTTCAAGTTGGTAAGGTGGTGGTGCTGGTGAGACAGCCAGGGGTCCAGGTGGGCAGGGAATGGTGACTGTGTGGCGGGGCCCAAACGACCCTTGTTCCAGGCAGGAGAGGAGGATGAATTGGTAGGGGTGATAGGATGGTAGAGGAGAGGAGATCAATGGAAATCGCGGTGGATGGAAGAGCGATTGGTGGATAGGTGAGTTTGGTTGACGCAGAGACTAAATTCAGAACGGGGCAGTGAGGCTAAGGTAAGTTTTCCAGGCGTGCCGGACGTGAGGCAGTGGCATTCCAGGCATGGTGACACATATGGCAGTGGCTGCGTGGGTATAACTGAAGTTTTGTTCTGAACACCGATTTACATTCCATATTCGTAGGGACCTAAAACGCAGGCGACCATCTCGTTACTCCCAGGTGCGGTGTTTCCAGTTGGCTTAACCTGACCACAGATTTTCGGGGTTCAAAACCAAAATCGATCAAAGAGGACAGACGTAATTAATTACCTTCGGGAAGAGGGCCCCACCCGCCGATAATTTCGTTAAGACGACGTTTGGAGACTTCAGGACGATGCGGCGTTCCATGTCAATGGTTAATGGAGAAAGAAGGCAGGTCGTCGTGGGAATCTCCAGGGTACGTGGCGGGCTCGCCCGCGAGGCTGACGAGTTTCTGGGGTGATGGTGAACTTCAGCATCACCTCCCCTAGGGCAGGAAAAGCCCTGAGTGGTGGAAGGCGTACCCTGCCCGTCCATTGTGTGGTGACTATCACGGCGCTGGGACTCGGAGCCGAAGTGTTTGAGGTCCTGAAGTGGAAAGCAGTGACGGAAGACCAGATAATCCGTATTGCTCAGAGGCAGTGAAGAGCAGGGGCAGCGAAGGCGCGACGAGACCTTGGGGAGACAAGGGGAATCCCTGTATCGTCGGCGGAAGGTCCGGTCATTGAGCCATATAAACGCCAGGGGACCCCGATGACGGTCCACCTTCTACAGCCCAGGCGGGCTGGGGGAGCCGTGGCCTGGGCCGACTACAGGGGTTCTTAGCTGGCTAACTTTGACGTGTTCAGAAAGGATAAAGTAACATCGCATACTTCTGCCGCCGTTTCCAGGCAGAATGGTTAACGGCGAACGCGTTAACCTTTGCAGTCAGGTCAGGTGTTAATGACGTCACTGATGCATCACTATCATTGCGCATGCCAAGCCAGCTTTGCTCAGAGGGATCGGGTGGTGGATGAACATCCCCAAAATGAGCAAAGTAAGTAAAAAATATACCTGGCTGCTTCTATATTTATCCATCTTGCTGTCAATGTTATCCATCATGTATATCCATCTGCTGCTTCAAATTTTATTTATCCATCTCGTGCTTCTAATTTATCCATCTCTGTTTAATTTATTTATCCATCCTGCTTCAATTTTATTTATCCATCCGCTGCTTCGTTATTTATATCCGCTGCTTCTAATTTTATTTATCCATCTCGTTTAATTATTTATCTATCTCTGCTGCTTCTAATGTTATTTATCCATCTCGCTGCTTCTAATTTTATTTATCCATCTTGCTGCTTCTAATGTTATTTATCCATCTCGCTGCCTAATTTTATTTATCCATCTCGCTGCTATTTATCATCTCCTGCTTCTAATGTTATTTATTCACCGCTCTGCTTCTAATGTTATTTATCCATCTCGCTGCTTCTAATTTTATTTATCCATCTCGCTGCTTCTAATGTTATTTATCCATCTCGCTGCTTCTAATTTTATTTATCCATCTCGCTGCTTCTAATGTTATTTATCCACATCGCTGCTTCTAATGTTATTTATCCACCTCGCTGCTTCTAATGCTATTTATCCATCCCGCTGCTTCTAATGTTATTTATCCATCGCTGATTCTAATTTTATTTATCCATCTCGCTGCTTATAATGTTATTTATCCATCTCGCTGCTTCTAATTTTCTTTATCCATCTCGCTGCTTCTAATGTTATTTATCCATCTCGCTGCTTCTAATTTCATTTATCCATCTTGCTGCTTCTAATGTTATTTATCCATCTCGCTGCTTCAAATTTTATTTATCCATCTCGCTGCTTCTGTTATTTATCCATCTCGCTGCTTCTAATGTTATTTATCCATCTCGCTGCTTCTAATTTTATTTATCCATCTCGCTGCTTCTAATGTTATTTATCCATCTCGCTGCTTCTAATGTTATTTATCCATCTCGCTGCTTCTAATTTTATTTATCTATCTCGCTGCTTCTAATGTTATTTATCCATCTCGCTGTTTCTAATTTTATTTATCCATCTCTCTGCTTCTAATGATATTTATCCATCTCGCTGCTTCTAATTTTATTTATGCATCTCGCTGCTTCTGATGTTATTTATCCATCTCGCTGCTTCTAATTTTATTTATCCATCTCGCTGCTTCTAATGTTATTTATCCATCTCGCTGCTTCTAATTTTATTTATGCATTTCGCTGCTTCTAATGTTATTTATCCATCTCGCTGCTTCTAATGTTGTTTATCCATCTCGCTGCTTCTAATTTTATTTATGCATCTCGCTGCTTCTAATGTTATTTATCCATCTCGCTGCTTCTAATGTTATTTATCCATCTCTCTGCTTCTAATGTTATTTATCCATCTCGCTGCTTCTAATTTTATTTATCCATCTCGCTGCTTCTAATGTTATTTATCCATCTCGCTGCTTCTAATTTTATTTATCCATCTCGCTGCTTATAATGTTATTTATCCGCTACGCTGCTTCTAATGTTATTTATCCATCTCGCTGCTTCAATGTTATTTATCCATCTCACTGCTTCAAATTTATTCCACCGTTCCATCTCGCTGCTTCTAATGTTATTTATCCATCTCGCTGCTTCTAATGTTATTTATCCATCTCGCTGCTTCTAATGTTATTTATCCATCTCGCTGCTTCTAATTTTATTTATCCATCTCGCTGCTTCTAATTTTATTTATCCATCTCGCTGCTTCTGTTATTTATCCATCTCGCTGCTTCTAATTTTATTTATCCATCTCTCTGCTTCTAATGTTATTTATCCATCTCGCTGCTTCTAATTTTATTTATCCATCTCGCTGCTTCTAATGTTATTTATCCATCTCGCTGCTTCTAATTTTATTTATCCATCTCGCTGCTTATAATGTTATTTATCCGCTACGCTGCTTCTAATGTTATTTATCCATCTCGCTGCTTCCAATGTTATTTATCCATCTCGCTGCTTCCAATGTTATTTATCCATCTCGGCCTCAGTGTCCCATTACTGTTCCTGTTATTAATCCTATAACCGTAATTGCATGGTCAAATTATCTTCTTTTTCTACAGTTTTCCAATATTTCTTTGGTTGTTGTCGTCAGTTTTCTTATTTCTTCACTTGTTTAACTAGCATAATACCTTATCGTTAGTGTAACATTTGAGTGTTGGATTTATATATTTTTTGTAATTATTAAAGTATTTATTATTAGATAAGAACAGGAAGAGTGATCAATGTGGGCAGAGAGAGAGAGAGAGAGAGAGAGAGAGAGAGAGAGAGAGAGAGAGTGTCACCTTACTGGATACTTAAGGATCTAGTGGACTTCAGTATCAGTTTTAAGTGTTGTCTGCCTTGTTCAATATTGCTATGTGTGTTTAAAGAAAAAAAAAATAATGACAGACCAGTTAGACATTTAACTAATTTATTAAAGGGCATATTATTAATATAAATACGCCTCGGTTGTAAAATTTGCCCAGAGACATTGTGTTAAGGATCTACTGTAGGTCGCATTCTGTGTGAGCAACAATGGTGAGGGCGTCTGCATACTGAAGTTCAGTAATGGAAGCTGCCGACACCTTTGGTTCCTGCCTGGAGTCGTCTTATGTTGAAAAGGCTCTTTATTCGGTACTCGTTGTCCACCCCGCCGGCTAAATTGGCACTGGCTCGAGTAAGGAAGGCAGCCAAGAAAATGGAAAAGAGAGTTGGTGCCAGTACACACCCTTGTTTAATCCCCGTTTCGAGGGGGAAGAACTCAGATTGGGTGCCAATGTGCAGGACACTGCCGTTCATGCCATCGTGGAGCTGACTCACAATGGCGATGAATTTTTGGGGGCAGCCAAAATGGCTGAGGGTCCACCAAAGGGCTTTCATGTTGACCGACTCGAAGGCCTTCGTTAAGTCGATGAAAGTCATGTACAGGTCACGATGCTGTTCTCTACACTTTTCCTGTACCTGGCGGGCATCAAAGATCATGTCAGTGGTGCCTCGGGAAGAAGTCTGTTTAGGAGGACTCGGGCAATAATCTTGCCAGCTACAGACAGTAGCGAGATCCCGTGGTAGTTGTTACAGTCTGACCGGTCTTCCTTGTTCTTATAAATATTGAAGATGGAGGCGTCTTCAAGAGCTTGGGGGATTTCCTCCCCTTCCCATATATTTTCCAGGAGAGAGTGGAGACGGCTGGTAAGCAGAGGTCCCCCTGCTTTATACACCTCGGCTGGGATTCCATCAGGTTTTGTTATTTTTCATCTGTTTGATGGTAGTAGCTACCTCATCCAGGGATGAAGGATAAGCTGAGGTGGGTCAGCTATGGATGCTGAGGGACCTGCTGGGTAGTCAGGACATCCACATCGGTGTTTCGGTTGAGCAGTGAATGGTAGTGCTCTTTCCAGCGCTGAAGGAGGCCTTAATCGTCTTTAATTTTGAGGTTATCATCGGATGAGTGGAAGGGGGCTGCGCCACGAGTGATGGGCCAATAAAATGTTTTGGTGGAATTGACAAATTCGCGCATCTTATTCTGATCTGTAAATTTTTGTGTTTCACAGGCTTTATTTTTAAACCAGTCATTCTTTAGATGGCGAAGTTCCCGCTGGGCCGCCGCTTTCTTCTTGCGGAAGGTATCGGCTGAGGGTAGTTCTGCCAGTCAGTTAAAGCAGCACGTTTATCATTGATGAGTACATTGATTGCTGGGTTATTTTCATCAAACCAGTCCTGGTGTATTCTTTCGATCTGGCCTAGGGTCTCTGCAGGTTTTTGTCATAACAGTGTTGAAATTGTCCCATTCGGCACTGGGATTTGGGTTGTTTATCAGCCCATGCTCGAGCTGCTCTCTGAAAGCATGTGCTACCGCTGGATCTTCCAGATGCTTAGTGTTAAAACCTCTTCTGGAGGCTTGCTGCCTTCGCCGTTTTGGGGCGACGTGAAGTGAGAGCTTGGCTTTGATCAGTGTCGCAGTGGTCTGAACCACGCATGGCACGGGTGATGAGGATATCTTGGCGATCTCTTTCTCTGACAATAATGTAGTCAATGGGATGTCAATGTTTGGATCGTGGGTGTTGCCACGAACCATTGAACTTGTTGGCCTGCCTAAACAAGGTATTGGTGATAGTCAGGTTGTGTGCAGCACACTTGTTGAGGAGGAGTAGGCTGTTGAAAGTTATGTACGACACACACCCACACACACACGCAAACATACACACACTGCGCCATAACACCACTAATGCCAATTGTAGTGCTTCCCGACCTTGTTGCATTGCCTTAGCCAATCACAGAGCTCATAACACTCCGCGTATGGGGTCACACTGTTTATGGCCAGCTCCAGGTATGGACACTCGACTGAGTAGTGCCCTTTGAGGTGTTTATACGCCTCAATTAAGCCACCCCTTGCCCGTTTATAGTATATGCAAGGCACTTGCAGGCGTTCTAATTTTTCTACGTAACTGAGTGCCGTAGCGGGATAATTAAGACCAATCGATGTCGCCATAGTTAAGTCCTCCGTGACAAGGAGGTGTCTAGTGTTGAGCGCCTTTGTGTTGTCAATTAAGGCTCTCAAGTTCCTTTAATTTAATAAGCTACAGCTTGGATATCTGTAGATACATCCAAGAATGGGTAAGTCGATCCTCTAGTTTAATTTTACTCTTCTTCGATTCTTCAAAAACATCCTCCCGCACCCTCACCTGGCTGCCTCTAAGGTCTTGCCTAGCATAGATAACCACACCTCTCTTGCAAGTCGGTTGAGAAAATTTCGTAAATGAGTCATACGTTTATACTGAACTCGCATTCCTCCGGGTCAATTCTCCTGTTCTTGCACAGCAGTTCTACAATACTATATCAGGTTGATGTATCGAGAGGTGTTTCAAACTCTTGTCAAGGAACGTGAAAGTACGCGCGGTTTAGAAATACATAAGTTCAGTGGGATCACCCTTCACACGGGCGTGAGCAGGAAAGTTCAAGCTGCGTGCGCCGTCACATCACGCCTGTACTGCCAACCCGCGGCGTGAAGAAACATGCTGAGCGTGCTAGAAATGCTCATGTGGCTATGGCTCCCTTCCCATGAGCGTGCTTTTACGCGGCGGGAAAACTGTTGTCCCCTTTAGAGATGAATTACAACTGAGGCGCGTTGAAAACACGCTTGTGTGAAAGGAGCCTGACGTCTCTGATATTGGCCGTGACTCTGGCCTTCCTTCATTGTCAAGAGGTGCCTCGTTTACTATATTCATTGTATTTTGTTACAGTTCCAGAGATTTTGACCATCCCTAACTACAACGACCTCCTCCCTGCTTCCCTCCCTCACCCACCCATCATTATTTCATGTTTCCTTCAAGAATGTGGAATACATCTACATATATGATGTTCTTTGAGGTGAACATTGCATTTCATTATTTTGAATCAATGTTGCAACGTGCATTTATGGTGAGAGGTTCGTCAGCGACACTGATGGCAACGTGTTTTTTCATGTTCGCAGAGCGTGAAGTCCTCTACTGTCAAGACAATGGCGTCGGCATCCACCTCGTCCATCACACCTGACGATGATGGAGCAAAACTGAAGGTGCGAGCGAGGGACATTTTTAGCACCTCACATGGCACGCAAGATGGTATGGAAATACAAAAAATGATGATGAAGGTGGAGCACAAGAGTGTTGAGGACAAGGTGCAGAAGATGTCTCTCGGCCAAAAGACCAATAGGCCGACCAAAGTGATACTGATGGTGGGTGCTACAGGTACCGGTAAGACAACTCTCATCAATGCCATGGTCAACTTCATATACCGTGTTGAGTTCACTGACAAGTTCAGACTTGTGTTGATTGACGACAAAAATGCCCCAAAGCGTTCTCAGGCGGAGAGTCAAACAGATATGATCACAGCTTATGCATTCTACCAGTTACCTGGTATGCCCTTTGAGTACAACTATGTGCTGATTGATACTCCAGGCTTTGGGGACACAAGAGGAATTCAGCGTGACCGTGAAATGATGAGTCAACTAGAATCATTTCTGAAACAAGATTATGGCATTGATCAAGTAGATGGAGTTGGCTTTGTTACCCCTGCCTCTGCTGCTCGCTTAACACAGACACAGAGATACGTCTATGATGGCCTGTCATCTATGTTTGGTAAGGATATTAAAGACAACATTTATGTTATGGCTACGTTTGCTGATGCCAACACTCCTCCAGTTCTTGACGCTCTCAAGGAAGCTGGTGTTCACTACTCTGGGTTCTATAAGTTCAACAACAGCGCACTGTATGCCTGTAACGCAACTGCTGATAATGATGCTGATGACTCAGACTCGGATGATGAAGATTCGTCTTATATCAACAAGTTGTTCTGGGAGATGGGGTACCGGAGCCTGCAGAACTTCTTTTTGAAGTTGGGGAAAACCTCTCCAGTAAGTCTAACACTTACCAAACAGGTGCTTGAGGAGCGAAGTCGTCTACAGGTAGTGGTAATTGGTTTGCAGAATCAGATTAACTTAGGTCTGATTAAGCTTTCAAACTTGAACCAAGAGAGAGATATGTTGGCTCGTCTTGACGATGACATGAAAGGGAGTGCAAATTATGAGGAGGAAGTTGAAGTGTCCAGTACTCGGAAGATTAAGTTGAGTTCTGAGAACGGGGAAGACGGTTGTGCTATTAAAATTCCTAAAATTATCGATATTGACTTGACTCCTAAGGAATTTATAGGGAAATGTATCGTTAACATTCTTAAGAAGTTTAAGATTGGCCTGAGTCCTAAGGTAAATGTCACCAATTGTGTCAAATGTAACATGACGTGTCATTATCCGTGTCCTATTTCTGATGATAATGACAAGGCTAAATGTTGGGCCATAACAAATGGTTACTGTAGAATCTGTCCAGGTAATTGCTCTTGGGACCTCCATAAGAACATGAGCTTCAGGTACGAGCACACCTCGGTAAAGGAAACGCGCACTGTGCAGGAACTGCTGGACCGTTATCAGAAAGCTAAGCAGAACAAACTTACTAAGGAAGGTGCAATTCAAGCCATAGAGCAAGATATCAATGACCACGCTCAAATGCTTATTGACTTGATACAGGAGGCTCAGAGACACGTGGAAAGACTCGAAGAAATTGCCCTGAAGCCCAACCCACTGTCAACCAAAGAATACATTGACCTAATGATCGAGTCTGAAAAGATGCAGAAACGCCACAACTTTATGAAAAGGATTAAAATGTTGGAGAAACTGAAGGAAGAGGTGGTGGTAATCCAAGGAGTGCGTGGCAACTGTAACAAAGCATCTGGTGAATCGTTGCTGAAATATTTCCACGACCTTGTTGAGTGATGAAATAAAATGTATTCATCTCGTATGACGTTCTGTATAATGTTAGTTAATGTCTACAGTGTAGTTTAGGTACACCTCTCATTCATCTTCATGTTGGAAGTTATTGAACTGTTGAAGTATAAAGAAGCTCTGGACCTTACCCGGCACAGTGAGGACCTCTATTTGATTTTCTTGTCTCGTATTAACCAAGGCTTTTAACTGAAATGTTACTGATGCAGTAAAACTTGCTATTGTCAGTCTTCCTTCACTTGTGATTTATATTTTGAAACTTGTGTTAGAGTGATCACCAATTAGGAGATTATCGTGTTTACCTTTGGGGGGAAAGGGCCTTATTGTAATTAGTATCCTTCGAGATAAAACTTGTAATTACTCATGTAATGGTGCCTGTGTGTTTGGTTGTTTACAAATATGCCTTGTAATTTATGCTATTTGTATATACTGTATAGTTGGTGGTAAGAGTCAACTTCTGTTTACATCAAATAAAAGAAAGCGAAACATTTATGTCTCTTAATATAAACCTTTACCACATACTGTACAGTGTAGATGGGTATAATGAACGACTACCATACAGTGTAGATGGGTATAATGAACGACTACCGTACAGTGTAGATGGGTATAATGAACGACTACCGTACAGTGTAGATGGGTATAATGAACGACTACCATACAGTGCAGATGGGTATAATGAACGACTACCATACAGTGTAGATGGATATAATAAACGTCTACCATACAGTGTAGATGGGTATAATGAACGACTACCATACAGTGTAGATGGGTATAATGAACGACTACCATACAGTGTAGATGGGTATAATGAACGACTACCATACAGTGTAGATGGGTATAATGAACGACTACCATACAGTGTAGATGGGTATAATGAACGACTACCATACAGTGTAGATGGGCATAATGAACGACTACCATACAGTGTAAATGGGTATAATGACATACGACTACCATACACTGTATAATGAACGACTACCATACAGTGTAGATGGGTATAATGAACGACTACCATACAGTGTAAATGGGTATAATGAACGACTACCGTACAGTGTAGATGGGTATAATGAACGACTACCATACAGTGCAGATGGGTATAATGAACGACTACCGTACAGTGTAGATGGGTATAATGAACGACTACCATACAGTGCAGATGGGTATAATGAACGACTACCATACAGTGTAGATGGATATAATGAACGTCTTCTACCATACAGTGTAGATGAGTATGATGATACGTCTACCGTACTGTGAAGATGGGTATAATGAACGTCTTCTATCGTACAATGAAGATGGGTATAATGAACGTCTTCTACCGTGCAGTGAAGATGGGTATAATGAATGTCTTCTACCATACAGTGTAGATGGGTATAATGAACGTCTTCTACCATACAGTGAAGATGGGTATAATGAACGTCTTCTACCGTTCAGTGAAGATGGGTATAATGAATGTCTTCTACCATACAGTGTAGATGGGTATAATGAACGTCTACCATACAGTGTAGAAGGGTATAATGAACGTCTACCACATACAGTATAGTTGGGAATAATGAACGTCTTCTACCATACAGTGTAGATGGGTATAATGAGCGTCTACCATACAGTGTAGATGGGTATAATGAACGTGTACCATACAGTGTAGATGGGTATAATGAACGTGTACCATACAGTGTAGATGGGTATAATGAACGTGTACCATACAGTGTAGATGGGTATAATGAACGTCTACCATAATGTGTAGATGGGTATAATGAACATCTTCTACCACATACAATATCTATTACACTACAGAACACACCTATCTCAACTGTATCTCTCAGCCTAACTTAACTGTATCTCTCAGCCTAACTTAACTGTATCTCTCAGCCTAACTTAACTGTATCTCTTAACCTATCTCAACTGTATCTCTCAGCCTAACTAAATTGTATCTCTTAACCTATCTCAACTGTATCTCTCAGCCTAACTTAACTGTATCTCTCAGCCTAACTTAACTGTATCTATTAACCTATCTCAACTGTATCTCTCAGCCTAACTAAATTGTATCTCTTAACCTATCTCAACTGTATCTCTCAGCCTAACTTAACTGTATCTCTCAGCCTAACTTAACTGTATCTCTTAACCTAACTCAACTCTATCTCTCACCTGAACTGTGTCTCTCAGCCTAGCTCAGGAGCATCTACGCGTTATCGCTGAGAAGTATAATAAATCATAACAAAAGTAAAGAAGAAATGACACAATGAAGAGAGGTGACTGCATAGTGTGTCTTGTCAACCGCTCATCTCACATGTCCGAACACATCTCACGCATACACAAGTCACGTGCCGTATACAGTGTCATAAGGTGTAAGGGTAAAACTACACGACAAAGAAAGTAATGATTATTCTCACCAACAACTAAACAGTACAGGTTGAATAAGGTGTGAAAATAATAACTGTACTCAACATGATTGTGAGGAGACTGGGTGATGTATGGATGGTTCATTCTATCTGCGTTGAACTCTCTATTGGCAATACGCGGTGTTATGATCTTGTGGGCCTATCGGAGTAACGATATGTAAAGATTTGATACAAAGACTGTTTAACCCCTTATGAACGGGGTTCCATAAATAACATCGTGCGTGCGTCATTAGCCCCCAAAATATATACTGTATATACTCTGTGTATAAACAAGGCGTCGGTCGCCGTAGTAAAGGGTGTAATAGCATGGCTTTTTAAAACAATGAAGAATATTATTAATACTAATAATTGGCCGGGTTAAAGGATGGGGGAGGAAGAATATACAAGTTTATTCCTCCAACCTCCATGACGAACGTATGAAAAGAAATATGAAAACTAAATAAAACGGATACAAGCAGAAAAAAGTAAAGGATAAATAGTAGACAATAAATTTCGAATGGGTAAGAAAGTAGAAACCCTGTAGAACTGTTGGCTTATCATGGATTTTCACGATTATTCTGTCTCCAAAATGTTAAATTAGTCGCCTCATCATGTGTTACAATTTACTGTTATACAAAGAAGCCAAAAGGTGTTCGTATCATGTGTCTTTTGTGGGTTTTGATCTGCGATGGGAAGCGTTAGTGGACTGCGCAACTACTTAGTGACGTAGTGGAAGCCTCTACCCTGACTGGGAGAAAAAATTCTGGCGGTATTTAGAATCATTGTCTCTGGTCACTCGTTGATGACCTGTAGACAAACAAACAAACATAAGTTTGTTTTAACCTTCAGGTTAGGAGGTAAATATAAAGAAGTGTTCGTATCCCCCATTACACTCAGCAGATAGGTAGGTCTACAACAAACAGTTATATGATGTTATTATTACGTGCCTCATTTATATTTAATTTGCATATAATAAAACCACATACTTGACAGGTATTGGCGTACCTTCCTGGATGGTTCTGACAACACAACTAGTCACCAGACTGCGGTACACTTGTCATACTGGAGCTGCACTCGAGTGACACAGCTGAACATGACTTCCTCCTCAACCATGGCAACGTAAGTGTACCCAACCCTCTCTCTGTTACCTTCATCACAGTACACTTGATGCTTCACAACAAAGACGTAGAATGTCCGAAGATAGGTTACGCGTCACGTCACACATCAACTGATGGTTTGTTTATGGAGTGCTCCAAGGAGAGACGCTATGGAAGATTTAATTTATTTCCAAACCAAAAAAAAAACAGATAATAACAAACTGGTGCAAAGTTGCCGAAGAGCAACCAGGAGTCAGTATCAACCAGATGCCAGTATGTATAAACCAGATGTTAGTCAACCTGGTGTCGGTATCAACCAGATGTTAGTCAACCAGGTGTCGGTATCAACCAGATGTTAGTCAACCAGGTGCCGGTATCAACCAGATGTTAGTCAACCAGGTGTCGGTATCAACCAGTCTCCCCTCATGATTTAATCTCCCTCCCGGGGATAATCTCTCTCTACAGTATCAATCTATGGCATCCTGGCGTCATGTTGTGTAGGCCTTTCTGTACACATTGTGCATTTTTCTCCTTCCTTTGAGGACCAAGACCGTTATGCCTTAGAATGATAAACATCTTGTAGTGTAGGTCTATCATACTTGCATGTTAAATTAATCTATTCTTTTTAGCCACGAAGACCTGGAAGAAATCGATGTACAAGTGAAGGAGGTGTTCCCTGGGTGGATTTACTGCGCCTCAGCCAAAGAGTTCTACCGCCATGACAGTATACTGAAGGTTGGAACTCAAAAACGTATCTGCTACACTCTAAGAACCTGGCATGGAAAGGACTTAAGTGATTTAAAACAAGATGAAGCACATCAAGACAGACGTTGGGTAAAAGACATAGGCATACTAGATTGTAAGAACATTCTTCTTGTTCAGGGAAGTAAAGTCCTCGAGGAGGAAGGTAGAAACATTATCCCAGACTGTTTTAAACATACTGTGAGTTCAGTTAGCCGTAAATACAATGCTCACATGTTGATGTTTTTCTCAGAGCATATAGAGGATGATGATAGAGCTAGAATGGAGACTTCTCTTTTAAATATACTATATGAAAGTTCTAAATTTATTGTTCCCCGAAAAATGCTGACAAATTTTAAACAGGCACATGTGTATAGCAGTGATAATGATACAGTTTCCCCAGTTACCAAGACATCTATCAGTAAAAGTGGAGACGACTTCTGCCATATACTTAAGAATTCCAAGGTTTCTGACACCCCTTACTCTGTGCGTCTCATGAAACCCATTATAATGGCTACAGGTGACCCATTAGGAGCTGGTGTTAAAGTGACAGAAAAAGCGGTAAATGCTGCTACAATTACTGCCGGAAATCAGAACTTGGAACTTCAAAACTCAAGATTTAAGGCTGATGAAGGTGTTAGTCAACAAACAAATATAAAGCAATCAAACGTTAGCTCCAGAAGTTCTCCAAAGAGTCCAGAACTGGGACAACAAACTCAGGCTTCTGTACACCCTCAGCTGACACAGAGTAACACACCCTCAGCCAGTAGCCACCGCACAGATGATGTACAAGAACTGTACTCTTGGTCAACTACTGAAGATCATTCATATCCTGATACTATATACAACCCATATTCATTAGGTAAAGATCCTTGTAGAAGTCTGCGAGAACCCATGAGTGAAAATACAGTTGGCGATTTGCCAGAGACCAGTAGCCCAAACTCTCAGAATAACAATAAAAACTTACAGACAACTTCACATATACATATAGATAAACGACAAAATTCTGGTAAAGTAGAAGAATATTCCACAGTTTCCAGACTAGTGTCAAATAAAAGTAAACTGGACGATTATGCACAGTCACACACCACAGCCACCAGAGCAACTTCAAGTAAACATCTCGACAATGAGTCTAGAATCCTTCAACCAATTAAATCACTCTCAGATATATGTGGTATGACGAGGAAATATTTTGGTGTCGTCAGTTCCAAAGAGAAAGAAAAGGTTATCTTCCTCGTTGGAGCTTCTGGTAGCGGGAAAACCACGCTTGTCAACTTCATTGCCAGCTGCATCAAAAATGCCAAAAGTCCATCTGATGACTTGGTTTATGTAGAGCCAAATTCAAAGGATGCATACTTCCGTACAACATCTATTACTGCATATACATTTTGCTTCATGGAAAGTGAGATTCCTATAACTATCATTGATACTCCAGGTTTACATGACTCCTCGGGGCCACAAGTGGATGATCAGGTTCACTTACTTAAAACCTTCATCGGAAATGCTGCCTCAAACGGTCTTGATATCCATGCTGTTGGTTTTGTAGCTCGGGCTCATGAAGTGCGTCTTACCTCTTCAGAACGCCTCCTTATGGACTATTTGTCAACACAGTTTGGCCAGCGAGTTGCTCATCACTTGATCCCTTTTATCACATTTATTGACAACCAGAAGGTTCCTCCAGTCGTCGAGGCAATGAGGTCCTATGGAATAGAATCCAAGTCCTTCTTAAAATTCAATAATTCTATATTCAATAGAAATCCAGGGCAAGAAATTGACGAATTCGACATGATGTACTGGAAGATTGGGAACAAGAGCTGGAAGAAGTGTGACATGATCTTGCGAGAGCTGTCACCTCTTTCACAGAATGGAGCTTGCGGCAAAGCTACTAAGGATTCTAGTCTGGAAGAGCTACGATCCGAGGTTATAAACTTCATAAAGGACGAAGTGGTTCAGAACTATGACCATATGTCGAAATTTATATCAGATCTGCGCCGCCTAGGTACTGAAGAGTTCGGTGTGCCTATTGCGGAGAGGACCTCGAACACTTATCCAGATGATGTAAATTATAAAGGAAATGCTGACCCCTGTAAACAAAGTGAGCATCGTCGTGTGTCCTCAGACGCTGTCTTCGGTGTTGGGATGGAATTATTCCACACCCTTGGAAATATTTATAATCTGGCAAATGTTAGTCACCAGTCAGCTTACGAAACTAATGAATGTCCAAAGATTTTGTTTTGTAAAATATGTAGAAAAATGCATGAGGTGGAAAGATTAGAACCAACAAGCTCTTTTCCTACTTTTACCAGTAAACGTACCATCACCTTCAAATGTAAAGATTGTAAGTGTAATGCTAATGAACATTGTTAATTAGTCTGGTGTCCCAAATTCAAAAAAAGGCTTATTTTTAAAGTTGGTTTACCCCGAGAGGTATAAAGCTACAGCAATATTTTCTTCTTAAAGAGGTGCTTCGTGATTTTTTTTGCCTGGTTGTAGATCTCTAGGTGTGTGCATTCCCTCACAATCATAATACTTTGTTTTGCATGATTATTGCCATTTTACCGAATTTTTGCAGTAAGAGAAAAGCTAATGCCCTTCACATATCGCCACCGAATCGATGCAGATATAACACGTGCAAAGTCTGCTCGTGACCGTTTGATGCTGAGACATACAACTACATCATGGTTGTCAAGTACCAGCCCTCAAACACAGAAAGAGCATGGAGATCAACGTCTATCGAGGGATGAAGACCACGTCAAGAAAATTGCCAAGAAGCTACGGGACTTCAACCCTTTTAGAAGGAATAACACAGAGCTGATAGGTATTTCGACCAATGATGTTGCTTCCTTCGATATCAAGGCTGATTTGTTAACTGCTGTGGAGCGAGGCAAAGTCCTGGTGAAGACATTCATCAAGAGCCGACTTAAGCAGAACCATAAAGAAAATTTCTATAATGTCATTCCTAAGAACAGGTCCAAAACATTTGCATCAAAAGAGATCGTGACCTACTCAGACGGCTTCTCAGTGCTTCAACAAGTGGTAGAGAAATCAATCATTCACTGTTGCTACAGCATGAATTATCACCAATGCCGCTTGATCTTGCAACATTTGATGGAAAGCTCAGAAAACCAGATAAGGTCCTACTCTCCCATATATTAGCAAATGCACATGAAGTAACGGAATTGCCAGCAACAAATGAGCTCACCTGAGTACTCGTTGATGGTATGGTCTTAGTTCAAGCCTTGGGAAAGCCATCTGAGGCTACAAATTTTGGGGAGCTGACTGAAATATTCTGCAAGAATATTTTGAGCCACCTCCGAGGAATATGTAGCAGAGTTAACGTAATATTTTATTTCTATAGAAACTATTCCACCAAACCTGACATTCGAATGTTGCAAAGGAAGAAAAATGCGGAGAATTATCGACTCTAGAAATGTACAATTCCCAACAACATGGCACAATTTCGTAAACCTCGATGACAATAAAACCAATCTCATTCTATTTCTTACCAAAGAGCTTCCGGTCCATGCCGAAAATCTCCCTGTGGATCAGGAGCTTGTTGTTGGGGGTGTGAAAACTCTGAAACTGTTGTGTTATCATCAGTGCCCAGGAAGAGGCAGACACTAGGTTGGTCCTTCATGGACTAGATGCTGCTCAAAACAATTATCATAGACTTGCTGTTTATAGTAGGGACAAGGATGTGTTGGTACCTTTTACTCACCACGTTAAGAGGTGTGGATGCAAGCTGGTACAACAAGTAACCCTAGGTTTATTCTGGTGCATGAAGTAACGCAGTCACTCTTCCCAGTTCTTGTTGCCAACTTGCCAGCATTCCCTGCAGTCACTGGGTGTGACACTACTAGTCAATTTAGTGGTCATGGAAAGACGTTAGCTTGGACAACTTATACCTCCCATCTACATCTTTTTGACTCACTTGGCGATAATTCTGAGGTATTTGTGATCAAGCTGTATGATCCAACCTCACACGCAACATCAGTGAATGAACTTCGAGCTGAAATGTTTCATCATGTGGACAACCCAGAGAAATTTCCCCCCAAAACGATTCTTTAGAACTACACTTGAGACGATGTCAACACCAAATTCAGTGGCTGCCAAGCCAGATACCACAAACCCAGAAGAATCTGGGTGGTAAATGGGTCCCAGCAACACTTTAGTACCCACACTGATGCATTTAGATCCAGTATCAACAGTTTGCTCAGAGTTGTTAACATGTGGTTGTAAGATTGCAAAATGCACCTCAGGATGATGCACATGCAATAAAAACCAGTCACCATGCTCTCTTACCTGTGGGTGCAGGAGAGACTGTAACAATCCATATAATCCATCTTTTTCTGACAGTGAAGAAGAGGATTCAGATGATGAATGATTGACATCAAGGAATGTCCTCATGGTAGATAACTTGCCCACATACATTTGATGCTTTGTTTATAAATCTAAGATGGCGGAGAAGGATAGATTGTATGATCACTTATCAATGGTGTGATTGCTCATAAATATCACTTTATATGACTGTGTGAAATAACAGTATTTTTATAATTTGCTTGCAATTGTGTTGGGATTGATTGATGTAAGGTGTCATAAAGATTTTATGAATTTATGACCAGTTAAATTAATAAAGAAACAGTTTCACAGTTCTTCCGAGTTGAATCCAACAAGACTCACTCTCAAAACATGTTGTTTAGCTCGTCTATGTAAGTGTGTGAACATTAGCTACATCCAGACATCTTGTACACTAGATGTACATTTTTTGTAACTTCAGTTAATATTACTGATTTTAGAAAATATTTTCGGTCCATATTAAGAATATTTTGCACTTATCTGTCAGTGTGTGCACAAAAATACTGGAATAATGTAGAATACTATTTCAATTATTTTGTCATTTGTCTTTACAGTTGAGCTTTTACTTCTGCTCTTGATTTTCTGTAGCTATAGATTTTCTTGTCTTATATTCCTTACTATAATTATTGTTCTCTTTCCACTGTAAAGTCCTTCATATTATTGTTATTCCCGCACTTTTCATAAGATGATAGGTCACTATTTATGTGGGAAATATTGCATATCCAACAATTAGTGTTATATACTGTACTTGTTCAGCGAGCAGCGTCCTGGATGGTGCAGTTTGCTATAACGTTATTACTACACTTAAAAAAAAACGAAGGTCTTTAAGCGCGTAACAAGGTTAGTAATACACGAGTCCAACTTTAAATTATTGTGGGAGATAGAACTCTTGGATGGTGTCAGTCTAGCACCTTTGCTCGTGTGTGCCATCTAATTGTGGGAGATAATTAATTTATGGTAAAATAATCGTTGTACAACTTACACAGTATAATAATTTCGACTTGAGGTATGGTTTTAATTCCAATTACACTTAAGTGTTTACCTTGTCAGCAATTTTCACAAGCAATTGTTGTATGAAAGTCTTTCCTGTAATTATCTGGAAATAAAAACAGCGAGGTATATAATCTTCCACTTTGATTCTTGGTTTCCCTAGAGAGAAATGTTCGCCAGGAGATATTTATTGGCTACAGCTGAAGTTTACAGTGTATTGATAAGTGCAAGCAGATGTTACTTGCTTGGTAAATTTACCATTTCAGCCACAACTACTGTTCGACCACAATTTTTTGTTCTTCCCTTGGTATTTGGTGTGATTCATTCCAATCTGACCTTCATTTCCATCGGAAATTAACCTGACCTGACCATAGAACCTGATCTAACCAACCAACGAAACCTCCTTAACCTTAACAAACTTCCTATCCATCACCGCTATATTAAAGAGAAAATACTTATTTTAATATCTGGTACCAATGAAAGCAACATTGTTGAAGCACCATGATGTAATTTCACGTTTTTTTGTGGACATGAGAGTACAGTACACACGGGTCAGCTGTAAACAGACGACACGCGGTGACTGCAGATTTATGATAATTTCTTAGGTGAATTTACTTCTTGGTTAATATCCATTTGCGACGGAAGTGGTATTAGAAAAAGTTGTTCCGATTGACAAGATATAACTAATGGTAAACACAAAATTGCTCTAACCGAGATGTGGCTGAAACTGTAATAATATCACTTGCTTTACCTCTCAAACCTGAAAGTGATAATTATGAAGAAAAGACACGAGGAACAGAAGTCGCTGAGAACTACTGCTGTAACAATTGTCAGTGAAGGTGTATTGGTAATAGTGGAACTGTGAACATCCTATTCTACCAGGAGTATCATAACCCGTTGCCTCAGTTCTCCAATGCATCTGTACAGGTGAGAAAGATTGGTGCTCTTGCTTTTAACAGGGTTAGGGTCATCTCGTACCCAAGACAACTCGTACCCCAAAAAGTCAAGTCGTACCCAGGATAACTCGTACCCAACTCACGAGATAAGTCGTTCCCAAGATTACTAACACCCAATTCAATTTAAGTGATAACCCATACCTATTTGTATATATACCACGCATTTTAGCTTTATCTATGATTACAAAAAAGATTATGTAAATCTTGTAAGAAAGTGCAGTGAAATTGGGAAATGTAATGCAGGCTTTAAAATAAATAGGGTGGCCAGACGTCCGGCTTTAGGCCGGACAGTCCGGCTTTTGAGCACTCTGTCCTCCGTCCGGCGCTACCTCGAGGCGGACGTTAATTTGTCCTTTTTGTTGTCTGACTAAAAAGAATTATATAAATTACCTTAGGTATACTTAAAACAGCGGGAACTGAAGGCCATAATATGTAGTTGCCGTTGTCAACACTGCTGAGGAGCCGCAGTGTTCGACAGTACGAGTCAAGTTGTCAACACCGTCAAGTTCAACACGTCCGAGATGGTCAGTCTGCCCAAGGCCGCAGGGGAGAGTGGTTGACTTTTTTGTTCTTGCTTCAATTTGGTTAGCGTATGCTGTTTCAGCAGGAGTAAAAATGAATATTCATTTATTTCAGTTCTTTATTTATACTGTGTGAATGCATGTATGTAATATATACAGTGCATTCCCCCAAAAAATGAAATTTAAGAAAAATTACCACAAAATAGCATTCATCACATTATACTGTAGTGATATGCATTATGCAGAAGACCCGACAGCCGCACCCTTATCCACTACCTCCTAAGATGTCCCCACACACAACGCTTCCGTGACGCCTGCTGGACCACCACTCCACGACCCCCTGACGGAGACACGATGATCCTCCTACTGGCCAGATATTATGTAAATAACATTGATTATGTGTTAAAGGAATATCCTTCTTTCCCTAGGCTTTAGTAAGCCAGATGCTTCTGGTGTTATTGTACAGGGGTATTCCTAGTGACAGCACTAGGATCCCGCTTCCTCTATCAAGGAATAAATTATTGAAATTGAAATTGTAGTGATATTTGACAAATCAACAATTCTAAGTATATTTTGTATATTCTATACAACTTTTGGATCACCTGAAGAATCATCGCCCCAGCTTATTTCACCTAAAGATTAAACCATCCTAAAACTATTTTGGGAGGATGAGGTTAGGTTAGGATATGTTAGGTTAGATTTTGGTTAGGATAGAATAGGTTTAGGTTAGGTTAAGTTAGCATTAAGGAAGTTAATCTTCAGGTGAAATAAGCTGGGGCGATGATTCTTCAGGTGATCCCAACTTTTTATATATTTTCAACTCATCATTAAACATGCTTAATTTAGGTTAAAATATAGGTGTCGCAAAAAAAAAGTCCTTTTTTGGAAATATGGAGATGGCTGCCCTCTCATTACATAAGTATGCTATTCCGTCACACAAACATTGCACTACAAGTAAATATTTTACACTGTGGTTCAGAATAACTTTATTGCAATTTACAAATTTCAGGCAAATAGATTTGGTAGTTTCAATTTATAAACTGGGTGATGTTAACGTTTAATATGGTCTTAAGTCAACAAAATATTGACATGTATAAAAACAGATTGATTTTCCAGCTCCAGCTTTTTGTAAACAAATCAGTTATTATACAGTATATAATTCGGGACTCCTCTCTGGTACTTCTTCCGGTATAGCGAACCAGAAGTAGCCGAAACGATAATTGCGCATGCGCGGTTGATGACGTCACATTCACAAACGGTGACGTGACCCAGCCTCACCCTGCATCGGACCAGAAGTGACTAGTTATGCTGTGGCGATAGATAAGTTGATATGGCGACTCTGACAGGGCAGGAAATGCAGAGAGAGAATTTTAAAAAGTTTTCTGTGTACATAGAGTATGTTAAGTACTCCCTAAAAAATAACACCCATCAGCCAGGCAGCGACTAACGTATAAAGAAGGCAGTGGTGAAGGCTACGAGCAGTAATCAGTGGAGAATTGATGGTTAGCAAATTTGAGTACCAAATTCAGGATTATGGCAGAGAATTATAACTTCAGAAGAAGAAAAGCAGAGTAGTCTTTTTTGAACTGCAATGCTGCACCATCTGCTGGGCACAGTGGTATCAATACCACAACTGAAAAAATTATCCAGCGGTATTACTTGAAAGGTGTAAAAGAAAAAGTCAAAGATTATGTAAGCCTTAATATTTTATTTTAATACATTTTTACACTGCCGGATCAAAAGTCGAAGTACAAACATGAGAAACGCGGCTGATTGGCTGATATGAAGGCGGCAACTGACCAATCACTGCGCAGTTCGAACCCAAGGGCTTATTTGTGGAACTCGCTGCTGATTGGCTGGGAAGCGGACGGCAAGTGACCAATCAGCAGTTGTAGAGGAGAGTATCCACTACAATACCCCTTATGCACTGGACTGGTATTTATTTATTTCCCTTTATTATCTATATTGAATAATATTTCTGGCTTCACTGCATTTTCACTTCCAACAACCCAATTAATTAATTGAATTATTATACATCAAAATGCATGGAAGCCGAATGTACTGCTACTCGCTATCAGTCACCACTCACCAGCTCTGCTCACCACGGAATCTCAGGGCGTTCTGCCTGGAGTGCCGTACGATATGTTAGGCAAACACTTCATTTTTACCTAGACTTCACTTTTAACTGCTACACCGGCTGCAATGCCCGAATTTTGAATGTCGTTCAGCCGGCCGCATGTATAACAATTCCTGGCTACATACGGCTGGAAAAAGGAAGGGTGCGGACCCCTGACAAACGGTGGTATCCAAAGTAAGTCATTCAGGATTGAAAGATCAGTAAGACAAGGATGTCCTCTTTCTATGATTCTCTATGTATTTTTCCAAGAACCTTTTTATTTATCAGTAAACAGTAATGCCAGAATAATTCCCCCACAGTTACCAAACAACATAAAAATTCCCATACAGGGATATGGTGATGATTCTACAGTCTTTGTTGCCACACACCAGTCCATAATTGAGGTTAGCAGAGAAATAGAAAGGCTTGAGAAAGCAACAGATGCTAAATTAAACGAAGATAAAACAAGTATTATGGGCTTGGGTGAGTGGAAGAAGAGAGATTTATGGCCTGTGCTGTGGATGAGATCAGCAGAATATTCCAGAACCTTAGGCACTATATATCAAGAAGATTACGAACATACTGTTAATATGAATTGGAACAAAATCTTGGAAAATATCAGCATTACTGTTAATTGTTTATCAAACAGAAAATTATCCTTGTACCAAAAAGCAATTATTGTGAACTTAAAAGTTTTGTCCAAGGTATGGTACCATATCCCATACATTTCCATTAAATAAAATGTACTCACAGAAAATTGAATCATGTATTTTTAAATACATGTGGAGTGGTATGTACCATCCAATTAAAAGACAAACTCTATTTACCTGTCAAACAAGGTGGTATTGGAGCAGTTAATGTGTTTTGTAAAGCTGCTGCTATATTATGTACAACTTTCATAAAAATTGCATCAGACCATGAAAAGAGGAAATCTTTAACTCCATATTATACCAGTATAAGGACCAGTTATCTATTATAAATGAAACCTACGGATAATGTTTCCTACTTGTCTCCACCTTATTATAGTAATGCAATCAATATCCTAAGAAGGTTAGCAAGGCCTCATAACTCTCCCAATGCCAAGAATAAAGATGTATACAATATGTTAATGATATGGACAAAGCCTGCAGTTGAAGAAAAGTGTCCGCTGTTTAATTGGCCTTTTATTTGGGAAAATATTACTTGTAAATATATGGATCCTCACCAGAGGCTTTATATATAGGTATATTCATGAAACTCTACCAACAAATCAGAGACTAAAAATGTTAAACATAAAACAAGATGATAGTTGTGTAAGATGTGCTGAGGTAGAATATCCTTTACATGTATTTTACTTCTGCTTCCATAACAGAGAGATAATTAAATGGTTTAAAAATCTCCTGAATACAGTGTAGGGGTATCCGAGATATTAATGTAGTCTAGCACTCAGGATGGAAGGAAACTGTTATGTGGTGGGGAGCTGCTCAGTAGAAGACGTTCGGTGAGTAGCGTGTTGAAGGAGGTAGATGTGCAGGAGCTTCGTTAGAGAAGATGTTGCCTGTTGCTGGCCTCCTGGTTGAATAAATGTTAACAGCGTGGAGCTTGCTGGAGGAGGTGTTGCTTGTTCAGGAAGATGGGCAGAATGAATCTCAATGGAGAGACAGAGCTTATATACCCAGCAGCAGCCGCCAGTCCTCTATGAATCATGTTGGGAAAACCCAGAAAGTTGCCGGTGAGTAGTTTCGTTGCTAAGCAACCGTACCATCTGGCATCAGCTCTCGCTTGGTTGCTAGGAGACGCCAGGGCGTCGGAATGCAGTAACAGGTGGTGGCTGTGGCTACGCAGTTGTAAGCAGTTGTAGGGGAGACGTCCACTACAACAGTCTGCAATGTCAATAGCACATTATTTCTGCATTTCTTAATGTTTAATATTAACTGTAGTGATAATATGGATAAGAATATAATGATTATGCTAATGTTAGATTACATTTACTGTATGTGGCTAAGTAGGAAGGAAAATTATAATGATAAGGAGACTACAGTATAGCCTTTATTAAAGGCAGGATATATTATAATAAATGGATGATCAAGTGTATTTTAAAAGAAAAATCATCCAAATATTTCACTTACAAATATGTTAATATGTAATATTTAGGTATACAGTAATATGTAAATTGTAAAAAAAAAAAAAACGTTCAGACGAACCGCGCCTTGGATACTAACGCCATCTGTTGATCCCGGAGCCAACTATATGCAATGTGGCTTTCGCGGTTTTCGCCTTGCTTTCCTGTCTTTCTTATTATGGTCTTTGTTTTATTCGAGGTTGCAATGCTTTCCCAGTCTAACCTACAAAATTTCTATACAATTACTATATGGAATGCAGTAAGCACATCCATTTACATTGAAGGTTGGGCTATGCTTATATATATATATATATATATATAGTGCTGATAACCACAAGGAAACAAGAAAACACGAAGTTCCCAAGCGCTTTCGTGTAATTCACATCTTCAGGGGTGAGTACAGACTAAGGAGAAATAGTTGTTAGGGAGTTGCTGTGTGGTGAGGAGCTTATTATACAGGGGTGATATAATTTTGTTAAGAGTGCCCTTTAGGCTTATCTTCATGGTGGAATTATTAATTTCTTATTTTTGAATACCATTTTCTCAGTGCTTGGATATTATTTTGAAAGCCCTTAAGGCCTGTTTCATGTGTGCATAATACTTTCAAATTTATTGTTGCCTGAGTTTCTAATAATTTCCATATCATGTATAACTTTTATTCCCCAGAGTAGTGTTTTTAAGTTCAAGTTAAGAGGTCTTAGTGTACCATTTTGATTGTGTTTGTAATGTTGAGGAATATAAAGTGTCTGTTTTACAATTCTTTGTCTCATTCATCCCAGTCACAGGCCTATCCCCTCTGGTCACGGACAAATTCATTTTGTTTAGTAGATTTAAGTGTTCTTGTACTGGTTCAGGTTTTTCTCAAAGGCGCCCACTGCCTTTACCATCTATTAACCTTTAATAAACCCCAAGTCAAGAGAGAAAATAAAGTCCAGTAAATTCCGACCAGTTATGTATATATGTATGTATGTAATGTATATATATGTATGTATGTATGCATGTATGTATATGTATATATATATATGTATGTATGTATAATTAAGTGAACAGAAGTCCTGCTCGCCCTTGTACTGTTCAAGTGAACCCAAAGTTCAAACTCATAGAAGCAGTAGACACGGTGCATTATTCTGCCCATAAATGCTTGGTTCATGAGTCTGAATCTCAGGGCTGGAGCAACAGAAAAAGCGACAGAACTTTGTTCACAGTGTACACTGCAGTGCTAGGAGTTGCTGTGTGGTGAGGGAGGTCTTGTCTGTTTGAGCAGTGAGTGATCCTCTTGCGTTGTTGTTGTGTTGTTGAGATTGTCGGACCGTAGTCCGACACGGGCCTTTGTCTGTGGTTCCGCTGGAGCTCCTGGAGCAGCCAGACCGATTGGGATTGAAGGTTGTCCTCACCTGAGATATGGAAGGATACTCACGCTGCAAGTGTGAGCGACCGTCAGTGGAGCACCACCAACCCCACTCTGGACGTGGTCAGTTTGAGTGAGCCGCCCCGAACTGGGGTCCGCACTTGCTGGGAGGATACTTTCTTGCTATCTGGGTGGTGGGTATCGTGTGATGACCCGGAAGGTGGGTGAATGTGGTTGTTTGGGCCTTTCGTTAGAGAGGCCGCTGGTGTTGTGTGTGCTTGGAAGTTTTGAGTTCTGTTTCGAGGTCTTGTGTGACTTCTGCAGTCGAGGAGATAGTGTTCAAGCTGGTTAGATGTTGCCCTGACAGTAGGTGCATTCCATGACGTCATTTCCGATCATCTGCCAGGAGCACTGTAACCTAGTCGTAGTCGATGAAGGCTAACTTGGCTTTGCTCTTGGTGTTTCTTCGTCCCAAAGGTGGTTCCCTTTGTGGCCGCCAGGCACCATTTGGCTGATTGGGAACCAGCGTTGAATGAACAGTTTCTTGATGTGGAGCTGCTAGTCTTTCTGAGATGATTCTTGATCTGTTGCACGCTTGCTGAACTTGAATGTACGCGCCATTAGAATGTGGCTGCCTGGCTGCTTCGTCTGCCACGTCGCTTCCGATCCCTACATGACTGGGAATCCAGTGTAAGACGACTGGGCGGTTTTGGTTTTGGGAATTCCTGTAGATGTGCGAGGATCGAGGTTATGATGTGGACGTTGTCTCTTGGTTGGCTGTGTTGCAGCGCCTGCAGCTGATTTCGAGTCCGTGTGAATTATGATGGACTTGTTGTGTTGTGTTGCAGCGCGAGTTGTAGGGCCTTGAGATTGCTACCAACTCTGTTTGTAGGTGGAGCAACTAGAAAGTTCCATCGGAGGGTCTGACCTTGGGGGTAAAGGCCACCCGATGTATGATGTTTTGGATCCACCCCAGCAGTCTGTGAAGTATGATGCTGCATCAGCGGTGTCTCAGTGGCTATGGCTTCTAGAGTTATTTTTTGAGGTCCTCTGAGAGGTTGGCTTTACTATCGCCTAGGTCGGTAATTTTGAATGTGGCTGGTGGAGGGCTCCATGGTGGAGGAACTACATGCAACCATTGTCTCGTGTCTTGGTTGTTCTTGAGTGTTTCTGCTTGAAGGTGTCGGATGACCTTGCTTGCCTCGTGCGACCAGGTGGCCCCTCGCCTCTGTGGTCGAGGTGGAGGGAGGCACTGATTCGCGTTTTGGCAGCTGTGGGCTTATCTGATCTACAGATTTTGGCGAGGAGACCGGCTGTCACCTGTTTGACTCGTACTGCCAGGGTAGTTCAGTTTCCATTTGCAAATTGCAAATTGGTCCACATGGGTGCTCCGAGCATGGTCCTGAGAGCATTATTTTGGATGACTCTTAGCTTAGCTATCTGGTCTTC